>NC_090647.1:224161577-224529077 GCF_040937935.1 Hyperolius riggenbachi
AGGTGGGCTCAGCAGTTTGGAAATGTTTTAGTGTGTCTGCCTTAGATCAGAGCAATGCCATCTGTTCTCTCTGCCTCCGAAAATTGAACCGTGGAAAGGCCAACAGCCACGTAGGGACAACTGTTTTAATTTGTTTTAAACTGGAGCATCTCCTTTTTTCTGAGAAGTACAACTTGCAAAAGACCCCTTCCCTTTGATCTCGGCAGGATGTCTATCAGCTGTCTAAATGCCACCACTAAAATACTCAGCTGAGATTCTTATCTATGTTGCAACCTCTGTTCCCAAGAAACTCTTACAAATAGATTCTGCTTTGATTACCCCTCTAAAATCCCTTGGGATTCTCAAGAAAACAAGGCGGGGGAAGAGGGGAAGACGTGCAGGCACCCATAACTCAAAGCCAAAGCAATCGCATATCTCCATATCAGCTGTATCAGTAAAGGACCCAGATAACAGAGATAGCTGCCACACTCCTGATTACAACCCCCAGCCAGGAACTAGGAACACAGGCCTCAAAGTTAAGGCAAACAACATTCAAGCAGTACTCTGCAATGCCAGGTCCATAAACAACAAAACAGCAGTTATTCACAATCTAATAGAGGCTTCAGATCTAGCTTTAATTACAGAGACATGGTTGGATCAGAACTCAGGACCCACTCTCGCAGCTGCGGTACCAGACAGTTACTCAGTTTTACACTGCGAAAGACAAAACCGCAAGGGAGGAGGATTAGCTCTGTGCTTCAAATCCAGTTTGAATATTAAACACCTTGCTGTAGCCCCCACCCACTCCGTTAAAAGACTGGCAGCCAAACTCTCAGCTGAGACGAAAATAAACATACTGCTTGTTGTTTACCGACCCCTGATGCTGGCTCAGCTTTTTTCAAGGAAATAGCAGAACTTGTATCTTGCATAACACTGAAACACCCTAGGTGGATAATTCTGGGAGACTTTAACGCATGGGTCGATACACACTCTTCCCAATTAGGAACTGAGCTACTTCTCTCCATGAATGAACTGGGCTTCTCTCAAGCCGTCAACCTCCCTTCCCACAAAAAAGGACACACTTTGGACCTCATTTTTCATTCAGAACTCCTAATATCCAATGTGGAAATTGATCCAGTAGTTTGGTCAGACCATCACACTGTCCACTTCTCCTTTACAGCACCGGCTACAAAACTCCAAGTGAAAGAACTAATAAAATATTGTTCCTTGAAAGGTTTGACACCCCAACACCTTCAGAACAGCCTAAATCTAGGCAGATTTACAGATCACAAGTTATGCCTTGAATCCATGGTCCTTAAATATAACCACAATGTCTCAGCAGCTTTTGACGCCATAGCTCCCTTAAAGATTAAACGTTCCGCTTCATTACATCACGCTCGCTGGTTTGACAACTCTATAAAGGAACTAAAGAAACAGGGACGCAGACTGGAATGAAGGTGGCGCAAACATCAGTCCCCTGATGACAAACTCTCCCTAATTGCTCACCTGAAAAAATATCAAACGATGATTAACAAAAATAAGTCCTTACTCCTGTCTCACGAAATTGCAGCCAACAGACCTGCCCAACTCTTCCGCACGGTTGACAGTCTCTGCAATCCATCTTGCAGGAAATCCAGCATCAGACCTTCACAGGAACTGTGCGATAAATTTGCCCACTTCTTCTCGGACAAAGTCTCCTCCATACGATCTGCCATTCAATTCACAGCCCCAGAAACCCATGCAGAGCCATATAACAGGTGCAAAAATAGCCTACCACCATGGTCTGATTTTAAGGTAATCACTGAAAAAGACATCTTGGATATCCTCTCAAACCTTCGCCAGACTATCTGCGATCTGGACCCTGGCCCCACTAAGTTCATGTTGAAATGCCCTGAACTAGTTACACCAGCATTCCACAAAATAGTCAACGGTTCCTTACAAGAAGGGTGGTTTCCCTCTACTCTGAAAGAAGCAATCGTCAGGCCACTACTCAAGAAACCATCCTTAGACCCAGATGCTCTAAACAGCTACAGACCTGTCTCAAACCTCCCCTTTCTGGGAAAAAGTTATTGAAAAGGCTGTCTACCTCCAATTTGAAGCCAGGCTCTCCAGAAACAACATCCTTGACCCTCTTCAATCTGGCTTCAGGAAATATCACAGCTATGAAACAGCCCTCACCCAGATTTGCAATGATCTGCTCATTGCAAGAGACAAGGGTCAATGTTCCATCCTGATTTTGCTCGACCTCTCAGCGGCTTTTGACACAGTCGATCATGAAATCTTGCTCAACAGGCTACAAGAGTACTGTGGCATAGATGACATTGTTCTCCGGTGGTTCAACTCCTTCCTGGCTGGCAGAACACAAAGGGTAGCCTTAGGGCCCTTCCTCTCCAACCCTGTACCACTAAAATACGGTGTACCTCAGGGCGCAATATTATCCCCTTTACTTTTCACCATATACATGTTGCCACTTGGAGAAATCATACAAAAACATGGCCTGACATATCATTGCTATGCTGATGACACCCAGCTATATTTGTCATTCAAACCTGGCGTCACAGACCCTACTCCACAAATAAACGCATGCTTAGCTGAGCTTCAGGAGTGGATGAATAAAATTGGCTGAAACTTAATGCTGACAAAACTGAGGTTCTTGTTATCGAGGGCCAGGGCTTAACAGCAAAGCAGCCCCAGTCTCAACCAACACCGCTAAGGATAGGGAGCTCAGACCTGAACAACTCAGACTGTGTGCGCAGCCTGGGAGTACTGATTGATGGGAAATTAAGCTTCAGGAATCAAATCTCAGCTGTTGTGAAACATTCCTTCTTTCATCTAAGGAATATTGCAAGGATTAAACACCTAATTCCTTCAGAGGATCTTCCAACCCTAGTTCATGCCTTCGTCACATCAAGGTTAGACTACTGCAACGTCCTCTACACAGGCCTGCATAAGAAAGACTTACGCCGCCTGCAATTAGTACAGAATGCCGCCGCAAGGCTGTTAACGACCCAACCGCGCCATTGCCACATAACACCAACCCTGTGCTCACTCCACTGGCTACCGATAAAATGGAGAATTCTGTTTAAGATTGGCTTACTGACATTCAAATCCTTGCAAAATCTGGGCCCTGGATACCTGAAGGACTTTTTGCAACTGCATCACACCCCCCACAATCTTAGATCAAAAGGACGTAACACCTTGGTCACCCCCAGAGTCCACCTCAAAACCTTTGGAGACAGAGCCTTTTGTCATGCTGCCCCTACACTTTGGAACTCCCTGCCACACCCAATCAGGACAGCTCCATCCCTGGAAGCATTTAAGTCTAAACTGAAAACCTACCTCTTCAGTCTGGCATTCATGAACATCTGACTATCTCCTCTGTAACACAACCCAGCCTGCAACCCTGTATTAATCTGAGACACAACTATGCGCTTTGAGTCCTATGGGAGAAAAGCGCTTTACAAATGTTATTGTTTTGTATTAACTACCTTACGAAGGCACATGGAGAAAAGGCACAAACTGCAATGGGAAGAGCACCAGAGGAAAAGCAGCACACAAAAGAAAAGCCACCCTCCTTCTCCTCTTCCTCCTTCAGGTGCATCATCTTCAGCCGCTTTCTCCCTTGCACCTTCACAGCCACCCTCCTCCACTCCACCTCTGACCTTGAGTGGTTCCTGCTCCTCTGCCCACAGGAGCAGTCAGGTGTCCGTGAGGGAAATCTTTGAGCGGAAGAAGTCAATTTCTGCCAGTCACCCCCTTGCCCAGCATCTGACAGCTGGCTTGGAGGAACTGTTAGCTCGCAGCTGTTACCATACCATATAGCTCTTCACTGGCTGCCAATTAACCAGAGGATTCAGTTCAAACTCCTAACCCTAACCTACAAAGTTCTCCACAATCTCTCTCCCCAGTACATATCCTCACTAGTTTGCAGATACAACCCCAATCGCAATCTCAGAACGGCACATGATCTTCTGTTGTCCTCCTCTAGAATCACCTCCTCACATTCACGTTTACAAGACTGCGCATGTGCTTCACCCCTCCTCTGGAATACCCTCCCACAACACATCCATCACTCGCCAACCTTTGTTACCTTTAAATGCTATCTAAAAACACATTTGTTCCGACAAGCATATGCGCTACCTTAGGCAACTTCCCTTTGTCCTAAGACCAAATTGCACTCCTACTTAGTATCCTAAAACACACTGCCTCTATATATTTGTTGCATACTACCCTCCTCTTGTCCCCCCCCCCCCCCCCATTCCCTTTAGATTGTAAGCTTGCAAGGGCAGGGCTCTCTCCCCCTTTTGTGTCTTGGAAATCATTATACATTTTATTCATCATGTTACTTTTATCACTGTCATTACCAATTTTGTATTTTGTATCATTCTTTGTATTTTTTCACTAATTATGTATCTTGCATATTGGTGTACACCATTGTCTGTATTATTATGTACCCCATGTTTGTTTCTTACTTTGTACAGCACCACGGAATATGTTGGCGCTTTATAAATCAATAATAATAATAATAATAATACCAGCTGGTGGACTCTGAGGCCTTCCGTAAATTTGTGGCCATTGGGCACCGCAGTGGAAGATACCAGGCCGCAATTATTTCTCTAAAAAGGCGATACCCAAACTGTACCATGAAGTTGAGAGGCAAGTGGTGTCATCTCTGGCACACAGCGTTGGGTCAAGGGTCCATCTGACCAAGGATGCCTGGTCTGCCAAGCACGGTCAGGGCAGATACATTACTTACACAGCCCATTGGGTCAACCTGGTGACCGCTGGCAAGCAGGGAGTACGTGGCTGTGCAGTGAACCAACTTGTGACACCTCCACGGCTTGCAGGCAGGCCTCCTGCCACCTCCTCTCCTCCTGCTACATCCTCTTCGCTGTTGTCATCCTCCTCCTTGGCTGAGTGGCAGTTCAGCTCTACTGGTGCTACGATCTCCTCTCCACTCCAGATACACAGCCCCAGCTCCCCAGGGCCTATGCTGCATGCCAGGTTCGACGGTGTCACGCCATCTTAGACATGTCTTGCCTCAAAACAGAGAGTCACACTGGAGCAGCTCTTCTGGCTGCTCTTAACAAACAGGTGGATCATTGGCTGACCCCGCACCAACTGGAGATCGGCAACGTGGTGTGTGATCATGGCAGAAATCTCATTTCGGCTTTTAATTTGGGAAAGTTGACACATGTTCCCTGCATGTCACATGTGCTGAATCTGATAATTCAGAGATTTGTGTCTAAGTACCCAGGCTTACAGGACGTCCTGAAGCAGGCCAGGAAGGTGTGTGGGCATTTCAGGCGGTCTTACACGGCCATGGCACGCTTTGCCGATATTCAGCAGAGAAACAACTTGCCAGTGAGACGCTTGATTTGCGATAGCCCGACTCGCTGGAATTCGACCCTGCTTATGTTCGAACGCCTGCTACAACAGGAGAAAGCCATCACCCAGTATCTCTACAACCACAGTAGAAGGACACACTCTGAGGAGATGTTCTGGCCGAAGAACTAGACACTCATGTGAAATGCCTGCAGGCTCATGCGGCCGTTTGAGGAGGTGACAAACCTGGTGAGTCGCAGTGAAGGCACCATCTGTGACTTGATCCCGTATGCTTTCTTCCTGGAGCGTGCCGTGCGTAGAGTGGTGGATCAAGTTGTGAACAGGAACAGGAACAGGAGGAAGAGTTGTGGGATCAATTCTCATCAGAACAAGATGTTTCCTCAACACCTGGTGCATCACAGAGAGGGGAGGAGGAGGAGGAAGAGTCATGTGGGGAAGAGGAGTCAGGCTCAGATGATGAGGAAGGTGTTTGGTTTCTTTTTGGAGGAGAAGGCAGCAGAAGAACAACAGCAGGCATTGCATGGGGCTTGTGCTGCTCAATGTTCCTGTGGTATTGTTTGTGGCTGGGGGAGGAGGAGAACTTACCTGACGTCACTGAGGAAGAGCAAGAGGAGATGGATAGTACGTCTGGATCCAAATTTGTGCAGATGGCATCTTTCCTGCTGTCCAGCCTGTTAAGGGACCCCCGTATAAAAAACCTCAAGGGGAATGACAATTACTGGGTGGCCACGCTACTAGACCCTCGCTATAGGCACAAAGTGGGGAAGATGTTTCCAAATCACCAGAAGGCAGAAAGGATGCAGCATTTGCAGAACAAGCTTGCAACTATGCTTTACAGTGCGTTTAAGGGTGATGTCACAGCACAACACAATAAAGGTACCACTGCCAGCAATCCTTCCTCCATGTCCACGCAGGCAAGGACAGGATGCTCTAGCCATCTCATGGTGATGTCAGACATGCGGACATTCTTTAGTCCAATGCCTCGCCTTAGCCCTTCCCGTATCCACCCTCCACCAACGCCTGGACCGGCAGGTAGCCAACTACCTGGCCTTAAGTGTGGATGTGGACACTGTGAGCAGCAATGAACCCTTGGACTACTGGGTGCGCAGGCTTGACCTGTGGCCAGAGCTGTCCCAATTTGCCATCCAACTTCTGTCTTGCCCTGCCTCAAGTGTCCTGTCAGAAAGGACCTTCAGCACAGCTGGAGGCATTGTCACTGAAAAGAGAAGTCGCCTAAGTCACAAAAGTGTTCAGTACCTCACCTTTATCAAAATGAATAAGGCATGGATACCGGAGGGCTACTGCCCACCCGAAAACTAAGTCAGTCCCCACACACAGCATCTCTGCCTGCACGCCGTGTGACTGCCTGCCCCAAGACTAAGTCGGTCCCCACGCAGTATCTCTGCCTGCAGGCTGCTTGACTGCCTTCTCCGCCACCACCAACAGGGTCCAGGACTCCAGGCGGATTCCTGAATTTTTAAGGCCGCTGCTAGCAGCAGCAGCTATAATAATTTTTCTGGTGCGTGTACATGCCTGCCTAATTTTTCTAGCTGCAACAACAAAACAAAAGTCATGTACATGTGTCAATTCCCCTTCGTGATCGTTGCCGTGCCGCAGTGAGGGGACTTGCGTATCGCAATGAAGGCAATGACCACCGGCTATATGAGTGTCTCGGGGGGGGGGGGGGGGGGGGGGCACACCCAAGACAATAAGGTCATTGCTTCATTGTGGACAGACCAAATTCGATCAGCTGGACAGTCATTGTTGTTCTGTCATTGAGCTGCCTCTGCCCAGCGACCATATGGGCTTGAAAACCACCATGGCCTGCACTCTCGCCATGGTGCGCACCAGTCCAGCACGGCCGTCACTACACAAACAGCTGTGTGCGGTGCGTTACACAGTGAGTTTGGTGTGTCAGTGTGAAGCAGTACTCTAATTACACTCCCTGATTGATGTATACACATGAAAGATGTTTTAAAAAGAATCTGTATTGTTAAAATCGCACAAAAGTAAACATACCAGTGCGTTAGGGGACATCTCCTATTACCCTCTGTCGCAATTTCGCCGCTCCTCGCTGCATTAAAAGTGGTTAAAAACAGTTTTAAAAAGTTTGTTTATAAACAAACAAAATGGCCACCAAAACAGGAAGTAGGTTGATGTACAGTATGTCCACACATAGAAAATACATTCATACACAAGCAGGCTGTATACACCCTTCCTTTTGAATCTCAAGAGATCATTTGTGTGTTTCTTTCCCCCTGCAGCTATCTTCCACTGAAGTGTCAGGCTGTTTCTTCCTGCAGAGTGCAGACAGCTGTGCCTGTATGTAATTCCTCAGTATGTGAAAGCCCAGCCAGCTCAGAGGAGGATTTATCCAGCTTGTAAAAGATAAGAGAGCAGAGAGAAGCTTCCCTAATCTAAATAACACACAGGCAGTGTGCAGAGAGGGGCCAGGAGGGGGGAGATGCATCACAGAACCACAACACTGAAGAACTTGGCAGCCTTCCAGACACAGGCTGACAAGTCTGACAAGAGAGAGATAAGTTGATTTATTACAGAGATGGTGATAGTAGAAAGTGCTGCAGTAAGCCAGAACACATTAGAATAGCTTTTGGAACTTGTAGGATGATAAAAAACAGGATGCAATTTTTGTTACGGAGTCTCTTTAAAGCACTTTAGACCTCCAATTTAGCATGCAATCTGATTTCTGCCCTTAAAACGCTGCTTTGCGTCAAATCCAGATTTTTCCCCGGGACTTTTGGCGTGTATCCGACTCATCCATGCAAAAACTCAGATGTTAGACCCCTTGAAACATCTTTTCCATCACTTTTCTGGCCAGCATAAATGTTGTTTGCATCCCCATTGAAGTCTATTGCGGTTCGGAAGTTCGTGTTCGAGGTTCGCGAACTGAAAATCGGAGGTTCGAGCAATCTCTAATAATAATATACATAAAGTACTCGAGTTCCTGACCTAAGATAAGGATCCCTGGAGCTTCCAATCTCTGAGTGTCCAGCGGAATTCTGACGTTTACCATCTATGAGGCATAGAAAATTCTGAACGTGGCCTTGTCTGCTGCAGACACTGGACTCATGAATATATGCTGATAAATTGTTATTTCTTTTGCCAGCTTGTAATTTCTTTCATATTACAGTAGGTAATTTGTTTGTCTTTTTAAACTTTAAACAAAAATTCCAAGACTCATTGGCGACATTAAACCTAGTAAAATGTCTTTCAAATGTTTAATGAATTGATATAGTAGTTGTACTTCAGAAATATATAAATATTCAGATGATCAAGATGATTTCATAAAGCTTTCACGTCTCAGTCGTTTGTGTAGTCCTCACCTTAGAGAAGTATAGGAGGTGACACCATGTTGTTGCTGAAGCCCTCGGTTGACCTTATTCTGTTCCCTATTGACCCCAGTCAGTTCTATAATATTTCCTTTTTCGTTTTCTAACATATTATTTCCCACATATTTATCTGAGACATGGAAATGCATTTCTACAAAATAATATACCACTCTCATTTTCTTTACCCTGAGGGTATTTTAACAATTGCATGAGTTCATCAAAGATGCAATTAAATGTGCCAGAATCAGCCTCCGGGAATATGCCCCTCTCACAATTACCAATAAGCATATGCATGCTGCACACCAAACAATCCCTGGTCTTTGATCCCAAGTAACTCAAGAACACAAGAGCCTCACTGCTAAGGGCATGCTTCCTGGCTGAGGCTCTGTGAACGCTGAGAAGCAAATCTAGAAAGACTGCTGCCCACATTTACATCTCAGCCTGCTATGTATTGGCTGTATTATTGTCATAATTTGTTAGTTAAATATAACATAAAATGTATGTGTATTACTCATTTTCGACTTAATTTAAAAGTACTACAATCAGTTCTGAGATAAAGTTTATACATAATTATAATATAACCTTTTTTTGCAGGAGATGGATTTATTGCACAGGCAAGGGTTAACTTATAATGGTGGAAGCAGAAAGAAAGCAAAGCAGACCTCCAATGTAGAGCAATGCATTATTTTAATAACCAATGTATCCTATTATCCTTGCAGCAATACTCCCATTGGTCACCTCTTAAAAAGCAACTCCGCTTTCATTAAAATATTGCTATAGCGTATTTCACGGCTATAACACAACCCGATTTGTAATGGAGAGTTAGTAAAAATGAGCTATCTGTATTAGTTTGCAGCCTATAGTAACTTTCTAAAGCTAAACTAATACTTTAAATACAACTGTTTGTGTAAAGGTGCCCATACATCAGACGATATATGAGCAGATCGACCAAGAGACAGATCTCTCTCTGATCAGATCTGCTTGGAGAGATATCTACTGCCTACCAATACACCAAAGGCCGATTCCCAGCTGATTTTAGCATTATATCTCTCAGGAATTGGCCTTGTGACGTCACATCGGCCCCCTCATCGCCCCCTGCACTGTCCCCCCAATGTAAAATGTGCCTCCCCGGTGCCTGGTACCAGTGGTCTCTGGCCCCCTGACATAATATTCAATAAAAACATGTTTTCCTACTTTTTATATGCCATATGGTTATCATATTTGCATTTGTGCATCAGTATTATTATTCATTTAAAAATGATACGTTCTCAAAAGTACAATTTTTTACTTTGTGAGCTGACGTTGCATTTTATTCATAACTGGTTTTATTTATTATGTATTGAAGGCAGAAATGATTTCAGTGTCTCTCTGTGTCCAGCAGCTTCTCCACAGTCAGAGGATACATCACATTTCTCACTTGATACTTTTAAGTAAACACAAGATAGCATTATCTACAACTTTGGATGCATTTCTCTGCACTGAACTTTCCAGCCCTGCGTGTAACCCTTTGAATGCTGTTTTAGTAAAAAAGAAAATGCTGGTTGTATACAATATGCGGTAAATATTTTTTTTAGAGCAAAGAAGAAATGCTGGGTTTCATTCCGCTTTAAGGACCAAAGACCACTGGTACAAAAACCGTGGCCAACCTTTGTCACGCAGCATGCTACACATCCCAAACAGGGCATCGATTTAAATTAGCACGGTCCGGAACTGCTTAAACTGCTCTGCCTTTATTTGAATAAAATATTTACTATACTTCCAACATTTATGCAAACTAAATGAAGATTGCTTGGAAGTCGCACCTCCTGCTGATCTAGATTGGCTTTGTACCAACTGCAAACAATTTGCAGTAAATTTGCATGTAATGTAATTATTTGCAACTCATTGAATATTTCCACCTACGGTAATACACATTAAAAGTTCCCCCATCCTCCGAGCTCCCCACATATCCATATAATTACTTTACAAGCTCCAGTGATAACATTGCATGGGGTCTTCTGGACTTTCTCGTGGACTTGTGGAGAATGGCTGCCACAATCACAGAAGTGGCACAGTCTCTTGCAGCCACTCCTTGCACATAAGCAACTAACATGGATGTGGGTATGGCTTATTGTAGAGATCTCAGGTATTGTAGAGATCTCAGGTATACCGTCTCTGGATCTTGTGGGGAGAGCGTAGTTGGCCTGTCACTCAGCCTATCTCCTTCTTATAGCCATGGAAGGGAGGTTTAGTCCAGGGATGGAGTAGTGTCCCATCTGCCAGAAACCAACTCTGGTGCAAAGGAAGAGCATTGCGGTCCACTTACTGGAGGAGTGGCACTGGCAGTGACTATCTGGGGAACATCAGCCCGTAGAGACAAACAGCTAAAGGGTAATAAAATCATGATGTGATATCATAGGTCTGGACTTCTTTGTTAGTAAAATGAGAGTGGGACCTTACCTTTATTGTGGCGGGTTATTGCTTTATAAAGAATTAGTAAATAATCTCCAAAGTATTATTTCAGATCCAGCAATTAAAAGGGAATTTGTTGTTTTCTTTTTTTTCAAAATTATGGGAACACTTCAGTCATAAAAGGAAGAGTGAAACTCCACAGTAAGCTGGGTTGGAACAAAGCTGATAACTTTGGCAGGTCCCTTACTGCCAGTGACAATAATTGTAATGGCACAGTACTTCAGGTATAAAATATCATGTTTGGGGGAGTGGACTTACAATCTATAAAAGTACAAAAAAAAGAAAAACTATCCTGAAAAGTATGGTAAACAATTTCCTAATTCCATTGTTAAACATTTTTTTTTTACATATGATTTGTATTGACTGTAAGCCATATAGCCATAGCAATTACAACCACCCCTCTGCCTAAACTATAGATTGGCAACAGGATTCAGAAAAGAAAAACACAAATCATACATTTTAGGTCACAGCATGCATAATTAACAGGGAATAGTAATATAAACATTCTGTATGTCTACTAGAATTTAGATTACCAACCATGTAGGCCTAATTTTTGAAATTTACTTAGGTCTTCTTTCATGTGTTATTTTGGATAAGCGATGTTCTTATTGTCTTTCCACTTCATGGCAATAATTTTATGGCATAGAATAATAATTCATTTACTAAGGTTTTTTTTCCATATTTGGACATCATATTTTATCTATTCCAAATATGCAAAATCTTGGCAAGAAAATACCAGGAGAGATAGATTCTGGGCATTACATTCTAGTATTTCTCTCCAATATACCATTATTTTGGGGCATAGCCAGAGCATGTGTAGTAAAAAGCTTTCCATGTTCTGGCATCTAAGACATGGACGGTGTGCATTTTTCCCAATAAAAAAAAAGATGTGATGAAGTATACAGTAGTATACCTTATGTAAAAAATTTAACTGAGGTTTTCTACCATCCAGGGCGAAGCACATTTTAAAGCAATTGTAAAGCACAGAGGCCCAGTTTCCTCTGTTATTTCCTGCTCATTTGGTGTATAATTGACACAATTTGTTTTCATATTTAACATCCAATAATATTGAATAAAGTTTTGAAATTAGCACTTTCTGTCTGGCTGTAAGATCATGCTGGAGATAATAAAGCAAGAGAAAACTTACCTCCACACAGTGAGAGAGTAATCTTATCTCTTCATTCCTTACGTTACCTCCTCTGTAGTTAATTTACCTCCTCTGTAGTTATTTTCACATGCAGTTAATTAACAGCCTGTCTTTAACTCTGAAGTTATTTTAAGGATTGGAGAGTTAACTTAAAGACAGAAGAGTTAACTTTAGGTTTGCGTGAGGTAAAATGTTGCCTGAATACTACATGCCTTATCACCATGGTAACAACTCTAGAAATGTTATTAAAGACAGGAGATAAGCTTAGTGAATGGAGGCCATTGTCTTTAGTGTGGTGTTGTAAATTAAAGCACATCTGAGATGAAAAAAAAAGTAGAAAAATAGATACTCATTTAGATAGTAGGAAGCCTAAATGTTCTCAGATCCTTCTCAAGCCCACCATTGTTGTTCAGGACCCTCTACATCTTTGTGGCTTCCTGCACTTGCGCAAGTAGTCTGTGCATGCCCAAGGCTGGATTTGTACTTTTTGTGCCCCTAGGCCAAGTATACAAAGCAAGTGGATACTATAGTCCACAGCACACAGGTAATTCTGGATTCTGGCAATCGCTGGACCACGATTTACTTCTTCCTCTGAGTTTCTACAATGGAGGGGTAATATTATTTAATGCTGTTGGGAATTTGAGCGGCATCGGGGTGAGCCATCATTCAGCTCACCCTGCGCCCAACTCACTGGCGATGTAACACATACACCAAATATGTTGTGTCTCCCCTTTCTTGTGTAGCAATGCCTCCCCATTCCATGTGCAGCCCCCCCCCCCCCCTTCCATGTGTACAATCCATGTACCCCTTTCTTTCATGAACAGCTCCTTTGAGCTTCAGTTTCCCCTTTCCATGCATTGCTTCCCGTTGTCAGCCTCCTCCTTCATAGGTAGCAACCCCTCTTTCATGTCCAGGATCCCCCTTGGACTGCCTGTGTGGCCTTTCCAGAAATTCAGGACTGTGTATGCCCAGTAGCACAAAACTGCTCATGCACAGAAAAAAAGGCTACTGGGCATGCCCAGACCACACTCACACAGAAGCAGTACAGCCACGCTCATACACGGACTGGAGTGCAGCCACGAGAACATATTTGACAAGCTCTTGTTGCATTTGTTCAAAGAGACTCAGCACTGGAATGGTGATTATCCAGAGGCTTGAAGGACATCTTTAGCAAAAGGGATATAGAGGCTGCCATATGTATTTCCTTTTAAGCAATACTAGTTGCCTGGCTGTCCTGCTGATTCTCTGCCTCTAATACTTGTAGCCACAGACCCTGAACAAGCATGCAGCAGATCAGGTGTTTCTGACATTATTGCCAAATCTGACAAGAATAGCTGCATGCATGTTTATGGTGTGATTTAGACACTACTGCAGCCTAATAGATCAGCAGGACTGCCAGGTAACTGGTATTGTTTAAAAGGAAATAAATACGACAGTCTTATACTTCTCTCTTCAGGTTCCCTTTAAGTACAATATCATCTGTTTCTGACATGGCTTAATCAACAGTATAATTAAAAATGGCTGAAAACGTTCACTTTGCCAGTTTGTACCTGGCAGATACTTCAGTGAAGTGCATCTGAGCACATTTCTAAACATGCTGAAAATCACATAATACTAATCTTGTGTGCAGTATTTACAAATGAAATCACAGAGAAGTATGTTCTCGAAAGTGTATTGATCACTTACATTTAAAATTGTTGTTTATAAAGTTGAGTGTGAATTTTTTTTTTTAGCTAGGATATAAGCTTTGCACTGAATTGTATTTTCTTAAGTTTGCCTAGAGATCTGCTTTAACTTTCACAGTTTACTAGTTAAACAAACTAGAGCAATAGGTCAAAGCCTACTGTGCCGGAAAAGGGGGTCAATTCCAAGACACCCAGGTCATGAACACACTTCTGAAGGTCACATTAGCCTCAGAGGAGACGTTTTTTTCATTGGAGAAGGAAAGAGAAAAAATTAGAGCACAAATACTGGGAAGACATGTGACAGTTACAAAGGGAATATTTTTTAAAGACTGAGCTCAACTTTTATTTTTACTCTACGGTTTAGAAATAGAAGCCAGAGTTTTACCCAAATTTTACATTTGTATAAGTATATTAAAATGTGGGGGCTGTCAAAATTCTATTATGTCTACTAGTTACATATAAATTAGTAATGTAATACTGTTTAGTTTCCAAAAACAAGACCTCCTTTCTGTTTATGGGATCCCAATTACTCCCACAGTAACATGTGAATGAATAACATTATACCGTATGTGACTTCTGTGTAGCTGCTTCCAAGTATATTATTGCTAACAAAGGCTGACAAAAGTACAGCCACCTCTGGTGTAATTTAAACTATGGGCCTCTGCTGCAAATCTTGTCTGGATTTGTTAAAAGCTGTCTGCTATTAGGTGGAAAGGCTTTCAAATCTTTACCTGGAGTATATTTCACATTAGTTAGGGCTGTGGTTGTATGACGTTTTTCAACAGTTTTGGTATAGTAGCTCTTCTGCAGTGTTAAAACAGACTGGCTACCCTTTACTCATCAATGAGCTTTTGAGGTGGCTTACCTCAATGAAGAGAAATTCATATAAAAATGAACCTTAATAGCACTGGCAACGCGTTTCATGGGTCACTGCCCACTTCCTCAGGCCAAATCAAGTGTCTTACTGTATTAATAGCCAAGGTTTGAGCATGTTTTTCTTGAATGAATCTTGGTAGGTACTAGTCATTGCATCCAGAAACATTCCACAAAAAACTGTTGTTATAGAGATACACTAATCTAGTTATCTAGCCATCCAATGGTCAGGTTTAGAGTTATGGCTCATACACACGGGGAGTAAAAATCATCAAAACTAATGGCAGATATTCGTTCATAGTCATCAGCATGTACAAAACTATGAATTATTAAAATGATTATTACTAAAACCAGCATCGTTTTAATGATCAGATCTTTTAGTTTGTTGTTTGCAGTCTTTAACTGTCCTTCACATTAGATTGCATAGATATCTTGAAAGACAGATCGTTGAACTATCATTTATTGGTTGTTTCACACAATGTTATCTTTTGGGGTGTAGCTGTAATCTGATTTTTATGCTTGACCATTTTCCATGCTTCCAACACATTACTTTCAAGACTGCTCAGTTGCTGCCCAATATATTCCACTTTTTGACAGGTGACAAAGTATTTTTAACCATTTCAGACCGCGAGGATTTTTCACCGTATGCATCAGAGCAATTTTTACCTCCCATTCATTCGCCAATAACTTTATCACTAATTATCACAATGAATTGATCTATATCTTGTTTTTTCCGCCACCAATTAGGCTTTCTTTGGGTGGTACATTTTGCTAAGAAATATTTTTTTATACATGCATTTTAACAGGAATATTAAGAAAATAATGGAAAAAAACGTTCATTATATCTCAGCTTTCAGACGTTATAGCTTTAAAATACATGCTACCATAATTAAAACCTATGTATTTTATTTGCCCGTTTGTACCGGTTATTACACCATTTAAATTATGTCCCTATCACAATGTATGGTGCCAATATTTTATTTGGAAATAAAGGTGCATTTTTTAAGATTTGCGTCCATCACTATTTACAAGTTTATAATTAAAAAAAATGTTCGTAAAATACCCTCTTCACATCCATATATAAAAAGTTCAGACCCTTGAGTAACTCTTTATGTTTTGTTTTTGTTTTTTTAATTGTAATTTTTTTTTATTTCATAAAAAATTTAATTTGGGTAATTTTTGGTGTGGGAGGTAAACAGTTAATTTTAAATGTAATAATATGGGTTTATTTCATTAAAAAGTGTATATGTAGATGTAGTATTACTATTTGGCCACAAGATGGCCACTGTGAGCATTTTCTCTTTTTTAGCCCTGGAAGCGAGATCTCGCTTCCAGGATGTACTAGGAGGAGGGGAAACCTTTTTCTTTTTTTTTTTTTCCAGAAAGACGGCAGAAAGAAGCCATCGGTCTTTCTAGTGGGGACTTATTATATTCCCATTCATTGATCTCTGGGCTAATGGTGGGAACCATGTGAAAACGCGTGAGCTCACCCGCACAGCAGCAGCTGCCTGGACGTGAGCATCAATGGTTAATGTTTGTGGTTTGTCGGTATAGCTCTTGAAAAGTGGCCAATAACAATACAATTCACCAGACAATTGCAATCAGCTGCATTGTCGATTGTAAACGATCGATCATGCACACTAACAACTGAATACCCGCTGGCCTATTAGATCAAATTGATGGGATCAGTCCTGCACACTACTGGCTGAAACCCCACTGACCAATTTGATCAGATTGATGGGTTTGATCCGTTTAATCTGACTGAATTGGTCAGTGGGTACTCGGCCTTCAGTTTGAATGACAGATTGTTTCTGATCTAGTATGCCACTGATCCGAAACAATCGATCATCTGGCAGAATGCATCATTGATGGCCTTCTTAACCTTCCTGGCAGTAAGCCCGAGCTGAGCTCGGGCTATGCCACGCAGGAGGATTTCTCAGGCCCTGCTGGGCCGATTTGCTTACTTTTTTTTTGCAACATGCAGCTAGCACATTCTGATCGACGCAGCTCTGCGCTGAATCGCCGCTGATCACCGCGCCGTGCCGCCCCCCCCCCCCCCAGACCCCGTGCGTTGCCTGGCCAATCAGTGCCAGGCAGCGCTGAGGGGTGGATCGGGACTCCCTTAGACGTCTTGACGTCCATGACGTCAGTGACGTCATCCCGCACCGTCGCCATAGCGACGGGGAAGCCCTTCAGGAAATCCCGTTCTTTGAACGGGATTTCCTGAAGTGGGCAGGGGGATGCCACTGTACAGCGGCTATCATGTAGCGAGCCCTGGGCTCTCTACATGATTTTAAAAAAATAAAATTTAAAAGTAGTGCTGCGCTGCCCCCTGGCGGTTTCTAATAGACCGCCAGGAGGGTTAAAGCAGAACTGAAATAAACTAAAAAAAAATAAGAGTTTCACTTACCTGGGGCTTCAGCCAGTCCCCTGCAACCGACCTGTGCCCGCACAGCCACTCACCGATAGTCCACTTCTGTCCCCTGCCATTGCTCACTTTCACTTCGTGCAGTTCGAGTGCACGGCGCCTGCATGGCCTAGGCCGCACACATCCTTGTTCACGCTCCTGCAGGGAATGTGTAAGAGGATACATGTGGCCAGGGCACAGTGGAGGTCGACTAAGAAGTCGGCTTCCACCGTGTGAAGAAAAGTGAGCCGCGGGGTGGAACGGAGAATAGGTCCAGGTCGGTGTAGCCACAGGTCGGCTGCAGGGGGCTGGCAGAAACCCCAGGTAAGCGAAACTCTTATTTTTTTAGTTTATTTCAGTTCCGCTTTCATACTTCCAACTTGTAATTTTAGATCTGAATGTTGTTAAATATTTGCACAGAAGATTCAGATCTCACACTTTAGATGTTCTAGTTTTATGAGTGTGTGTGATCTTTAGAAAACTGAACTTTTATGTTTATGGCATTCATTGCTCATGAACAAAAGTACAGAGGTGATTATTGTTAAATGTTGTCTTCCTTAGCAATCAAGACAATTATCATTCTAAACTCTGCGCTACTGCCAAAATGATTTTATATCTCCATCATGAGGGCAATTTACAAGGCTGCAGTGTAAATATAAAATAGCAGAAACATTTTGAAGTGTCACATAAACAGTGTTGCATAAGTGTGAGATTCATCGTGTTGTGTGATTATTATTCATTTTAGGTATGAGAGTTTACTAACACGCACTGTCTCACCCTTGAAAACATACAGAGATGTGAAACATAAGGATAGAGGAGAAAAAAAGCAACACACGAAAAGATAAATAAAATCTATGTGCGTTTTCTCTTTGCATATTGTTATGGATAGAAAAACAAATGAGTGACACATCTGTGTGGGCTGTGCTCAGAGTACATATGGGCAGATGTCTATAATAGGTGCTTCTTGCAAAACAACACCTCCTCAAAAACAGAAACCACTCTGGGAAACCAAGGAAACATAGATGCAACTAAAGTTCTATAGTCAATACATACTGAATACACTCACTAAGCACTTGATTAGGAAAACCTGCACACCTACTTATTCATGTATCTAGTCAACCAATCATGGATCGCAGCAATGCGATGCAGATAGGACCATTGTAGTCCCTTACACACTCCAATGAGTTCTGGGTCACCATGAGCTTGCTGGTTAGTCTGTGCCTCACACAAATATAGAAGCTTGGGTTAATGTTCACATCAAACACCAACATTGAGAACATTTCAATGTAATGTCATTTTCACTCTGGCATGATTGTTGATGCGAGATGGGATGGCTTGAGTATTTTATAGATTTTATTCAAGAATGATGAGGTTACAGAAGATCTCAATCTATCATTTGGGACACTTACTGAAAAGCTAACAATTTTCATTAATTTTCAGGATTTTCTGTTTAGGGAACTTATCCTTGCAAACATTTCAAACTTATCCTTGCAAACAATTACAAATTCATGCAATTCAGAAGCTATTGTAACCATGCCCTTTCCAGAATCAGTGACAGATATGGAAATCTTCTCACTATGTTTAAAAGTAGATGCGAGGCGGGGTGAAAAAGTTGGCTTTTACTTACCTGGGGCTACTTCCAGCACCGACCCTCCCCTCCCGACCTGTAGTATTGAAGTTCCCTCGGTATAGTCTTGATCACTTCTGGTGATCCGCTGTCAGCTTTACTAAAGTCTGCAAATTAAAACAAGGAACACCAAGAGCCCCAATAGTGTAATATGTACTGGTAAATGGTTACTAGATAGAGTAAATATTAATACTCACAAACCAGGGTTACCATTAGGCAACCACTGTAAAGGCAGGTGGGGAGATTTTCCTGACCCTATTCAGGAATAAGAAGTCGCTCTCTGTAGATGAGAAAAAGGGGGTTCAACCCTCCACTCAGGGTGGACTCAATATTATGCAGGAGAACAGAGGCGCCAAAAGGATAAAAGGAAGCTAAATGAGCTTAAAAACCAAATTCTTGGTAAATAGAGGAGGTAGTGGTGGACTTACCTCCTTCAAGTAGACACACAACGACTGTCGTAAAGACAGTCAATATATTTTATTTATGAACTCCAAATATACAAATATATATGTGAGGTGTAACAGAGGTGCCTGGCTCTTCTACTGACCACATATGCTATTGCTCCGTTGTTATTGCCTGATGAAGCGGGATCAAACTTGCGAAACGCGTTGCATATTTGGAGTTCATAAATAAAATATATGGACTGTCTTTACTACAGTCGTTGTGTGTCTACTTGGAGGAGGTGAGTCCACCACTACCTCCTCTATTTACCAAGAATTTGGTTTTTAAGCTCATTTAGCTTCCTTTTATCCTTTTGGCGCCTCTGTTCTCCTGCATAATATTGAGTCCACCCTGGGTGGAGGGTTGAACCCCCTTTTTTCTCCTTTTGGCGCCTCTGTTCTCCTGCATAAAGTCTGCAAATTGGCTGTGTTGCGCACTTCTGTGCATGCACTGATCGCCACATCTCCTCAAACACACTCCTATGGTCAGAAGTGCTCTGTGCATTTGCAGTTACAAGTCTTGGTGAACAACACATGTGCAGAATGCTCCCGGAAGAGGAAGCTCGATTGAGGCGCGCCGCTGGGTCAGCCGATGTGCAGTAGAGCGCGACCCAGCTGATTCGTGGACTTTACCAGGGCTGAAAGTGGAGACTTGGAAGACCACAGGGAAGTGGAATCAGTATTTAAAACACAGCAAGTCAAGAGGCCTGAGCTTGGTGACATATCCTTGTCAAATCATAAATTTGAATCTTACGTTTATCCACACAACATACGTTATGTCAAATATTCAAAAAAGCTCTAGAAATAAGTTTGCTTACCAAAGGCAAATTCAATTTCATTTTTATGATTGAGCCTAAAATTTTACATTTCTGTCAACTGCCTAAGATACATAAAAACTTGGATAGACCACCTAAATGTTCCAAAAAAATCCAAGAATAGAATCCACAACTAGTAATCTTTCATTGGAAAAATGTGTTATAAACTATCATATATACAATGCACTCCCGACCAAATTATTAAACTTATGAGCAGTGGTGCTCAGCAGAGCTCGAATATTCGAGTAGCTCGAATATTCGAGCTCTTTTTCAGCTATTCGAGCTCGGTATTCGAGCTCCGAATAGCTGCAGCTATTCGAATGGGCTATTCGAGTAAACGCGAATAGCCCATTCACTATTCGAGCTATTCGAGCAAACGGCGCTATTCGAGCTCGGGTACCGAGCTCGAATAGCGTCATAGCCCAGATTGATGTCCTTAGAGCCAATCAGAGGGCTCCCAGGCCCTCTGACGGCAGCCAATCACAGAGGGGGACCCTGGCCAGCCCCTACCCTATAAATAGCGGCCGCCATGTTAGGTTTCTCCGTCCTTGCCTGAGACTTGCATAGAGAGAGAGTTGCTCCTTTGTGCTTTGGCTTAGCAAGAGCTCTATTGTGGTCATTTACCTAGCGTTTTTGCTCACATACACCTCCTATACACACCTATATTGTTGTTAGTTAGATAGACATTGTATTTTAGTTAGTAGCTTTTGTGTTACATAGACAGAGACAGCTGCTGCAGGCAAGCTTACAGCTTTAGGCCTCAGGGCCTGCCTGTGTGGGCAGCTGTTCTCTCCTGTCCTCTGTAAGTATATTTCTCTTATCTATACCAGTATTTCTGCTGTCCTTTACTACTGATTGATTCTGTATTTAGTATTGTAGTTATACTGTACTAGGACACTCACTGTCACTGTTCATAGGCTAAGGCTAAGGCTACTAGCTCCTGCGTGTGTGCACTCACTGTCTTGTACACACACACTCTATTTCCTTCTGATTACTGATTGATTATTGTAATTAATTGTACTTACTGTTACTACTTACTCTTACTGTACTAGGAGTCTAGGACACTCAGTCACTGTTCATAGGCTACTAGCTCCTGCGTGTGTGCACTCACTCACTGTCTGTGTACTGTAGTGTACACACACACTCTATTTCCTTCTGATTACTGATTGATTATTGTAATTAGTTGTACTTACTGTTACTACTTACTCTTACTGTACTAGGAGTCTTGGACACTCAGTCACTGTTCATAGGCTACTAGCTCCTGCGTGTGTGCACTCACTCACTGTCTGTGTACTGTAGTGTACACACACACTCTATTTCCTTCTGATTACTGATTGATTATTGTAATTAGTTGTACTTACTGTTACTACTTACTCTTACTGTACTATAGGAGTCTAGGACACTCAGTCACTGTTCATAGGCTACTAGCTCCTGCGTGTGTGCACTCACTCACTGTCTGTGTACTGTAGTGTACACACACACTCTATTTCCTTCTGATTACTGATTGATTATTGTAATTAGTTGTACTTACTGTTACTACTTACTCTTACTGTACTATAGGAGTCTAGGACACTCAGTCACTGTTCATAGGCTACTAGCTCCTGCGTGTGTGCACTCACTGTCTGTGTACTGTACACACACACTCTATTTCCTTCTGATTACTGATTGATTATTGTAATTAGTTGTACTTACTGTTACTACTTACTCTTACTGTACTATAGGAGTCTAGGACACTCAGTCACTGTTCATAGGCTAGCTCCTGCGTGTGTGTGTGCACTCACTGTCTGTGTAGTGTGTACACACTACACACACTCTATTTCCTTCTGATTACTAATTGATTATTGTAATTTCTAGTTGTACTTCCTGACTCTTACTACTTACTTACTGTAGTAGGGACACTCACTCAGTCACTGTTCATAGGCTAGCTCCTGCGCGTGTTTGCGCGTGCGTGCACTCACTGTCTGTAGTGTACACACACTAAATTTACTTGTGATTACTACTGATTATTGTAACTGCTAGTTGTACTTCCTGACTGTTACTACTTACTTACTGTATTAGGGACACTCACTCAGTCACTGTTCATAGGCTAGCTCCTGCGCGTGTTTGCGCGTGCGTGCACTCACTGTCTGTAGTGTACACACACTCTATTTCCTTCTGATTACTGATTGATTATTGTAATTTCTAGTTGTACTTCCTGACTGTTACTACTTACTTACTGTACTAGGGACACTCACTCAGTCACTGTTCATAGGCTAGCTCCTGCGCTTGTTTGCGCGTGCGTGCACTCACTGTCTGTAGTGTACACACACTAAATTTACTTGTGATTACTACTGATTATTGTAACTTCTAGTTGTACTTCCTGACTGTTACTACTTACTTACTGTACTAGGGACACTCACTCAGTCACCTCACCCACCAACCCACTCCATTAAAGTACCCCACTTTTAACCCGCCCTTTTAAAAAACTTTTGTCTTTACGCCCAAAACATCAAAGATGTCTGGAAGTGGCAGCCAGCGCGGTTTGGGCAAGGGGAAGGGCAGCAAGGGAATCAGGAGGAGAGGGAGCAGCATTGTGGCAGGCCGCGGCCGCGCCACCATGCACAGTTCCGCAGCAGCAGCGTCAGTGGCTAACATTCCTCCCATAGCCACTGGCCGTGGACGCCTTGGGCGCCACCCAGCAGGAGCATCTGCAACTCACGCTGCAGAGACACAGCAGCAGCGTGTAGCACCTGCTCCGATTTTCCTCCAGCCGGGTCGGAAACGTCCCATTGAGGAAAAGCATGCAGAAACTGTGGTGCAACTCATGACGGAGGATGAGCAGCCCGCCATCAGCTCTGCATCCGAGGCCTCCACCCTCACCACCACCACCACCACCCCTATTCGCAGCAGCCGCCCAGCAGGGTCTGGGGAGGAGGCCAGTTCACCGTCACAAGTTGGCGACCTGTCACTCAGCAGTATTTTTACCCCAGGCACCATCAGGGTATTGTCTGCTGTTGTTGGCGATTTGGAGGAGGAGATGCTGATGGGCACTTTGGGGGATGAGGGATTGGACAGCAAGACTGTGGCGACAGTCAAGCAGCCCATCCATGCATCAGGAGAGGAGTTTGGGGGGTCATCATCCCAGCAGGACATGTTTCAGGAGGGGGAGGATGATGATGACCCGGTGACAGACAGAGACTGGGTGCCACCACCTCCAGGGGATGCCGTCCTCAGCAGCTCTGAGGAGGAGGAGGAGGATGCGCTTGTGGGCCTTGCAAGGAGGTGCATCATTGCAAGCATTGGCAGCAGTAGGCAGGTCCCACAGCCTGCTGGTGTCTCAGGCTCAGCAGCAGCAGCAGCAGCATCTGCCAGTACCACCATCAGCCGCACCCAAGCCCCCCCCCCAACCACCACAGGGAGACAGGCGGCAGCAGCGCTTCCATGCCGTAGGGGGATGTTTCTGTCACCAATCTGGCGATTTTTCACCATGCCCACTGTGTACAGCAAGTACGCCACTTGCAACCACTGTCAGCGGAAGTTGAGCAGAGGTGCAGACCCCTTAAAGTTCAGCACCAGCTCGCTCATCAACCACCTTGCTGCGAAACATTTCCACCAGCATGAGGAGTTCCAGAGGCTGAAGGCATCTGGTGCTGGCAGTGGCACCACACCCATCACTGCACAGCCTTCAGCTGCAGCAGCAGCAGCAACAGCAGCCACCCGCCCTCCTGCTCCTCCAGCAGCACCAGCAGGAGTGCGGAAACGCACTGCTCCTCCCCCCTCTGCAACTCCTGCCGCCGACACTGAGGCCTGTTCTGGCAGCCAGTCCTCAGTGGCCTCCTCCGCTGTGTCTGCTGATTCCCGTGCCAGCAAAAGGCCACGCCAGAGCCTTTTGAGCGAGTCCTTCCAGGGGGTGGTTAGGGCTCTGCCTCCCAGCAGCCGTCGCGTGCGGCAGCTGAACGGCTTGCTGGCACGGGCCATGTGCTCCCAACTCCTGCCGTACACGCTCGTGCAGGAGGGGAGCGACATTCGTGCGCTGCTTGCTTGCGCAGCCCCAGACTGGCAGCTCCCCAGCAGACACTTCTTTGCCCGCAAGGCAATTCCTGCACTGCACCGCTTTGTGATGGCCAATGTGGAGCGAGGGCTGGAGCACGCGGTTGGTGAAAGGGTCCACGTCACCATGGACTCCTGGAGCAGCCGCTTCGGGACAGGCCGCTACCTGTCCTTCACTGTCCACTGGGTCAGCTTGGTGGAAGGGGGTGAGGATGGGAGAGCAGCAGCGGGCACAGCAGCAGCAGCAACACAGTGGGTGGTGCCACCCCGCAGGGTCAGGGGAACTGCAGCAGGTTCCTCCGATCCTCTGCCATCCTCCGGCACACCTGGCCAAACCCCCCGCCTCAGCAGCAGCGTGAAGGCCCGCCACTGCCAAGCGCTGCTGCACTTGGTCAGCCTTGGGAAGACCAAGCTGACGGCAACCCATGTGTTGGCCAAACTCCAGGAGCAGGAGAGGATTTGGCTGACCCCCAGAGGCCTCAGAGTCGGAGAGGTGGTGGCCGACAATGGGGCCAATCTGGTTGCCGCAATAGACAGGGGAAACCTGACCCACATCCCCTGTCTTGCCCACGTTCTGAACCTGGTGGTGCAGAAGTTCTTGCGCACCTACCAGGGGATGGGCGAACTGCTGGAAACGGCAAGGAACGTTGTGCGTCACTTCCGGCGCTCGGCTGCAGCCTGTGCGAGCCTGGAAGATGTGCAAAAGGAGCTGGATCTGCCACGCCATCGGCTGATCCTTGACGTTCCGACTCGCTGGAACTCCACCCTGGCGATGTTGGAGCGTCTGGTTGAACAGAAGCACGCTGTCAAACAGTACCTTGCCCTGGCCACTGTTTCCGCCGCTCAGAGAAGGGACAAGACCAGCAACATCCCGTCCATCGTCCCCGATGATGACTGGAGGCACATGCAGCAGGTGTGCTTAGTGCTGGCTCCCTTTCTGCAGGCCACTAACATGGTGAGCAGGGACCATGCTATGGTCTGCGAGTGGGTGCCCCTGGTTTGTCTGCTGAACAGGGCCCTCGATGCTTTGCTGGAACAGGGAGCGGCAGCCTTGGACCAGCAGGAGCGGCAAGCAGCTGCACAGTCCACCTCTGAGGGGGAGGAGGAGGAGGACTTGGTGGAGGTCCCTGACCTTGCTGCTGATGAGGGGGAGCAGCACAGTGCAGCTGAGTTGGTGCGGGGGTGGAGAGAGGATGAGGCTGACGAGGCAGAGGAGGAGGATGAGGACAGCAGCACTGCCGTCGATGTGCCAGCAGACGTGGCCCGCCTCTTCCCAATGGCAGCGCACATGCTGACGTGCCTGCGCAGGGACCTCAGGGTGATCCAGATGAAGCAGAGGGAGGACATCTGGATCAGCATGATGTTGGACCCACGCCTCAAGGGGAAGTTGAGCCAGTTCCTGCCGCCTGCAGGAGGAGACCCAGCGCAACAAATAAGGAGCTTGCAGCAGGCCCTTGTTGAGCGCTTGGAGGAAGCCTTCCCCCAGCCTTCCACCCCCACTGTCCAGCAGCCAGCACAGAGGCAGCAGCAGGTGCCTGCATCCAGCAGCAAGCGCCCCACAGACCTGCTGTCTCTCAGCCACGAGCTCTACAGGACTGTAGAGGCTCCGGCAGCAGTGACTAGAGAGGAGGTGCATGCAGCAGCATCCTCCACCGGTCACAGCCAGCGCCTGACCCGCATGGTGGCTGACTACATGGGATCCTACAGCGGGCTTGACAGCGATGCCCCTGTTGATCCCATGGAGTATTGGGTCAAGCGCCTGGAGATCTGGAGCGAGCTGGCGCAGTACGCCCTGGAAGTGCTGTCCTGCCCCCCTTCCAGCGTGCTGTCCGAGCGCTGCTTCAGTGCAGCTGGTGGTGTGGTCACCGAGAAACGCTCACGTCTGTCTCACAAGTCTGTGGACAGACTGACGTTTCTCAAGATGAACCAGGCGTGGGTGGAAGGCGAGTTCCTGGCCTCTGTTGTCGGCGAGAGGGGGACATGAACTGGCTAAGAACCATCGTTAATGTGCCTTACCACCCTTTACCACCTCCTGGCTCCTGCTCACTAAGCCAGCCTGGTTCACTTTGACTATTACGTCGCCTGCAGCCACACATTTTACACCTACAGTGGGCTGCTGTGTACTGCCCTTCTGCTGTCTGTCTGTGTTTCCCACTGCCAGGGTACACAGATTTACCTTCTGCTGCCACTCTGCCACCAGCTATTACGTCAAACAATAGCTATATATCTGTGTAATTTGTTTTACAAACAAAACCAAAAAACCATTAAAAAAAAAAAAAAGGTTTAATTTTTCTGAGGTGCCCGGGTTGAAAACTGTGTTGTCCCAGTTGTGTATTGGACACGATGTGGGCTGCACGACCGCTGTCTGGGACCTCCTGTTGTGTTCATTTACGGCCTGGTATCACCGCTAGGTACCAGGGCTATTATGTCACGCTGCCTGCTTGCTGCCACACTCACACTACTCCTCCATTCCTCCTGTTGCTGCTGTCTGTCTGTGTTTCCCACTGCCAGGGTACACAGAATTACCTTCTGCTGCCACACTGCCACCAGCTATTACGTCAAACAATAGCTGCTCACATTACTCCTCCATTCCTCCTGCTGCTGCTGTCGGTCTGTGTTTCCCACTGCCAGGGTACACAGAATTACATTCTGCTGCCACTCTGCCACCAGCTATTACGTCAAACAATAGCTATATATCTGTGTAATTTGTTTTACAAACAAAACCAAAAAACCATTAAAAAAAAAAAGGTTTAATTTTTCTGAGGTGCCTGGGTTGAAAACTGTGTTGTCCCAGTTGTGTATTGGACACGATGTGGGCTGCACGACCGCTGTCTGGGACCTCCTGTTGTGTTCATTTACGGCCTGGTATCACCGCTAGGTACCAGGGCTATTATGTCACGCTGCCTGCCTGCTGCCACACTCACACTACTCCTCCATTCCTCCTGCTGCTGCTGTCTGTCTGTGTTTCCCACTGCCAGGGTACACAGAATTACCTTCTGCTGCCAGTCTGCCATCAGCTATTACGTCAAACAATAGCTGCACACATAATTACTCCTCCATTCCTCCTGCTGCTGCTGCTGTCTGTCTGTGTTTCCCAACGCCAGGGTACACAGATTTACCTTCTGCTGCCACTCTGCCACCAGCTATTACGTCAAAAAATAGCTATATCTGTGTAATTGGTTGTAAAACCAAAACTACAAAACCATTACAAAAAAAAAGGTTTAATTTTTCTGAGGTGCCCGGGTTGAAAACTGTGTTGTCCCAGTTGTGTATTGGACACGATGTGGGCTGCACGACCGCTGTCTGGGACCTCCTGTTGTGTTTATTTACGGCCTGGTATCACCGCTAGGTACCAGGGCTATTATGTCACGCTGCCTACCTGCTGCCACACTCACACTACTCCTCCATTCCTCCTGCTTATGCTGCTGTCTGTCTGTGTTTCCCACTGCCAGGGTACACAGAATTACCTTCTGCTGCCACTCTGCCACCAGCTATTACGTCAAACAATAGCTGCTCACATAATTACTCCTCCATTCCTCCTGCTGCTGCTGTCTGTCTGTGTTTCCCAACACCAGGGTACACAGATTTACCTTCTGCTGCCACTCTGCCACCAGCTATTACGTCAAAAAATAGCTATATCTGTGTAATTGGTTGTAAAACCAAAACTACAAAACCATTACAAAAAAAAAGGTTTAATTTTTCTGAGGTGCCCGGGTTGAAAACTGTGTTGTCCCAGTTGTGTATTGCATAGTTTCTCAACCTGCGGTACGCGTACCCCAGGGGGTACTTCTGAGTGTTCCAGGGGGTACTCGGGCTTGATATACTTAACCAAGAATAACAAATTTAGAGTTTTAGAAAATGATAAATCTTATTTAAACAACACCAAATTAGTATTTTAGCTAATTAAAAGCAATAGTAAAAGCTTGGAAATGGTTTAAAACCAATTATAATGTACTAAGATTAAATATATATTTGTCAAGGGGTACTTGTGATAATGTTTACTATGCTAGGGGGTACTTTGTGAGTATATGGTTTTAAAAGGGGTACATACCAATAAAATGTTGAGAAACACTGGTGTATTGGACACGATGTGGGCTGCACGACCGCTGTCTGGGACCTCCTGTTGTGTTTATTTACGGCCTGGTATCACCGCTAGGTACCAGGGCTATTATGTCACGCTGCCTACCTGCTGCCACACTCACACTACTCCTCCATTCCTCCTGCTGATGCTGCTGTCTGTCTGTGTTTCCCACTGCCAGGGTACACAGAATTAGCTTCTGCTGCCACTCTGCCACCAGCTATTACGTCAAACAATAGCTGCTCACATAATTACTCCTCCATTCCTCCTGCTGCTGCTGTCTGTCTGTGTTTCCCAACGCCAGGGTACACAGATTTACCTTCTGCTGCCACTCTGCCACCAGCTATTACGTCAAAAAATAGCTATATCTGTGTAATTGGTTGTAAAACCAAAACTACAAAACCATTACAAAAAAAAAGGTTTAATTTTTCTGAGGTGCCCGGGTTGAAAACTGTGTTGTCCCAGTTGTGTATTGGACACAATGTGGGCTGCACGACCGCTGTCTGGGACCTCCTGCCTGCTGTGTTTATTTACAGCCCTGGTATCACCGCTAGGTACCAGGGCTATTATGTCACGCTGCCTGCCTCATTGACTGCCTGCTGCCACACACTCATCCTCCTCCTCCTGCTGCTGAATTTACCTCCTGCTGTCTGTGTGTTTCCACTGCCAGGGAGCACATACAATGGCGCTTCCAACATGCGTGCGCCACCAGCTATTTGTTACGCTCAAAAATAGCTGCATTTCTTTAAAAAAAAAATTGAAAAGAGAAATAAGTGAAGAAGAAGACGATATAGAAGAAGATGAAGAAGATGAAGAAGAAGAAGATGAAGAAGAAGAAGAAGAAGAAGGAGAAGAAGAAGAAGATGAAGATGAAGAAGAAGAAGATGAAGAAGATGAAGAAGAAGATGAAGAAGATGAAGAAGAAGATGAAGAAGATGAAGAAGATGAAGAAGAAGCAGATGAAGAAGAAGAAGATGAAGAAGGAGAAGAAGAAGAAGATGAAGAAGAAGAAGATGAAGAAGATGAAGAAGATGAAGAAGAAGATGAAGAAGATGAAGAAGAAGATGAAGATGAAGAAGATGAAGAAGATGAAGAAGAAGAAGAAGATGAAGAAGATGAAGAAAAAGAAGATGAAGAAGAAGAAGATGATGATGAAGAAGATGAAGAAGATGAAGAAGAAGAAGAAGACAATATAAAAGAAGAAGAAGAAGATATAGAAGAAGATATAGAAGAAGAAGATATAGAAGAAGAAGATATAGAAGAAGAAGAAGAAGATATAGAAGATAAAGAAGAAGAAGAAGAAGAAGTATATACAGTACTGAACAAAATTCTGGACACAACTTCTCTTTTCACCTTTTTTTTTTTAAAGGAACATCCCCACATAATCACTTGCTGTTGTTACTTGGAAAAAAAGATGTTTCTTGCATCATTCACCCTCAAAACAAGTGGAGGAAGCTATTTAAGGCCAATTCGAATAGTCAGCTCGAATAATGAGCTCGAATACCGACTCGAATAGTGAGCTCGAAGTCCGAGGTCGAATCGAATAGTAAAATTTATTCGACTCGAATATTCGACTGACCTCGAATAATTTACTATTCGAATTCGACCAAACTCGAATTTTGAAAAGGGGTATTTGAGCACCACTACTTATGAGTAGCAACCATTGGGAAAAAGGTTGCATTTGGTTGTACCTAAATGTAGCAGACTCCCTCATGCTTCCAGCACAGAAAGAATTTATTTTAGATGGCCTGTACTCACGCCATTTTAAATTCCTGGAGCAGTTTTACCTCAGAATCAAAGAGAACAGTGATATAGGCAAAGTTTGTAACAGTCTTCACAGACAAGTATATGGGGTTCTTCAAGAAGCAGTACATCTTTGATCCTCAGAGCAAACCTTGCCTTTTACTGGTGGTATATCAATGATATAATCTCTTCAATAATATCAACAATATCATCTTCTCAGCTGGAAGACGGTTCCAAGACAAGTGCATAGTATACCTGTGGGAACAATGGGAGGAAGAAGGAATATGTTGAAAGGATCCCTCTGTTGTCCAGAAAGAACAGCAAAACCCTGAGCAAGAGTCACCAAATGGAGCAGATGTCTCTTTTAGTGATCTTTGGCAGGAGTTATTATATAAGGCAGAAGATGTCAGGTACAACAGTGATGGTTATTTGTAGCAGGTAGAGCAGTAAAAAAAGTAGGCCAATGGAAAGAAAGCCCGCTGGCCAGTTGGATCAGAGAAAACAATCACAAAGAACAGGTAGTAGCCTAAGGCAGTGATCAACACGCTGCCAAACTCAACACAGTGCAGCAAAAACAATTTCAGCTGCAGAGCTGGGACAAGGTCCTCCAGCACCCAAGGCTGAGAAACCAAAGTGCTCCCCTCCATTCCTCCCACCCCAATCCGCCACACAGTGATTGCTATTAGACTAAGAGGCACCCCAGGGCCCCCAACACCTTAATTTCTAGTTATCTGGCTTGCAGTGACTGCCATGTATCCCCTTTTCTTATTTCTCTCTGCTTCAAACATAACAGGAGGATGATAACTGAGTGGGGTGTGCGCCCCCTTCTACACTGTGCCCTGAGGCTGGAGCCTCTCTTGCCTCTGCTTCGGCTCGGCCTTGATTCCAAGCAATAAAAATACAGTACATCTGAATCAGGAACACTATATTCCTGCATCACGCATACTTTGCCAGCAGATTCAAGTATCACCTTAAAGGATACCACAACCGAAGGGTTGTGGTAAAATTGATTGCATCACTGTGTTGGTAGTAAGCAGCACATACCTCCTGTCCCTCCAGCCCCCCTCCTTCTTGTGCCATTCTCACTCTATCCCTCCCGGTGTTGTGCGACTTTCTTGAACTTTGCCCCAGACATACTGTGCCCTGTGTGCGCAGTATGTCCTTCCCCCTTCACTTCTCGCCGGCACATAATGCGAGGCTCAGAAGCACGCTGTCCCCTCTGTGCTGCGTGTGCGCTCCATTACACCGAGCGTCATGTGACTGGCATTAAATGCTGGCATTTAAACACGGGTTTTTATTGCCGCGCTAAGAAAAAGCTTGGCAAACGTGTCTGTGAACCTGCCCTAAGTTGCCTGGTGCAATAAACATACCACCTTAAGCGTTGAATGCTGCCATCAGGCCTATTGGTGGGCAATTTCTATCACTTTTTGTGTACATCCTTCAGTTAAACACATCATACTGTATATTGCTTATTACCACACCAACCTTAAAAAAAATATTTTTAAAATGCTTTTTTTCCCATTAAATATAAAATCTTTCAAGACATATTTAAACTTGTCCCCCATGCAGCCTAGCCAGAATAGCTGAGCCTTCCATCCATCCAGGCTGTTTAAGCTATATCAGCCCCCCAACTTGCAAAACAACCTTGTTCATGGCAAGGGCAATGGGCCCATCTCCCTCCTCAGGAGAAGGTAGGGAATCTTACTTCCACAGATATGTAAGTAGGTCCTGGGGTGAGTGATAGTAGAAATGGTAAGCCTTCTTAAATTGAAGAACTCTAATAGTTATGTACTTCCTGCCGGAGAATGAGTATGGGCATGCATCATCCGAGACAGGGCTTCCCTGTGCATTGTGAGCCGTGTGTTGCCTGAGTTCCACGCGGCTATAGCAGCAATGCTATAGTCCTCCCCCCATCTACAGGTAATTCAGGGATCCGGGATGATTGCCGGACCGTAAAGTACTTCTCCCTCCGAGTTGCTACAACTCGGAGGGGGAATAGTAATTAGCGGCACCAGGAATTTGTGCATCATTCGGCTCACCCTGCACCAAAATGACAGGTGTCCACACCGAATGTACACTGCATCATCAGCCCTTCCAATTCCTGCAAATAGTCTAATGTAAATAAAACACCAAATAGGTATAAAGACAATGAAAAAATATGGAAAGCTGCACACATTTTGTACTACAATGTTTTGAAAGTGTGAAAAGCCATTTAAAGATCAGAGAAAATCTGGATCATGTTTTACCACTTTTGTCATTTTTAACTTTTTCACCATTTTACTGCATTTTAGTGGAGTTTTGCCATGCCTCATTTTCACCACTTTGTTGCATTTCAGTAAAACATCTCTCCCTCACTTCAGGGCATTTACAGTATTTCTCCACCTTCCCAGTCTAGGCCAAAAATGCATGGTCACTTTTATAAATATGGAGAAAAACAACTAAACTATGCTTCTGAGACATAGCAGCATGCACCTCTTCTTCAATATTACACTTCTGGTGATCTAAGGGTGGACAGTAGTGAGTGGAATACACATGCCTAGACTTGTTAGTTGAGGCACATTTTTTATGTGCATTTAACAGAATATCATTGTAAATTAATTATGCATAAAAAATGTTTTGTCGTTTGAAAAAAAAAAAAGACCTGTTGCACCACTTTATAAATCTTCAGTGACTCATATCTACTGCTCTTATTCCCAATCCATTTAAAATCAAGGGTGCCTACAGAATATTAACCATTTCAGCCCTGAGTCATTTTTCACCTTTTGCATCCGTCAATTTTCACCTCTCATTCATTCACCAATAACTTCATCACAAATTATCACAATGAATTGATCTATATCTTATTTTTTTGCCATCAATTAGACTTTCTTTAGGTGGTACATTTGGTGGTGCTAAGATTTATTTTTTTTTAAAATGCATTTTAGCAGGAAAATTAAGAAAAAAATGGAAAAAATGCATTATTTCTCAGTTTTTGGCCATTATAGCTTTAAAATAATACATGCTACCATAATTAAAACCCACATATTTTATTTGCCCATTTGTCCCAGTTATTACACCCTTTAAATTATGTCCCTATCAGAATGTATAGCGCCAATATTTTATTTGGAACTAAAGGAGCATTTTTTCAGTTTTGCAGCCACCACGATTTACATGCTTATAATTTAAAAAAAATATTAGTAATATAATTTCTTGACATGCATATTAAAAAAGTTTAGACCCTTAACTATGGTTTTTTCCAAATTATAATTTTTTTATTTTTTTATTTTAGTTAAAAATTGTATTTGGGTGTGGGGGGTAAACAGTTAATTTCAAATGTAATTTGTTGCGTTTTATGTAAAAAAAAATAAATGTATGTACATGTAGTTTTACTATTTGGCCACAAGATGGCCACAGTCATTTTTTTAATGCCCATCCTACAAGCGAGCACCCTCTCTTTCAGGAAGTATTAGGAGGCCTTTTTTTTTTTGCTCAGAAGGACTGTGGCTTCTTATAAGAAGCTGTCAGTGTTTCTACCGGGGACTTAGATCAATGAATGGGAACTATGTTCCCATTAATTGATCTCCAGGCTAAGAGGGGAAACACGGGAGCGTGCAGGGGAGCAGCAGTGCAACAACAGCCGCCTGGACGTGACAATCCGGTCCAGGCGGCTAAAATGGTTAAGGAGGTGGTTTTGATGTTTTAGCTGATTTATAGTCTTATTTATTTTAAACCAGTATAAACTGAAGCAAACAATTGTTAGTTGTTGCCTTTTAGCTATTAGGAGAAATAAAGATGGAGGTTAGTTGTCCTGGGCAACTGCTCTGTCTCTGTTCCAGCTTTCTTTGCATCTGTCTTGACAAATCAGCCCCGGTGTATTTGATAACATGTTTTTTTTCCCAACACTATAAAATGTACAGTATGGTCAATGCAGAGGCTGTGGAGAGAGTTTCCAGTTTCAAGTTTTTGGGAGTCACTATCACAGAGGACCTGTCCTGGGCTGACAATGCTTTAGCTGTAATTAGCAAAGTGCAACAATGCCTCTAGTTTTTGAGAAAGCTAGGGAGCACTAACTTTCCACAGAAGCTGCTGGTTAATTTCTACAGATGCACCATAGAAAGCATCTTGACCAACTAGATAACAGCATGGTACAACAGTTTCACCAAGGCTGGTAGAAAAGCCCTGCAGTGTGTTGTAAAAACAGCAAAGGTCATTATCGGCACTGGGCTACCATCATTGGAACTCTTGTATAAGACTCGCTATATGAGAAGGGCCAAAAACATTATCAATGCTCACCCTGGAAATGCCTTGTTTGAGCTTTTACCATCAGATAGATGTTTTAGGTTAATTCGCATTCACATAAACAGATGGAAAAACAGCTTTTTCCCATCTGCCATAAACTTGTTAAACTCAGAATCTTCTCTGAAATATTTAACATTAACACTGTGTGCAAATTGTTTACTTATTAGAAATACCTGACATACTTGTATAATTCCTCTATCTCTACCTTTGTTACTATCTCTATGTTCCCCATATGCACCGTGAGGCTGTTATAAAAAGTAATTTCGTTGTGTTACACTATGACGATAAAGTGCTTGAATCTTGAATCCAGTTACATAACTTATTAAGCATGGGGCCCCCACAAAAACTTTGATGGGGCCCCCAATGTATACACCCTTTTACTCGATAACCCGTTGTGACCCTCAGCATGGGACCCTTCTTGCGAGGGTCATAAAACAAGTGTGGCCATCATGATTTTCACACCTATAACAAGTGTAGCCACAAAACACACCTGATCTGATGGATGGACCCATTTATCAGAGGGAGTAAAGTAGTGGTTGGGGCCAGAGCAGGATCATCCACCAGCCAACCTAGGCAAGTGCTTGGGGGTCTAGTGGGTGTCAAGGGGCCCACCGGCCACCTTCATTGACCTCTCTCTAATTTAGCTTACCAAAAGGACCACAAGGGGGCACCAAATCTACTACCTTGCATGGGGCCCCATTACATATTAATCCATCTATGGTTGGGGCCCCCATTTCAGCTCAGGGCCCCCCTGTAGTTGTAGGGACTGCTCCCGTCTAGTTACACCCCTGTTTGAATATTCTATATAAATGTATAAAATATGTATCATTTGTACCATAAATATGTATCATATTTTTTTCACAAGGAAATGTTATGGAAAATAGTTTCTTGGTAGGAAAGCCCTGCTATGTGCTTGGCGCATTCTGTGTGAAGCGAGCAGCAGTGATCAGCCTTTACGTGTGAACTGGGAAACTTGTAATGTACAATTAGCACAGCAAGCAGTAATTATATAGCTATGGAGATACTTCAGATATAGAAATAGTCTGTATTTCCTAATAAGCTATATTTATAGCCTGTTGTGAACGCACTATATACATGTATCTGCAATATATAGAATAATGTTACAGCAGCAGACAGATTTAGTCATAGAAAAAGAATGAATTGTTCCTTTCCCCCCCCACTACACTGCTTTCCAGTTGTAACTTACTATTCTGTCTCAAAGTACCATTTTACAGAACACACTTTTCAAATCAAATAATATACATTTACTAGCCTGTTTCAATTAGCATTTGTTTTACTTGATGCAGAAGGCTGACGGTTTGTGTAATAGAACCTGTAAACATCACTCTTACAGAGATGTTACAGATACGCCAGTTGCAGAGCCCTTTCAATGGGGTTTTACATTGGAAGAGCGGCTTGTACCAGGGGAGTTAAAACAAAGGACACTTTTTTCAGGAGACAAGCTTGCTATACACAAAGCAAATGCTCCCTAGCGCCAGCCTCAATATAAAGTGGCAGTGTTGCAGTATTTTTGCATGTACTTGGGTGATTGTCACATGGTGTCTTTTTATAGATGAAGTGTAAATCACAGTTATATAACGTTTTTTCCTTTTTTTTATGTGATCTCTTCCCTCAGCCAGGTTTGATGCTAAGAAAGGAAAGAAGAGAATGAGAGTAAGTATGCAGCACGTAGGGCTGAACATAAGCTTGAACATTACATGAAAATGGAAAATTGGAGAGATAATAAAAAATAAGGAGCTAACTACAAATTATACTTTTATCTAAAGTAAACCGACAACTGAACAAGGCAAAATTGTAATAGAAGTCAGCATAAGTGAGTATAAAACATGAAGAAAAACAAAATGCTGGACAGAGTACTTGCTTCATAGGCTAGAGTACAGCTCACTTCCTCTCAATTTAGGTAAAGCGAGTGGGCGGGTCAATCATGTTTGACCATGTGACACCCAAAGTAGGAAGAAAGACAAGCAAAAAGTGGTTTCGAATATGAAAAAGTTAAAGTGAAACCAATTATCATTTTTAACTCCCAGGGCAGCTCAAAAGCACATTAAAAATGTGTCCCATTCATAAAAAAAACTTTAATTTAACCTCACCTTTTTACATTTCAGGCAGAATCCTTCTACTTCTGTAAGCTGTCCCGTCCTGCAAGCCACAGAAAATGGAAGGCAGGTAAGGACTCTTCTAATTAGACTTAATTGCCAAAGAGCTGAAATCAAACAAACCCATTCAGCATTAGGGCTGGTTCAGACGGACGTCTGTGGAGCGTTTTTAAATGCAGCGTTCAAAAGCCTGCGTTTTTTTTTCCAAGAACGCCAGCATTTACAGTGGTGTGAAAAACTATTTGCCCCCTTCCTGATTTCTTTTTCTTTTGCATGTTTGTCACACCTAAATGTTTCTGCTCGTCAAAAACCGTTAACTATTAGTCAAAGATAACATAATTGAACACAAAATGCAGTTTTAAATGATGGTTTTTATTATTTAGTGAAAAAAAACTCCAAATATACATGGCCCTGTGTGAAAAAGTGATTGCCCCCCTTGTTAAAAAATAACTTAACTGTGGTGTATTACACCTGAGTTCAATTTCTGTAGTCACCCCTAGGTCTGATTACTGCCACACCTGTTTCAATCAAGAAATCACTTAAATAGGAGCTATATGACACAGAGAAGTAGACCAAAAGCACCTCAAAAGCTAGACATCATGCCAAGATCCCAAAAAATTCAGGAACAAATGAGAACAGAAGTACTGTAATTGAGATCTATCAGTCTGGTAAAGGTTATAAAGCCATTTCTAAAGCTTTGGGACTCCAGCGAACCACAGTGAGAGCCATTATCCACAAATGGCAAAAACATGGAACAGTGATGAACCTTCCCAGGAGTGGCCGGCCGACCAAAATTACCCCAAAAGCGCAGAGAAAACTCATCCGAGAGGCCATAAAAGACCCCAGGACAACATCTAAAGAACTGCAGGCCTCACTTGCCTCAATTAAGGTCAGTGTTCACGACTCCACCATAAGAAAGAGACTGGGCAAAAATGGCCTGCATGGCAGATATCCAAGGCGCAAACCACTTTTAAGCAAAAAGAACATTAAGGCTCGTCTCAATTTTGCTAAAAAAAACATCTCAATGATTGCCAAGACTTTTGGGAAAATACCTTGTGGACCGACGAGACAAAAGTTGAACTTTTTGGAAGGTGCGTGTCCCGTTACATCTGGCGTAGAAGTAACACAGCATTTAAGCAAAAGAACATCATACCAACCGTAAAATATGGTGGTGGTAGTGTGATGGTCTAGGGTTGTTTTGCTGCTTCAGGACCTGGAAGGCTTGCTGTGATAGATGGAACCATGAATTCTACTGTCTACCAAAAAATCCTGAAGGAGAATGTCCGGCCATCTGTTCGTCAACTCAAGCTGAAGCGATCTTGGGTGCTGCAGCAGGACAATGACCCAAAACACACCAGCAAATCCACCTCTGAATGGCTGAAGAAAAACAAAATGAAGACTTTGGAGTGGCCTAGTCAAAGTCCTGACCTGAATCCTATTGAGATGTTGTGGCATGACCTTAAAAAGGCGGTTCATGCTAGAAAACCCTCAAATAAAGCTGAATTACAACAATTCTGCAAAGATGAGTGGGCCAAAATTCCTCCAGAGCGCTGTGAAAGACTCGTTGCAAGTTATCGCAAACGCTTGATTGCAGTTATTGCTGCTAAGGGTGGCCCAACCAGTTATTAGGTTCAGGGGGCAATTTCTTTTTCACACAGGGCCATGTAGGTTTTGAGGTTTTTTTCCTCACTAAATAATAAAAACCATCATTTAAAACTGCATTTTGTGTTCAATTATGTTATCTTTGACTAATAGTTAACGGTTTTTGATGATGAGAAACATTTAAGTGTGACAAACATGCAAAAGAATAAGAAATCAGGAAGGGGGCAAATAGTTTTTCACACCACTGTAACTGCTAAGTGTTTAAAGGCTTTTAATAGCTTTCATGAAGTAGCGTTCGCGAGCGTTGCGTTACAGGAAGTGGGCGTTTGTTAAAGGGAAAGGGCTTGGTTATGTGTCTACAGGAAGCGGAAATACCTTTGTACTTTCTGTACTCCGAGTGCTGGTGACATACTTTGCCCAGAGCTCTGGTTTGTATTTGGAATTGCGTTTTTCTTGCTGGAGATATGGATGAGATTCAAGCTTGCCTTGTTCAGCTGAAGCTTGTGGCTCTCAGGGCGCTTCTGTCGAGGCCTCCGACAGACCAGAGCTCTGGTTTGTATTTGGAATTGCGTTTTTCTTGCTGGAGATATGGATGAGATTCAAGCTTGCCTTGTTCAGCTGAAGCTTGTGGCTATCAGGGCGCTTCTGTCAAGGCCTCAGACGGGTCACAGGGTGAGTGCTGGGAGGCTGTGGATTCATCCTATTGTTGCAGAGAGATCCAGTAGAGGTGCATTTATGTCCCTTTACCACGATCTCAGAAGACATCCTGCTCGTTTCTTTGGCTACGTGCGGATTACCGTGGATTCCTTTGATGAGCTGTTGGTCCTGCTATCTCCTTCCCTTCAGAGGCAGCATACCAACATGCGTTCACCAGTGAGTCCTGCTGAACGTCTCCTGGTGACACTGCGGTGAGTACACCTAACGTATGTAGTTTATTAGATATGTTATCAGTTTTTTTTTTGTGTTTTTGAAGGCTAATTTTTTTCCATTCTTCTAGATTCCTTTCTACGGGTGAGACTTTTGCCTCTTTACACTACCAATTTCGTTTGGGTAGATCAACTGTGCAAGGGATTGTTCACGACACATGCCAGAAGATATGGGAAGTCTTGCAGCCAATCTTCATGCCTTCACCGACCGAGCAGTTGTGGAAGGATGCTGCAGACTCCTTCCTTAAAAAGGCCACGTTTCCAAATTGTGTTGGCGCCGTGGATGGAAAACATATTCGGATACAACTTCCAAGTGGTTCTGGATCACGGTACTACAACTATAAGAAGTACTTTTCAGTGGTGCTCATGGCAGTTGTCGATGCCAACTATAAGTTTCTGACGATTGATGTAGGATCCTATGGCAGTACTGCAGATTCCAACATCTTCCGATCGTCTATCATTGGCAGCCGGTTGTACAATGGTACTTTGAACCTTCCGGGGCCTAAACCAATCCAGGAACATGGGGAACCAATGCCACATGTGATGGTCTGAGACGAAGCCTTTGCACTTCATGTCAATTTGATGAAGCCATACCCAAAGAGAGATCTGGACACAAAGAAGAAGGTGTTTAATTACTGTCTCACCAAAACCCGCCGTTTTGTGGAGTGTGTCTTTGGAGTGTTGTCTAACAAATGGCGGGTTTTCCACAGCACTCTGGTGATGACCTCGGACCATGTAGACAATGTCATAAAAGCAGCATGTGTACTGCACAACTTTGTGCGTAAAAAGGAAGTGGTGAATTATGATAAAATTGTGGATGCGGCCTTCACAGATCACATTGGCAGCTTCGTACGTCACAGCTCAGCAGCTGGAACTGTACGGGGTGGTGGGGTGGCATAGGGAAGCAATAGCAAGTTCCTGGAAAAATCCTTGGGAACAAGCATGCGGTTATAGTGACCCTTGGGGAAGCAGCAAAATATGGCATGCTAGTCCATATTCTGGTGCTTACTTACTCTCCTTGTAAGGGGTGGTGGGGTGGCATAGGGAAGCAATAGCCGCTTGCAAGTTCCTGGAAAAATCCTTGGGAACAAGCATGCTGTTATAGTGAACCTTGGGGAAGCAATACACATTGAATAAAGTAAAAACTGACATTGTTTTTCAGAATGATTTCTTTTTAATAAAAAAATTAACAGAAAAAAAATTCTTTTTCAATATTATTAATATATTAACTGTATATAACTGTATTACAAAAATTATTTACAAATCCTTGGTGTGCTAACAACAGGCACAGGAGGATAGCCTGAGAGGGCAAAGGTTTGTGGCTGAGGTAGAGAAAGTCCATCACCTCATGGGGGACCCTCTGCCTGTGGCCTCGGGAAAGCAAAGCCTCAACCAAAGCCACAGACAGATGTTCCTGCCATGAGGGGATGGACCATCTCCACCTCAACCACATGTGCTGTAGCACGTCAAAGTTACATTTGGAGGCAGAGGAGGATAGCCTGAGAGGGCAAAGGTTTGTGGCTGAGGTAGAGAAAGTCCATCACCTCATGGGGGACCCTCTGCCTGTGGCCTGGGGGAAGCTAAGCCTCAACCAAAGCCACAGACAGATAGTCCTGCCATGAGGGGATGGACCATCTCCACCTCAACCACATATGCTGTATACAAAAGTAGTACACACATTACTAGGCACCAGGGGATAGCCTCACAGGAAGGAGGTCTGTGGCTGAGGTAGAGAAAGTCCATCACCTCATGGGGGACCCTCTGCCTGTGGCCTGGGGGAAGCTAAGCAGCATACCAAAGCCACAGACAGATAGTCCTGCCATGAGGGGATGGACCATCTCCACCTCAAACACACAAGGCACGTACACATAGTATTAAACAACATAGCAAACCAGTGTAATTATATGTCGTCTATTATTGGTGTATCACTCCTGGACTGCATCCGTAGAGAGGCAGATACAGCCTCTGCTGTGCTTTCTAAACTGGTAACGGTTGATGTTGGTGCAAGCGCTGGACAATTTGCCTGTCCTTGGTCATAAGTGATTGGCTGCTGACTATATGGATACCAGCTTGCTTGGTAAGGGTGCAACATATGTGTGTAAGTGCCGGGGGGTGGGGCATAGTAAGGTGGGCCTGCTTCATGTGGTGCTTGAGTTGGCCAAGGTTGAGTTGGTTGAGTTGAGGTGGGTGCACTAGTGGTTTTCATTTGCATAACCATAGTAAACAGTTTCTGTTTCATGTCGTCCCATTTGTCTTTTGGGACCTCCCGTGCCTCTTTTTCCAGAGCCCTAAAAAATGTCCCCAAACTATCCTGCGGCTCCATTATTTTTGCAACATTTTTCTCCACATCTTTAATTAAAGAAACGACATCCGCATTATTAGCTTCCTGAAAGGTTCTGGGCCTATTTCATCTAGAGACAGTTATCACAGGTGATGTGGGTCGTTGCGCACTAGTCGGTGTGGATGTTGACTGTGTGCTCACATTTGTATTGTCCTCTAGTGACTCCTCCTCTGTCTCTCTGTTCTCAGATGATGACCTTAATGATTGACTGAGAGATGCAATACTTCCGTCATCTTCCTCCTCAGGTTCCTCCTGTGCCTCACTTGTAACTGCATTTGTCGTTGTTCTGGAATTATAAGAAAAGATATAAAAACATATATATTAATTTGCAGTATTAGCTGAAAAAGCAGAAAATTAAAACTTTTGATGGTATGGTTTTTAAAAACTGAACGGTTATTTTATTATTACCTTCTCCTTTCCTGTGTGTTGCGGAGAAAAGCTAGCTGTTCGAAAAGTGGGTGGTAGCGGTATCGACTAGGAGCTTGCCCACTCCTGCTTTCCCTGCTGTGGCGGAGGTCTTTTCCATACTGGTCCCTTATAGACTTCCATTTTTTCTTCAACATTTTTACTGAGAAACAAAGGCAGAGAAACTTGATAAAATATGTGTAATTTTTACATCGGTTCCATATAAAAATTCAAAATCCTTTCAATTACTTTTCCTTATTGGAAGGTGGGGAGGTACAATGCGTTCAGTGGGCCAGTGGGGAGGTACAATACATTCAGTGGGCCAGAGAGGGAGGTACAATACATTCAATGGGCCAGTGGGGAGGTACAATACATTCAGTGGCCCAGAGAGGGAGGTACAATACATTCAGTGGGCCAGAGGGGAGGCACAATGCACTCAGTGGGCCAGTGGGGAGGTACAATAAATTCAGTGGGCCAGAGAGGGAGGTACAATACATTCAGTGGGCCAGTGGGGAGGTACAATACATTCAGTGGGCCAGAGAGGGAGGTACAATACATTCAGTGGGCCAGAGAGGGAGGTACAATACATTCAGTGGGCCAGAGAGGGAGGTACAATACATTCAGTGGGCCAGTGGGGAGGTACAATACATTCAGTGGGCCAGAGAGGGAGGTACAATACATTCAGTGGGCCAGAGAGGGAGGTACAATACATTCAGTGGGCCAGTGGGGAGGTACAATGCATTCAGTGGGCCAGTGGGGAGGTACAATACATTCAGTGGGCCAGAGAGGGAGGTACAATACATTCAGTGGGCCAGAGAGGGAGGTACAATACATTCAGTGGGCCAGAGAGGGAGGTACAATACATTCAGTGGGCCAGTGGGGAGGTACAATATATTCAGTGGGCCAGTGGGGAGGTACAATACATTCAGTGGGCCAGAGAGGGAGGTACAATGCATTATAAGATCATACAGTGAGCCGCATCATGTACTGTACTTACAAATGTTGTCTCTAGTAGATGCACTATACTCCAGATATTGCTCGAAAAAATGTTTGCAAACTTCCTCCCAAGCGCGTGCCTTCCGTACATTATTGCTGTAGTCCCTGCAGCTGCTGTCCCAAATGGCAGGGCGGCCATGAACCTGCTCCACCAGCTCTCCCAGCTCCACATTGCACTCAGCTGCTGTCGCCATCGCTCTAGCCTGTCTCATCACTTCCTCTCGCATTGAATTATGGTTCTCCTTCCTGTTCTGACCCCTCCTCCAGACGCCTTTGCAGACTTTTTACTGGCTTTCACTGGCTTTCTAGCGCGTTCGAACGCTACGCGGCCAGACACAACCGCCTTCCAGAAGCTGCATGTTGCTTTCGAGACTAGACGCGACGCTGGGATCAACCGCCAGGCGTTTATGAAAGCTTGCAACAGCCAGGCATAAACGCTCCCATTCACTTGAATGAGACGGCGGTAGATCCAAAAAAACGTCGTGTTTGAAAGCCCGCGTTTAACGCTGCAAAACCGTCCGTCTGAACCAGCCCTTAGGGTGGGGAGGAGCTGTACACTGTGCTTCAAACAGATATGATAAGTCACACTTGATGAACTTCACACCAACCCTGGATAATGGCAGTGAAAGGGGGGGGGGGAGAGTTAACTCAAACATGGCAGCCCTTTCAGCTGCTTGAAACCACAAGCTGCTAAGATCCCTTTCAGTTCCAAAAGTAATTCTTATAATTTTGACTATTCAGTATGATTAATTTTGAGAATTTGTCTACTTCAATTTAAACTTCTGGGCTTACTACCAAAATAACAAAAAATCACACCCACTTTGCTTGGTGTACACTAAGGACCTCTTTATACTGCTAGCATTGTCAAGCAATTTTTACTGCTGGGCAACATCCCACACCATTCAGATTTGAATTGCCTACTATAGCAAAGGGCAGTGGGCTATTAGTCGTGCTAATAGCGTAACTTGCAGTACACTGCTGGCAATAGTACCGTTAATATTGCCATGCGCTGTCTCCACGCAGCATTATTACCACTGGTTGGGCATTATGTGAAATCAAGGTACCCGGATATAGCCGATATATCTGTAACTTTTACCAATATTTTACTATTTTAGAGTGTTAATTTTCAGTAGGAAAATATCCTACCTAATAATAGGAAAGTGTCCCTGCGGCAGTGCTTTTTGGCACTGCACATGTGCAGGGACAAGACGCAGAGACACTGCCGAGAGGCGGCGGAGCACAGGGCCAGAAGGGGCAGTTGTGTGTGCGCGCGGCGGGCGTCGTGCGCATGCACGGCGGATTACTAACAGACCTAGGCCTCGATTCATCATTGTCTTTGAGATAACTTTTTCCAGTTTGTTAAATTACCGAATTCGAAGTTTATCGATTTCTAATTGTATTCATCAAGGTTTTTCTGCATTAGGTGTGAATTCGATAAAATATCGATAACAATTCGGTAACTATTTGGTAATGTGTCGATATTTCCATTTTACAGCGGTAATTTAACACAAGGCCATAAGATTTCCATGGAATTGTGGGTGAAAGGCAGTCCTTTGAACATCACGTAGCAACATTCTGAATAGGGCTTAACACCTGGACCAGGATTCTGGAAGTGACTTGGGACAATCTCACAATTTCGCCAGCTTCGGCTTGATAGGAGCCTTTTCTAAAAAAAATATAGTGCAGCTAGCAAATAAGTTAACCCTGGCACTGCCTGTGTTCTCTTACAAGATGATTCAAGAGAAATGCAGATGTCCTGGTATAGCAAATAAATCTATTCTCTTGCAAATTGATATGGTTCTAGACCTTTTTCTTGCCCTTCTGCGCCTTTGAATCACTCTCAGCTGATACATAACCACTTCAAATGGCTCCATCTTCTGTGTCAGCAATGATCTGACAGGAATAACGACAGAGCAGTGAAGGAGATAACTAATCCTAAATGTAACGCTAAACCACGCCCACTTTCATTTTCATGAATTGCACTTTCTTCCGTTTTAAAGGACTTACGAGGCCAAATTAGTCAAAAAAGTTAATTACCTGTATAATCTTTTACGGCACGGAGGACGCCGTCTGCGCCCTCCGTGCCGATCCGCCAGGTCCCCCGCTCATTAGCCCCAACCTCCCCGATCCACGCTACGTAGCGTGGATCGGGGGGGTTGGCCCTAGAGCTGCGCAGCCGCACTCGCGGCTATGCGGACTGCGCAGCCGCGGCCAGAGGAAGCGGCCATTTTGGGAGAGGCAGGGGAGCCCGACCCGGGCCGTGGGGTCGGGAGCCGGCCCCGGGGGGTTAATGAGCGGGGAGACCCGGCGGATCGGCACGGAGGGCGCAGACGGCGTCCTCCGTGCCGTAAAAGATTATACAGGTAATTAACTTTTTGACTAATTTGGCCTCGTAAGTCCTTTAACGCATCACTAACGAATGATTACCGAATTATTACCGAATGCTCGCTAACAGCTGTAGATAAATATGATGAATCCTGAAATCAACTTAACGAATTCAGTATTTTACCGAACGGTCGTTAACGAATTAGATAAGTCTTGATGAATTGAGGCCCTAGCCCGTATTAAAATGGGCTAAGGTCATTAGTCAGTAAATATTACCTAACACCTAAACCTAACCCTACTCTCACACAGAACACTCCCCCCCTCCTAATACCTAACCTACCCTCCCTCCTGAGGCCTAACTTTAAAACTCCCCTTCCTGATGCCTAACTCTAACCGTTCCCCGCGGTGCAAATCCCATTTCCGATGCTTAACCTCAACCGCAGCCGGGTGCATACCCCGTTCCTGATGCCTGACCTTAACTGCTCCCTGAAGAGTCACTTCATAAAGATACATTTTACTGGGGCCCCAAATTTTTGCTTGGGTGACCACTAGCCGCTAATTAACATTACTGTCAATGGTGGTGCCCAAATTGTCCATTTCCCACAGGCTCCCACATTTCCTGTTTCCCAGGTTAGTGCATCAGGCCCCTTGAGAGAGATGGACAAAATTTCCTTTTCATGAGTCAAATGTACTTGCCACAGTTATATACCTTGTTTTCAGCCCTCTGATTGGGTGGATGAATTGAAGCCAAGCTACATTTCCAGTATTACATTAGAAAGTATGTGTGATGTTAGTGTGACAAGGGTACAGCATGGAAATGCTTTGAACATTTCTTTGTTTAGCTGCACACAGAGCCGGGACAAGGTCCTCCAGCACCCAAGGCTGAGACACCAAAGTGCGCCCCTCCATCCCTGCCACCCCAGCCATCGCACACTGATTGCTATTAGACTAAGAGGCGCCACAGGACCCCCAACCTCCCCAACACCTTAATCTCTAGTTATCTGGCTTGCCGTCACTGCTATGTATGTCCTTTTCTTATTTCTTTCTGCTTCAAACACAATTAGGAATGACAGCTGAATGAATTCTGCGCCCCCTCCTACACTGCGCCCTGAGGCTGGAGCCTCTCCAGCCTTTGCCTCGGCCCGGCCCTGGCTGCACAGTTCCCCGCTCTTGTGCTTTATGCACTAGGGATTGGCAGCAGCTTGTGTCAGTCACTATGCTTGCATAGCCTACTATAATTTTATAGATGACAGGAAGTGGGTTTTTCATTTATGTTAAATATCCCCCTTATATGTATGGAGCGAGTGTTTGTTACTTAATTACAGAATCGGTGTCTGAGCTGACTCAGCATGCTGTCTTCACAAAGCTCAATGGAGCGTGTCCCACTGAGCAGAGGCATGTCCTCACAACCTCAGGCCATATACCAGGTGCAGCAGGGCTGTATTCAAGGTTTGGGCTGCCCTAGGCATCTCGGACCTATGATGCCCCCCCCCCCCTGAAAATGGGCATGGCCACAAAATGCAGTGGGCATGTCCAAAACATGCAGTGGGCGTGGCCAATGAAAATTTCCTAGTAAGAGTGCAACCCAAAGCCAGTGGGCCCGTGTTTCCTCCCCAGATATAAAGTAAAGTAACCCTTAAAGGAAACCTTAACTGAGAGGGATATGGATGTGTCCTGTTAAACAATACCAGTTGCCTGGCAGTCCAGCTGATCTCTGTGGCTGCAATAGTGGCTGAATCACACCCTGAAACAAGCATGCAACTAATCCAGTCTGACTTCAGTCAGAGCACCTGATCTGCATGCTTGTTCAGGGGCTGTGGCTAAAAGTATTAGAGACACAGGATCAGCAGGGGAGTCAGGCAACTGGTATTACTTTAAAAGGAAAAATCCATATCCTTCTCAGTTTAGGTTCCCTTTAAACAAGCAAGTAGGAAATGTTCCCACCATAAAAACACGTTAGCCGGTGCTCTCTCCCACAAAATTGTGGTAGGTATTTGATTGTGAGCTCCTCTGAGGACAGTCAGTAACATGACTATGCACTCTGTTAAGTGCTACAGAAGATGTCAGTGCTTTATAACTACATATAGACACGCAGTTTGCTATGTGGCAGTAATTCCCTACAAAATACACATGACGTGGCTTTTCCTCCAAAATAATGTGGCAGTGTATCCCCATAATAAACACAATGTGGCAGTGTAACCCCCAAAAATACACATAATGCAGCAGGGTATCCCCAAAATCATCACAATCCGGCAACATATCCTCCAAAATACACAGTGTGCCTCTTTTGTCCCCATGTCACGTCTGTTTCCCTGTGTCATGTCTGTTCCCCCTGTGTGCCACCTCTGTTTCCCTTGTGTCTCACCTCTGTCTTCCTTGTGCTGCCTGTGTTCCCCAATGTGTGTCACCTCTGTTTCCCTTGTGTCTCACCTCTGTCCTCCTTGTGCTGCCTGTGTTCCCCAATGTGTGTCACCTCTGTTTCCCTTGTGTCTCACCTCTGTCCTCCTTGTGCTGCCTGTGTTCCCCAATGTGTGTCACCTCTGTTTCCCTTGTGCGCCTGTTCTTTCCTGTGTGTCACCTCAGTCACCCTTGTGCTGCCTGTGTTCTCCCGTGTGTCACATCTGTCACCTTTGTGTGCCTGTTCCCCCCTGTGTCACCTCTGTCCCCCTTGAGTGCCTGTTCCTACTGGTTTTTATCACCTTCCGGTCCCCCGGTTCCTGTTACTCTGGCAACCATGTGGGACATGTGTGTGAACGAAGGACAGAGTCTAGAGCCAGGGGAGGGCAAGCGACAGCCACGGGCAGGTAATGTATAGTGCACTGGGTACTGGGAAGGTACATTGCACATTAGGAGGGACAGCGTCGGGGGTTTCGTCGTGTTCGTCACTCGTCCCGATATCACTTGCCATTACCGCCACACACAATCAAGCTAGTCAGCTCAACATCTTGCAGCATGTCCGACCGATTAATGCAACCAATTTCGGTCCAAAAACGGTTGCATTGTAGATCGGGCATGCACATGGCGGCACCAATTTTCATCTGATTATAATAATCGCCACCAAGTTGCCTGATGCATGGCCACCTTAACAAAAATGGCCAAAATAAAGATAAATAAACACATCTGAAAAGCCTGGTGCTTTGACTTGGACTAGAGTTTAGTTTGCCTTTAACTGGTGTCACATTATTCAATTTCAGCAGCAGGTGGAGCTGCCGCCAAGACATGTTACTTAGCTCCAGAAATAAAAACAAAGTTTGAACAAAACAAAAAAAGAACTTAATTAATGAAGCGTTGACAAAAAGAATCACCCAAATTATATCAGTTATTGCAATTAATTATGTAATTTGAAGCAAGCATGAATAGGTCCTTATTACCCAGAATGACAAACTAGGTTGCGTTAAATATTTAAGAATAAAAATTGTTGAGTTTGTCAGCTGCATATTAAGAGATTGGCTTGTGCGTGGCTTGCATTGATGCCAGTAGTTTAAACTGTAAGATTCCTCTATGTTAGGTATGTCTATAAGTCCCTGACATGAGTCTGGCCCCGCTTACAGTTTAGCCATAGCAAAATGCATCTAGAAATGAATGCAAATGTGTGAATGATCCCTTTGGTTTAAAAACAGAACTTAGAATTCAGCTGATACAGGGTAAACATTGTATTATGAAGATGGATTTCCCAGCATAGCACATAACCACTTGGGGCTCGATTCTTAAAGATTAAGCCGTCCAAACTGCAGCGCAAACGACTTTGTGCGCCGAAAATGATGCACTGCGCGTGGTACCACGGTGCGCCGAAAACGTTGTGCGGTGCACCGATAACATCGCATATGGCGCCTCTAGGGGCACCATATGCACCATTTTCATCGCACCACGTGACGTTATTGGCGCACCGCGCTTCACGCGAAGTACAATGTTTTCAGCGCGGTGTAGCTTTGCGCAACTATTAGTGCGCGCAAAGCTACTTTACATGCTTTGTGAATCGAGCCCTTAGTATACACTATATACAGTTTTACAATTGCGTGTAATAAGTAACTGTAGCAGAGTGAAAACTTATAGGCCGGATGCCCACTGTGCGCATTGTGTTGTGCTGCTGTGCACACGTTATATTCTGTGTGCAAACTTATAGGCTGGATGCCCACTGAGCGCATTGTATTGCACGTGCTTTATACTATGTGTGCATGTGCAAACTTATAGACTGGATTCCCACTGTGCGGATTGTATTGTGCACGCATTATATTATATGTGCAAACATATAGGCTGGATGCCCACTGTGCGCATTGTATCATGAATGCTTTATATTATGTGTGCAAACTTATAAACTGGATGCCCACTGCGCGCATTGTATTGCGCATGCATTATATTATATGTGCACACATATAGGCTGGATGCCCACTGTGCGCATTGTGTTGTGCTGCTGTGCACACGTTATATTCTGTGTGCAAACTTATAGGCTGGATGCCCACTGAGCGCATTGTATTGCACGTGCTTTATACTATGTGTGCATGTGCAAACTTATAGACTGGATTCCCACTGTGCGGATTGTATTGTGCACGCATTATATTATATGTGCAAACATATAGGCTGGATGCCCACTGTGCGCATTATATCGGGAATGCTTTATATTATGTGTGCAAACTTATAAACTGGATGCCCACTGTACGCATTGTATTGCGCATGCATTATATTATATGTGCAAACGTATAGGCTGGATGCCCAGTGTGCGCATTGTATCATGAATGCTTTATATTATGTGTGCAAACTTATAAACTGGATGCCCACTGCGCGCATTGTATTGCGCATGCATTATATTATATGTGCACACATATAGGCTGGATGCCCACTGTGCGCATCCAGCGCATGCTTTATATTATGTGTGCAAACTTATAGGCTGGATGCCTACTGTGCACATTGTATTGCGCACGCATTATATTATGTGTGCAAATGTATAGGCTGGATGCACGCTGTGCTCGTTGTATTCCACATGTGTTACATGTGTTATATTATGTGTGAACTGCAATGGAGAGTGGACATAGACGTTAAAGGACAACTGAAGTAAGAGTGATATAGAGGCTGCCATTTTTATCACCTTTTAAACAATACCAGTTGCCTGGCAGCCCTGCTGATCAATTTAGCTGCAGCACAGTAGTGTCTGAATAACCCCAGAAACAAGCATGCAGCTAATCAGATCTGACAACAATGTCAGAAACAAAAAAGATATTGCAGTTTTAGAGCAGGTGCAGAGACGAGCAACAAAATTGATGCGTGGGATGGAAGGTCTCACTTATCGAGAAAGGTTAGATAAACTGGGTTTATTTAGTCTAGAGAAAAGACGCCTTAGAGGGGATCTAATTAACATGTATAAATACATCAGAGGGCAATATAATACCTTGGCGGATGAGCTTTTTGTCCCTAGGCCTTCTCAAAGGACTAGAGGACATGATCTGCGCATGGAGGAAAAACGTTTTAGCCATTTATTTAGGAAAGGGTTCTTTACAGTAAGAGTGATTAAGATGTGGAATGCATTGCCACAGGAAGTCGTTATGGCAAACTCTATACCTGCATTTAAAGGGGGCTTAGATGCTTTCCTTGCGTTGAAAGACATCCATGGCTACAATTACTAGGTAATGCCTAATGATGTTGATCCAGGGATTTTATCTGATTGCCATCTGGAGTCGGGAAGGAATTTTTCCCTTTTGGGGCTAATTGGACCATGCCTTGTAAGGGTTTTTTCGCCTTCCTCTGGATCAACAGGGATATGTGAGGGAGCAGGCTGGTGTTGTACTTTATACTGGTTGAACTCGATGGACGTATGTCTTTTTTCAACCAAAATAACTATGTAACTATGTAACCTGGACTGCTGCATGCTTGTTCAGGATCTATGGCTAAAAGTATTAGAGGCAGTGGATCAGCAGGATGTCAGGCAACTGGTATTGGTTAAAAGGAATTAAATATGGCAGCCTACATATCTCTCTCACTTCAGTTGTCCTTTAACTGAAGGTCTGCATGCAGTGAGTTAGAATAAATCAGTTTCAATGCATTGATGTGAACAGCACTATAGAATTGTATGACCAGTGAGTTAAAATATAGTAAAACCTTGGATTGAGTGGAACTTGGTTTAAGAGTGCTTTGCTATACAGTACAAGCAAAACATTTTGTGAAATATTGACTTGATATACAAGCAATGTCTTGATATATAAGCAAAAAAAAGTAGACATGCGTCACGTCATCACAACTCAGCTGATAGTTCTTCTCCTTTTGGCCCTGCAGGATTGTACTTAAAGTGGACTTGAACTCTTGCACAGCACATAAGGAAAACCTAGATCTGTATGTATTTAGAGAGCGTAGCCTGTCTAATTACCCCTCATCTGTGTTTAATCACAAGTCGTAATTTGATCTCTCACCTGTGTCACCTGACTGCCATGACAGATAAGGCAGATAAGCTCATTTGAAAGCACAGGCTGTTAACAATATGTCTGCTTCCATGAATCAGTAAGTAGAAACAGTGCATATTTATTTAAAGAAAACCAGAGATGTCTCATTACAAAAAATTTTAACTTGCCTGGGGCTTCCTCCAGCCCCATAAGCACGCGTGCGTCCCTCGCTGCCCTCCCGTTTACCTCCAGTCGTCCGCCATCAACCCCGGTAACTGGCTCAGTCAGCTCCAGTCTGGGTCAGCCTGGGTCTTCTGCACATGCACGGACCTCCTGCGCATGTGCAGAATAGCCTAGCTGACATCACTGAGCCAGATACCGGGGCTGATTGCTGCTAAACGGAGGACTGCGAGAGGACGGCGAGGGACGCATCCATGCTTATGGGGCTGGAGGAAGTCCGGAGTAAGTAAAAAAACGTAGTAATGTGACATCTCTGGTACACTTTAAGGATGTGTATCAGCTGTAACAAAGAAATTTTTTTTTTTTTTTTTTTTTTTTTAAGTTTATTATGCTGTTGTGTATCTTTTAGGCCAGAAACCCACTAGGAGCAATTTTCTGAGCGCTTTGCGATATGAAAACTCTTGCTAATGTAATGCTATGAGTATGATCCCACTTGAGCGGTGTGATTTTATAAAAAGCCCCCATAGCATTGCATTAGCAAGAACGGTTTCAAATCACTAGCGCTTAGAAATCGCTACTAGTGGGTTTCTGGCCTTAGAGCAGAGAGGAAGTTCTGAGTTCAGGTCCACTTTAATTGTGTTTAATCTGAGTATAGAGACTGTGCAAAGTCAAATTTCCATGAGTAACTGTCATTGGATATCGTCCTTGTTAAAACCACACAAAAAAAAGGTTGAGGTTAAGCAACAGATGCCAGTGATTCTGTTAGTTATAGTGAAAGTCTTGTTTAAATTTTTATTTTATACTATTCTACTATAACTGTTTTTGGATTGTGGAACAAATCAACTGGGTTTCCATTAATTCTTATGGGAAAATTTGCTTTGATATAAGAGTGCTGTGGATTACAAGCATGTTTCTGGGAACAAATTATATTCGCAAACCAAGGTTCCACTGTATAGTGCATATAATTCTTCTCCAGTACAACTGATGCAGTGTAAAAGATCCACCTTGGACAACATGTACACGCTACTACTCCTCCAGTCAGAGCCGGCGTTTGGGGGTGGCAAGTGGAGCAATCGCCCCAGGCCCCGCACCTGAAGAGGCCCTGCACCCTCTGCGGCGGTGGGGAGAGCGGGCATAGTACTTAAAACTCACCTGTCTTCGCCGATGCTCACAGCTTCCATCTCTTTCCTCTCCCAGCATCTGACGTATTGGTAACACAGGGGGCGCTGTTACCAATACGTCAGATGCTGGGAGAGAAAAGAGATGGAAGCTGTGAGCATCGGCGGAAAACAGGTGAGTTTTAACTACAATGCCCGCTCTCCCCACTGCTGCAGCCACCTTCCTATCTAACCTGTACTGCAGGGCACCTACCTATCTAATCTACACTGCAGGCACCTATAATCTGTACTGCGAGGCACCTACCTATTGTGAGAATCCGCTCAGCTGCCTGCGCAGGCAGGCAGCCTTTTGACCATTGTTTAGGTTTGCATGCTGCAGGACTCTGGAACAGAGACCTGTCTTTCCATTGCAAGTTTTGGTCTGTTCTCTTGCTGGGGAATTTGCATACATTCGTTATGCAAATCCCGTACCTGCCTTCTTTGATGACTGGCACTATAAGAGCTTTATGTTTCCCAGAAGGCTTTGCTGGTCATTTTCTTTTCCATGGTCTGTTCCTGATGGACACTGCTGGAGTGTCAGCCATTGCTATCTAGTATAGTTAATTCCTGGGGGTTGCTTTAGGCTCCCCTTCTAGCCCAGTCAGGTTGTATTATCTGTATTGCCTGTTCTGTCTTGTCTTGCCTGTTGCCATTGTCCTGTCCCTATGGTGGTTGACAGGAAATGGTTCTGATCTCTGTTCTTGGAGTATAGCTGGTGCAGCGGTTGCTACCAGCTATCTCTTCTGTTCTGTCTCCTGGGATCGCACTAGCTACTTTTCGCTAGAGCTGGGGATCCTTCTGTTCTGTCTCCTGGGATCGCGCTAGCTACTTTTCGCTAGCGCTGGGGATCCTTCTGTTCTGCTACTCTGTACCTGGATCGCGCTAGCCACTTTTCGCTAGTGCTGTGGATCCTATCTCTCGCTTGTCCCTGTTTTCGTGTGTCTGTCTTATCTGCTACGACCGCTTGCTGGAGGCTCGGTGAGGTAACCGTTAAGCAAGCGTTCGCGTCCTCTGTTTCATGTTTGTCTGTCGATGGTTAGTTAGGCGTGCTTGTCTCTATTGTGCTTATCACGTGGAGACCGCGCATAACCGCGTGCACTGTTGCGAATGAGTGCGGTGTTCGCGGTTAGCTAGCGTTTGTTGTTTTCCGCATCTTCTCATTGTATTATTTACTGTGCCTTTGCTACCCTCGTATTCTGTCCTGATCTGCCTTGTGTCACGTCTGGCGATCGCACCTCTCGCGATCGTGTTCCTATTTCATATCTGCTGTTGTGTGCGCGCGGTCGCGGGGTGGTGACTAGATTGGCGCACACACATACAATCTGTCCCTTTGCTCGTTCTCATTCGCAATCGCCTCTCTTGCGATTGCGTTCTGCGCTTCGTACAATTCCTGTCTGGCATTTGTGGAGGTACAGAGGATTGGTTCTTCTGCACTCCCCAGCGCCATCTGCCGACAGGAACTTCCCTCTACGGGTGCGTAGCACCTTTTGCTGGGTGCCTGCAAATATACGCTTGTGGAGGATTTCCGCCGTGTCAGCGCACGCGTTGTGCGCTGATCACGGAGAAAGTTCCACAATCGTTACACCTATCTAATCTATACTGCAGGCACCTATCTAACCTGTACTGCAGGGCACCTATCTATCCAATCTATACTGCAGGCACCTATCTAATCTATACTGCAGGCACCTATCTAACCTGTACTGCAGGGCACCTATCTATCCAATCTATACTGCAGACACCTATCTAATCTATACTGCGGGATACCTACCTATCTAATCTGTACTGCAGGCACCTATCTAATCTATACTGGAGGCACCTATCTCATTTATACTGTGGGGCATCTACCTATCTAATCTAATCTGCAGGCACCTATCTAATCTATACTGCAGGGCACCTATCTAATCTATACTGCAGGGCACCTATCTAACCTGTACTGCGGGCACCTACCTATCTAACCTATACTGGGGGCATCTACTTATCTAATCTATACTGCAGGCACCTACCTATCTAACCTATACAGAGTGTGTGTTTCCACAGTGTGTGTGTGTATATCCACAGCATATGTCTCTAGGCCCCGCATATGACACTCGCCCCAAGCCCTGCGTACTCTAAGGCCACCTCTGCTCCAGTCACACCTTCATCACACCTTTAGTCAGGCATGCCATTAAGGCTACTTTCACATTAAGGCCTGTACACACTGTTGCCCTTGCAAGGGCAACAGTGTGTACAGGCCTTAATGTGAAAGTAGCCTTAATGGCTTGGGGCGAGTGTCATATGCAGGGCCTAGAGACATATGCTGTGGATATACACACACACACTGTGGAAACACACACTCTGTATAGGTTAGATAGGTAGGTGCCTGTAGTATAGATTAGATAAGTAGGTGCCCCCAGTATAGGAAGAGTTGATAGTTCTTCTCCTAGGATTGTACATAAAGTGGACTTGAAAGCTGCGCTTTTAAAATCACATGCGATTTTTAAATTGCAAAACCTTCATGAAAATAGAAAAAATCGCATCACACCAGTGTGTAGAGGTCTTTGCGATTTCCATGATTTTTCAAAAGACTTTGCGATTAAAAAACATGTGATTTTAAAAGCGCAGCAGTGTGTGCAGGCCCTTATTCTTGTTGAATTGCAATAAGATTGCAACGGTGATGAAAAGTCGCATCATGTGACACATACAGTGAAGCATACAGTCTATAGACGTATGCATCACTACCACTGTGAATGCATGTTATTCTGACGAAACCGCTGCACCACTGATTCATCGATGTGGCCATACCACTGAAATATAACTGCATCACACTACACAACTATTATATTGTCCGTTGTGACGGAAGGCAGTGGCTGCAGGGTGAAAAGAGCATAACAATTTATAAGCAAAACACATATTTTCATTTTTCAAATCACACTCTAATATTCTTTCATTACTGATCTCCCTGTCTTCCTTGATATCAATATTTGGAGATAACAACAGCAGTTATTTAGATGTTGGGTTTAAAAATTAGCACAGTGTTACCACTTTTTAGCAGGTAAGTAAATTTTTTGTATACATAACTGCACATCAGACTAACAAGAGGAAATTTGCTTCCAAAAGAGGGACAGTCACGGTGAAAAAGAGACAATTGTGAGCTGTGTGTAAGAATGTAAGATTATGTTGGAATGTAAAGCCAAAATAATAAAAATAACAATACTCTTTGCAGTGACAAATAATATACAGATAAATCACTTTCTGACGTAGTTACACTTGCATCCTGTATGACCTGCATGAAACTATACCAGATATATACAGTATATACTGTATACTCCTAATGACAGCTCAGCAGTCACAGGAACACAAACACATGTTTAAAAAAATGTCACATTCCTGCATAAAAGAATTTCAGCAAATGAGAAAAAAACAAACAAATGCAAAAGCGACTGCCACTCTGCTGCCTGCTGTTGACAAAGCAGCATGCTTCAACTGTGTACATTGTCTAAAACTAGCCTAAAGGTTTAATGAGAAACTAAAACCTATTTATAAGTAATGTATTTTAGCTGCCGGATAAATGATTTTTAATTCTAGGAGCCAAGATTGCTTCCTTTTTCGCAGCTGTCTGGTTAATACAACACCAACAGGACCGTTTCTGTGTTTCCCATGGCGTGAAAGCAAGCTTCGTGTTACTGCCTACTCATGCTTTCTATCTGACCACTGCTTATCCCTCTCATGTATGCAGCTGCACACATCCTTCAAAACAATTAAATCACCCCAATGTGCTCTGGGACAGCACACTAGCCAGCATTATGTGAGCAGTTTGCCTCTCCTGCTAACTGTTATTGACAAATCCATCAAAGGCAGTGATGCATTGGCTTCCACCTTCCCTAGAAGGACACTAGGGCAACAGTGACATGCTGTCACCGTGGTAACTGCAGCTGAAGTGAGCAGCCTGCTGGGATAGGTGACCTGTCTTGGCAGAACGCCTAGTGAAGGTAGCTCTGGCGTGGCTGCCACAGCGCTGAGACCCAGAGGAGCAGCCTTGTGCCCTTCCATAGAGTCATTAAGCTTAAAGATATTGATTGCTCCAATTTGCAGGAATTTATATATTGATTTCAGTCTGATTAACATTTTGCACCAGACCAGCTCGATACGTGCTTGTAACAGCCTTTAATGATTAATTGACTTTTATTATTTCATCCTTGTGTTGTCAGAAATCTTCTGAACTGTGGACAGGCTCATTCCCAAGACGCCTCTCAAGTGGCGCAGGCCAGTGATTGAACACCTAGGAAATTAGTGTCCTTGCTGTCCCAGTTTATGAGAGATAAATGCTATGACATTTAATTTAGGCCAGATTCTAAAAGATCATTTTGCAATTTAATCATAAACAGGTAAATATTCCTGGGTGTTCTGCTTGCCTGGAAGTGCTGAGACAGGCAGCTTTCCCTAAGCACAGGGAAACGCGAACGCTTACCGGTATTTATTGTTTACTGTTTATTAGATACCTCTGCTGTATTTCAATGTATTTCATGCAAAAGTACTTGCATTGCACTGTACTACTACAAGCTAAATATTAGGAGACATGTGTAGGAAGTAGGAGTTAGTAATGATGTTTTATTATTGCACAGGTTTTCCTGCATTTTTGAACATTTATAGCATATAAAGAGAATTTGTCATCATAAAGATATAGCTGCTGTTTTTACCGTAGGCCAATGCTACACCAGTGAAAGTCTATGGGGCCTTTCACACTGATGCAATGCAGCAGAAGTGACGTATTTGCCACAACCCCGACGTGAACGCATACCTACGTTACTGTTAACTTGCAAGGTGATGTGCGGCGGAGTGGAAGTCATGTAAGTCTATGGAAATGCTTATAGTTTTAAACATTCATGTGGTAGCTATGCGGCATGCATGCGCTGAATCGTATTTTATCAATACACTTACGCACAATTCTTCTTTTCGGCCACAGGAACTGAGCACTAGAGTGCCTCACTTCCTGATGCCAGTACTTGCATTACCGCGTATTAATGCGGAAATCCTCGAAGGCTGTTTTCAACATTGCGATGTGACCCTCACACCGCAACGCTAACGCTGGTTAGCAGTGTGAAATCGGCCTTAAGGTGTGTAAACACGTGTGACTGATATTGACCAACGGTTATCAGGATCCATTTCCTTGGGCAACATCGCTGGGCCGATTTGATTTTGTACAGATGCGTAGTCAGCTATACAACTACTGAGACGTTCTTTTTCTATGCAGGAGGCGGAGGGCTGATAGAGTGGCGCAGACATGACATGACAAGACATGACATCAGTCACACGGCAGGGAGAGCAACAGGAAAAAGGATATCGGACGATACTTGAGCAAATAAATCCACCTGGTGGATCGTTTGCTGAGTGTCAGTTGGGGGTCAGAGGGCACAACACACGCCGAATTATTGGCTAAGGCGGTTGTTGCCAGCTGCCTCAGCCGAATTGAATCTAGTGGATAGGTCATTCAAGACCGAACTGGACTGGGCTTTCAAGACTGGACTGAAGTTGACAAGTCCTTGGCTGTTATGTTAATCAAACACAGGGTCACTAATGACCAGCCCTTTGAGTATAAATATAGGAGTATTTAGCTCCACATTATTGGACCTAATGGTCAGTAAAAGAAACACAACTTTAATAGTGCCTAACAAGATTCACAAATTAATGTATAAAACCTCTAGTGTGGAGGTATTGGCTTATCCACCACAATAAGACATATAATGTGGTATAGCTATTCCACATAGAGGTTTAGAACCCTGCTGGTATAGGAGATGGTTGTAGCCACTAGCATTCAGTCAGCTGTCGTATAGACTGCTAGAGCTCTGACTTGGACTATTTGCTGGGGGACATTTTGCTGGTGGGGGGTGCACTATGCTCATTGTATATATGTATAGCACTTTTTAAAAAAGCCGTAGGGTGAAACATGTTAAAGAACATTATACAACCACTTTGTAAATAGCACTATCACTCCTCTATATTACCTCCTGTCCTGATATGTATATGTAGGTGATGGTTTGTACTGACTACAGCCAGCATCTGCTGGCAGTCTATACTTATTACAGCATTGACTCCTGTATATAAGACTGTGTTGGCCAAATACCACATTGTCAGTGGCATAGCTTAGGAGCTGTGGGCCCCGATGCAAGTTTTACATTGGGGGCCTCCCCAAGCACTCTATACATAAAAATTGAAGCGTTGCACCAAAACCTGCCAATAGCAACTACACTGTCAGAGGTACAAGAAGGGGATGGGGAACAATTTGTTAATGGTTACCACTATTCAAAGTGTCTATATAATTGATTATTATGAACACAGGACCAATAGACAGCTAATACTGAAGTTTAGGGAGGGCCCTACAGGGCCCAAATGTGGTCACAACCTCTGCACCCCCTATTGCTACGCCCCTGCACATTGTGGATCAATTCATATCAGTTTACAGAGGCGTCGCTAGCCCTATTTTGGGGGGCACGTGCCCCTAATCTGTCCTGGGGTGCCCCAGATCTCTTCCCCATGGGTGCCCAGCACTGCCCGCTGTCCCCTCCTGGCCGCCACTGCCCCCCCCCCCGGCTGTCCCCGTGACCAGAGCTTCAGACCTCGATCAGCGGGCGACCAGACACAGTGGGCGCTAGGACCAAGCATACACCGCTGATAGGCGGAAGTGACACCACTTCCGCATATACAGCGAGGTGCGCCCGGCGCCAGCTCTATCTGGTCGGATCGCCCACGGGTCTGCTGGTCTGCGAGGTAAGGGGGGGGGTCCCTGTCACTCACTACCTAACGGGGGGGCGCCTGTCACTCATTATCTAAAGGGGGTCCCTGTCACTATCTAACGGGGCTCCTTGTCACTATCTAACGGAGGTCCCTGTCACTCACTATCTAACGGGGGTCCCTGTCACTCACTATCTAACTGGGGTCCCTGTCACTCACTAACTGGGGTCCCTGTCACTCACTAACTGGGGTCCTTGTCACTCACTAACTGGGGTCCCTGTCACTCACTATCTAATGGGGGTCCCTGTCACTCACTACCTAACGGGAGTCCCTGTCACTCACTACCTAACTGGAGGCGCCTGTCACTCACTATCTAACGGGGGTCCCTGTTAATCACTATCTAACCACCCATGACCACGCCCACTCACCGCATGGTCACGCCCATTTGTCGCGGCGGCGCGCCACATATACCTCTCCACCTGGTGCCCACAGGTGCCCCCGATCTCCAAGGACCCTAGAAACGCCCCTGTCAGTTTATCATTATTATTTAACCTCGGAACTTACTATAAAGGAGTAACTGTGACAAGTTCAAATACTCCCTGAGCCCAAAATAAGTACTTTCTGTGGTAAGGTTAGAAACTAGGCACCTGTTGTGTGAGATGTATTGAAGAAGTTACCACTGCTGACCTAAAACATGTTAGCTGCCTCTGGATGTAATGTTTATCTGGATTTACAGAAATCTCAGAGGATCTACAGAGGGGATTTTACATTGTTCACCTGGAAGGGGACTGTAGATCAGCTTTCTAGCGCTAACAATCAGGATAATTTTTCTTTCAGAGTGTTTAGGAAAGTTGTACAGCCACAGAACCAGCATTACTGCCAGGCAACTAACAGTGTCAGGAAGAGATCAGCAATGTCTTACATTTTATCTGTCATTACATGTATACTATAACGTGAGTTGACATTTAGATATATAAATGTAACGATCGGTGTAACACAGAGAGGATCTGATTATCGGTGATCTGCAGTATCACCGAGAATACAGATATATACCCGATTATTGATGATCTGCAGTATCACCGATAATCAGATATATCTCTAACCTCTGGACACCTGAGTAATATGAGTGTTTGGTGCAACAGTAATACTTTGAGGAGAGCACCCGTATAGAGGGTGCAAGGCAGTAAGAGATACTGCCCAAAGAACAGGCTCCTTCCAATAGCCTGAGGCTCCCCAAGGGGAGGAGTCAGGCTGAGAATGGGAAGGACCAGAGTGTGAGTGACACCAATGGTGGAGTGTCACTGACAGATCTGTGAACTATCTCCAAACAGGGAAGATAGTTCTCGAGGTCGGACAGGCCAGGTCGGCAACAGACAGACAGATCAGATACAGAGGAAAGAGACTGATTCAGAATCCTAAGACAAGCAAGGTTTGGCAAAGTAGTATCAGATATAGCGAAGTACCAAATCAGAGATCAGAAGAGAGGTCAGGAAAGCAGAAGGTCATAACAAATAATCAACAATAAAACAAAAAATACACACTCCGCGCTGACCTGGGAACACACTGAGTGACCCCGCACTGGCTCGCCCCTCTGTTTGCAATAGTAGTTAACACATAAATCAGAGGTTGGCGCTCACAATGCCACCTACCCTCCCACCTCAATTCAATACAAAGCCATGTTTCCCCTTTAGAAAACAAACATATGCTCAAAGTCCACCTGGCAGTTATACAGTAGGCTATGATTTAAACCAATTCCAGTTTCAACATCAACAGTCTGTGTGTATAAGAGAGTCCTATCACAATCAATGTTCAATCAGGGATTATTTCTTAAGTTGCTAGCAGACTCAAGATTCCAAAAGACAATAGCCCGTCACCACACCTCTGTGAGATACACTCACCAGATGCTTAGACCTGCTGATAGGTCAAATGGCACTTTGGGACAGTCACAGGGTCGTCCCTCACCCCCTCTGGCAAGATCCACCCGACTTCCGAAAATCCGATATGTTCTATTTCCTCCTCAATGCACCTCAATAAAAATACTCCACATAGCGTAATACTGTTACTTTAATTAAAATTTTAAAATCAGTTGCACTTACAATTTCCACAGTGATAATTCGCACAGAGTAATTTATCCTGCGGGCTCTCCCCCGCCAGGGTGGCCGGCTGGCTTGGGTCTCCCTTCGCCTCTGGTGGACTTCCGACCGCCGCGCGCTCGGTCAGCTTTGCCCTCCTATAGCGTCCCGGGTCCCGCCGTAGCCTCGTATGTCCAGCTGTCTCTTCCGCGTTAGGCCCCGCCTTACATGTTTCGTCACACCGTGACTCATCAGAAGCTGGGGCCCAACGCGACTGACAGCCATTTATGCTCCCTCCCCTCCCTGCGCCGATTCGCCGCTCTGCCACCTTATTCCTCCTAGTACGCTGCTCCTACCTTATTCTCCCTAATTATCAGGGCCAGCGTACCAGGACCCAGCCAATCAGCCTTACATAGAGCATTCACATAGAGACTATTGTGCTACTATCCACATCATACCTAAATATTAGGCTTCTTACATTTAACCATTAAAAATTGAAGATAAAAATCCTAAGAATGCTAATAACATTTATCAACATCTGGGTTACATTGTCTGAGGAGAAAAAACATATATAAAACATCATGATCACCGGCATGCTCACTCCCCCCCTCCCCCCATATCGTGTCAATGTTCTCTCACCCTCTTTCCCCACACTGTCATTACCATAACCCCTCCCCCCGTTCTGGTCCCTCATTACGCCAGAAAAACCCTAACACTTAGGGTGACAGGAGAAGAGTGAACACGCCATCCCCATTCATATACATGAACCTATTTACATCCACCCTGCTGAGGAACCTACCCCTCTTTACATTATGCTCCACCTTCAAGTCATTCTATTACAGCTACATACCCATTGGTTCCCCCCCTTTGTAGAGATCCACAGCATAGGCACCAGACACCCTCCTCTAGTCCCCCAAAAAACAAACCAGGTCTATATCAATATTCAACCCCTCGGGTCTCAGGGTGCCCATGCTGTGGATCCATCTTGTCTCTGCCTGCGACACCTGTTTTATCCTGTTAGATCCCCTCCAATCAGGGGTCATTTTATCTAAAGCACAAAAGGACAAGACCTTTGGATCACATCCGTGCTCACGGGCAAAGTGTGCGGACAAGCTGTGATTCATGTACCCCTTTTTTATATTCCGCACATGCTCCCCCATTCGCTCTTTGAGGGTACGAGTAGTCCTACCTATGTACTGCCATCCACATGTACACCATGCTAAATACACAACATACCTATCATTGCAAGTGATAAATTTTCTAATAGGGTACTCTTTTCCATTGCTGTACGAGGTTACTTTTTCAGTTTTGACCCCCTTACTTTCCCTACAGCTTTTGCAAATCCTGCATGGGAAAAAACCTGGAGTCTGCCATCCCTGCATTCTCTCCTTTTTCTTAGGTTCCACACAACTGGGTGCTAGAATTTGCTTCAGGTTCTGTGCTTTCCTATAAATGAACCTTGGTTTTTGGGGGAGTATACCCCTCAACGTGTAGTCTGTCCCTAATATGTCCCAATGCCTTTCAATAATCTTTTGAATCCCCCTATATTGCGTACTGTACCCAGTGATAAAGGCCAGTTCATACTCACCTTCTCTCCTGTCCTCTTTTTTATCCTCAATGAGAGCTTTCTTTCCCTATCCCTCACATTTTTCATCTCTCCTTCCAAAAAATTGGGATCATACCCTTTTTCCAGGAATCTATTTCTGAGGATGCCTGCCTGCTGATCAAAGTCTCTAATATCAGTACAGTTCCTTCTCATCCTCAAAAATTGTCCCTTTGGGATCCCTTTTATCCAGGTGGGGTGGTGACAACTGAGTACAGAAATGTAACCATTTCTGTCAGTCTCTTTGAAAAAACTTTTTGTCTGGACCACTTCATCCTTTCTCATAATCTCCAAATCCAAAAAAATGGATATTATTTTGTTCTATCTCTGCTGTTAGGGCTATTCCCAGGCTATTGCTGTTCAAAAATTTCAAAAATATATCCAAATTTTGCCTCCCACCCCCCCAAACAAAGAACAAATCATCAATAAATCTACTCCACAATTTTAGGTTGGTGTTACCCCCCACAATAGATTCCTCCCACTTTCCCATAAACAAATTTGCCAGGCTTGGAGCATAACTGGCCCCCATGGCACATCCCCTATGCTGCTTGTAGAATCGTCCATCATGCCAAAAGTAGTTTCTCTCCAACGCAAACCTCAACAGCCTCAGAATATATTCCCTCTGCTCCTCTTTCAGTGTACTATCCTTATCCATATAATATTTCACAGCCTCTATTCCTAAATCATGGCTTATGTTAGTATATAATGAGGCGACATCTGCTGTTACCATTAAATCCCCCTCATCCAATCTTTGACCCTCTAATTTCTGTAACATATGTTTGGTATCCTTTAATACATTTGGAAGCATACCCACCAGCGGCTGGAGATATTCATCAAGGTATTGCCCCAATCGGTGGGTCACCGACCCTATCCCACTAACAATGGGCCTACCCGGGGGGCTCTTTTTATCTTTATGAATCTTGGGTACTGATATATAATAGGGATTCTTGGGGTATCTGGTATAATAAATTTAAATTCCTCATCCGTGATCAAACCTCTATCCAAACCTTCCCTCATAATTTCCCTCAGCTCCCTCATATACTCACCCGTTGGGTCCCCCCTCAGTGGGGTGTATGCTTCTCTGTCAGCCACCAACCTGTCCAATTCTGCTTTGTACTGCACCTTGTTTAAGACCACCACCCCCACCCCCTTTGTCCGCTGGAAACAAGGTGCAGTACAAAGCAGAATTGGACAGGTTGGTGGCTGACAGAGAAGCATACACCCCACTGAGGGGGGACCCAACGGGTGAGTATATGAGGGAGCTGAGGGAAATTATGAGGGAAGGTTTGGATAGAGGTTTGATCACGGATGAGGAATTTAAATTTATTATACCAGATACCCCAAGAATCCCTATTATATATCAAGTACCCAAGATTCATAAAGATAAAAAGAGCCCCCCGGGTAGGCCCATTGTTAGTGGGATAGGGTCGGTGACCCACCGATTGGGGCAATACCTTGATGAATATCTCCAGCCGCTGGTGGGTATGCTTCCAAATGTATTAAAGGATACCAAACATATGTTACAGAAATTAGAGGGTCAAAGATTGGATGAGGGGGATTTAATGGTAACAGCAGATGTCGCCTCATTATATACTAACATAAGCCATGATTTAGGAATAGAGGCTGTGAAATATTATATGGATAAGGATAGTACACTGAAAGAGGAGCAGAGGGAATATATTCTGAGGCTGTTGAGGTTTGCGTTGGAGAGAAACTACTTTTGGCATGATGGACGATTCTACAAGCAGCATAGGGGATGTGCCATGGGGGCCAGTTATGCTCCAAGCCTGGCAAATTTGTTTATGGGAAAGTGGGAGGAATCTATTGTGGGGGGTAACACCAACCTAAAATTGTGGAGTAGATTTATTGATGATTTGTTCTTTGTTTGGGGGGGTGGGAGGCAAAATTTGGATATATTTTTGAAATTTTTGAACAGCAATAGCCTGGGAATAGCCCTAACAGCAGAGATAGAACAAAATAATATCCATTTTTTGGATTTGGAGATTATGAGAAAGGATTGAAGTGGTCCAGACAAAAAGTTTTTTCAAAGAGACTGACAGAAATGGTTACATTTCTGTACTCAGTTGTCACCACCCCACCTGGATAAAAGGGATCCCAAAGGGACAATTTTTGAGGATGAGAAGGAACTGTACTGATATTAGAGACTTTGATCAGCAGGCAGGCATCCTCAGAAATAGATTCCTGGAAAAAGGGTATGATCCCAATTTTTTGGAAGGAGAGATGAAAAATGTGAGGGATAGGGAAAGGAAAGCTCTCATTGAGGATAAAAAAGAGGACAGGAGAGAAGGTGAGTATGAACTGGCCTTTATCACTGGGTACAGTACGCAATATAGGGGGATTCAAAAGATTATTGAAAGGCATTGGGACATATTAGGGGACAGACTACACGTTGAGGGGTATACTCCCCCAAAAACCAAGGTTCATTTATAGGAAAGCACAGAACCTGAAGCAAATTCTAGCACCCAGTTGTGTGGAACCTAGAAAAAGGAGAGAATGCAGGGATGGCAGACTCCAGGTTTTTTCCCATGCAGGATTTGCAAAAGCTGTAGGGAAAGTAAGGGGGTCAAAAACTGAAAAAGTAACCTCGTACAGCAATGGAAAAGAGTACCCTATTAGAAAATTTATCACTTGCAATGATAGGTATGTTGTGTATTTAGCATGGTGTACATGTGGATGGCAGTACATAGGTAGGACTACTCGTACCCTCAAAGAGCGAATGGGGGAGCATGTGCGGAATATAAAAAAGGGGTACATGAATCACAGCTTGTCCGCACACTTTGCCCGTGAGCACGGATGTGATCCAAAGGTCTTGTCCTTTTGTGCTTTAGATAAAATGACCCCTGATTGGAGGGGATCTAACAGGATAAAACAGGTTGTCGCAGGCAGAGACAAGATGGATCCACAGCATGGGCACCCTGAGACCCGAGGGGTTGAATATTGATATAGACCTGGTTTGTTTTTTGGGGGGACTAGAGGAGGGTGTCTGGTGCCTATGCTGTGGATCTCTACAAAGGGGGGGAACCAATGGGTATGTAGCTGTAATAGAATGACTTGAAGGTGGAGCATAATGTAAAGAGGGGTAGGTTCCTCAGCAGGGTGGATGTAAATAGGTTCATGTATATGAATGGGGATGGCGTGTTCACTCTTCTCCTGTCACCCTAAGTGTTAGGGTTTTTCTGGCGTAATGAGGGACCAGAACGGGGGGAGGGGTTATGGTAATGACAGTGTGGGGAAAGAGGGTGAGAGAACATTGACACGATATGGGGGGAGGGGGGGAGTGAGCATGCCGGTGATCATGATGTTTTATATATGTTTTTTCTCCTCAGACAATGTAACCCAGATGTTGATAAATGTTATTAGCATTCTTAGGATTTTTATCTTCAATTTTTAATGGTTAAATGTAAGAAGCCTAATATTTAGGTATGATGTGGATAGTAGCACAATAGTCTCTATGTGAATGCTCTATGTAAGGCTGATTGGCTGGGTCCTGGTACGCTGGCCCTGATAATTAGGGAGAATAAGGTAGGAGCAGCGTACTAGGAGGAATAAGGTGGCAGAGCGGCGAATCGGCGCAGGGAGGGGAGGGAGCATAAATGGCTGTCAGTCGCGTTGGGCCCCAGCTTCTGATGAGTCACGGTGTGACGAAACATGTAAGGCGGGGCCTAACGCGGAAGAGACAGCTGGACATACGAGGCTACGGCGGGACCCGGGACGCTATAGGAGGGCAAAGCTGACCGAGCGCGCGGCGGTCGGAAGTCCACCAGAGGCGAAGGGAGACCCAAGCCAGCCGGCCACCCTGGCGGGGGAGAGCCCGCAGGATAAATTACTCTGTGCGAATTATCACTGTGGAAATTGTAAGTGCAACTGATTTTAAAATTTTAATTAAAGTAACAGTATTACGCTATGTGGAGTATTTTTATTGAGGTGCATTGAGGAGGAAATAGAACATATCGGATTTTCGGAAGTCGGGTGGATCTTGCCAGAGGGGGTGAGGGACGACCCTGTGACTGTCCCAAAGTGCCATTTGACCTATCAGCAGGTCTAAGCATCTGGTGAGTGTATCTCACAGAGGTGTGGTGACGGGCTATTGTCTTTTGGAATCTTGAGTCTGCTAGCAACTTAAGAAATAATCCCTGATTGAACATTGATTGTGATAGGACTCTCTTATACACACAGACTGTTGATGTTGAAACTGGAATTGGTTTAAATCATAGCCTACTGTATAACTGCCAGGTGGACTTTGAGCATATGTTTGTTTTCTAAAGGGGAAACATGGCTTTGTATTGAATTGAGGTGGGAGGGTAGGTGGCATTGTGAGCGCCAACCTCTGATTTATGTGTTAAATAATCAACAATGTCTAGTCTTTAGGTGTGAGCTCCTTGATCATCAACACCCTGGAACTAGTCTGAAGTATAACAGGATGGTAAAGCTAATTCCTAGTCTTGGGTGTGAGCTCCGTAGTCATCAACACCCTGGAACTAGTCTGAATATAACTAGATGGTAAAGCTATTTCCTAGTCTTGGGTGTGAGCTCCGTAGTCATCAACACCCTGGAACTAGTCTGAATATAACTAGATGGTAAAGCTATTTCCTAGTCTTGGGTGTGAGCTCCGTAGTCATCAACACCCTGGAACTAGTCTGAATAATAACACAGATAATACACAGTATTCCTAGTCTTGGGTGTGAGCTCCGTAGTCATCAACACCCTGGAACTAGTCTGAATAATAACACAGATTCTGACAAAAAGGTCTGAGTGCTACCACGTAGTGATCGCAATGGCAGACACCAGAGAAATGACCAGCACCCAGTATATATACCAAAGCGCTCTCCAGCGCCTCCCCTAAGTGCTGGACCAATGGGAACTGATAGAATTGTCAGCTGACCGGCTTGGTCAGCTGACACCCTTCTGGCTGTCATAAAAGCTCTGCCTCTCAGCGCGCGCGCGCGTCCTTCTGAACCTGTGTGGACTATCAGTCCCAGCCACACCAGACATATGTTGTAATGCATCCGCTGTGCTGGTCGCGGAACCAGCTGCACCGCTATCAGAGAATGCGGCGGTCTCTCCGTGTTCAGCCATACTGACAGATGTAGGCTTATGCGTGCAAACCGCCGCGTTTTCTCACAATAAAGCTTTTCCTACATAAACTGAAAAACAACATTTTTGTATGTTTATTTTTTAAGAAAAATATAATATTACTATCAGAACAGAAGTTGTTGTTTTCCTAATCTATTGCTACATTAGAGGTAAGGCAAGAATATGCAGTAAATGTACCCCGTGGGGTAGCTTCTCTTCTACACTCAGGGGATACTTGACTTTATTGCAGCTACCTTAATTCATTATAGTAAGCATTGGTGCAGCTATAGTCTGACCTCAGATTCTTCTGTAAATGCCCCCCCCCCCCACCACCATAATGACTCTGGACCTGTGACCTCCCCCAACACGTATATACAAACAATTGTAGACACGTGTGTATGTCTGCATTTAGAATGTGTTTCCACCCAGTAAATGTGGCAGTGAACAATCACCACTGCTGTACACCAACATGTGCTCTTAAGGAAAAATGACGGGAAAACAATCTCCAGAATTCTTGTGTGAAGGAGCCCAAAACCTTCTGCCTGCAGATCCCTGTCAGAGCAACATTCACACATTATGCAGTCACTACCTGCAGGTGATTGGCAGTTTGTTGTCACTGTCTTTAAAACTCCATGTGATCCTATGGTCTCTGTTATTTCATTTGCTAAAAGAAAGCCAATTTTATTGCCTCCATTATAGGGCCCTCCTTTGCCATAACATGCTCTATTACTTTTTTCATTGTAGTGCCCTTTCTTTTCCTGCACCTTTCTCCTTTGTTGTCCCTATAGTGTTTTCCTCTATTGAGTCATGTAGTGCTCACCTCTATTGCTTTCTATAGTGTCCATCTTTGTTGCTGTAGTGCTCTTTTTTATGTTGCTCATTGCCTAATATAGTGCACTCCTGTTGCCTCCTGTAGTGCCCTTTAGTCCTGTTGCCTCACCTTCTCTAGTGTTGCTCTCTGCCTCCTTTAATGGCTTCCTGTTGCTCTGCCTCCTTTAATGGCTTCCTGTTGCTCTGCCTCCTTTAATGGCTTCCTGTTGCCCTGCCTTCTGTTGTAAGTTATTTTTGTCTTGCCTTCTCTAGTGCCCTCCTCTTTCTCTCTGGCTCCTGCAGTGCCCTCCTGTTGCCCTGCCTCTTGTAGTACATTCCTGTTGCCTTGCCTTCTGTTGTGCTCTCCTGTTGCCTTGCCTCCTGTAGTACCTTCCTGTTGTCTTGCCCTCTCTAGTGCCCTCCTGTTGTGCTTTCCTGTTGCCTTGCCTTCTGTAGTACTTTCCTGTTTTGCCCTCTCTAGTACCATCCTATTGCTCTCTGCCTCCAGTAGTGCCCTCCTGTTGCTCTATGCCTCCTGTTCTGCTTTCCTGTTGCCTTGCCTCCTGTGTTACCTTCCTGTTGCCTTGCCCTCTCTAGTGCCATCCTGTTGCTCTCTGCCTCCAGTAGTACCCTCCTAGGTTTCCTCCAGTCTACTGTCATGCCCTCCTTTTGCCCCTTGACTCTTGCAGGATCATTTTCTGTTGCCCACTGGCTTCCACAGAGCTCTTTGGCCCAATTTCTTGTCTAGTACCTCCTTTGATGTCCCCTAGCCAGCTGAAGCAATGCCAAGTTTTTCCATCAAGGCAGAGCACTGTGTAGCATGTTTTTAAGTAATTCACCAGTGCTGCTAGCCCACTCCCACCTATCCTCCTCCTGTTGGCTCTGCATCACCGTTGTGATCTTATGATGTACTCAGAATATCATGTATATGGAGTGTTGTCCCTTCCTTATTAGTATAGTGCTGTGTAATCACATCCTTAAAGTCTCCTCCAAAGCCAACCATCAAAATACTTATGGAAGTTGGACCTGAAGGCTGTTGCTTAACCCCTCCAGATACACCTGTATAGTGACATCAGTCTCCGTCTAATTTTTCCCTTGTAAGTGCCCTGCACCATTCATGTAAAAGTGGTTGTTGTGAGTTAACCAATGTGAAGAAATACGTGTGAGAGTGAGCTCTGGTCAGAAAATTATCAGCTTGGAGTTTCTTTTAATGCCCAGCTTCTTCACAGAAGCAGTTGCCACCATCAGGAGAGTGAGTGAGAATGGGGAAGAGTAGAGGGTTTACATTTAAATTAAATTATACTGTACTACTTATAAAAAAGCATAAAAATTGTGAACGGTTTGCTCATGATTTTACAGCAAAAAAAGCTGGCATCCTATTTATAAAGATGTGTTAAAGCACATAACTGGGGCATCAGAAGCAGCATCACATCTTCTTCCAAGAGTAGCTTTGGCACCTGGAAGGTGGTGAGCATGATTCATGTCTATGCTACAGAGAAGCCTACCATCAAGTACCTCCCACTCAAGGGGTGGTCAACCTTTAGCAATTGGCTGATGGTGGCCAACCCCACAGGCCTGTAGGCTGGATCCACAGAAAGCTTGGTGTATGTGCAAGGCCGGATTTATACTTTTTCTGCCCCTAGGCCAAGTATGTTGTGGCTCCCCTTTCATGTGCAGCAGCGCCCTTCCCCTTCCATGTGTAGCCCTCTCTTCCATGGGTAACATCCATTTAATGTAGCTCCCTTCTTTCACATACAAGGCCCTTGGGCATCATGTCTCCTTTTTCATGTGGTGCTCCACATTCGCAGCCTTCTCTTTTTTGTGTAGCAACCCCTATATCACATCCAGGTGCCGCCTTGGGCTGCAGCTACCCAAAGCCCGGGCCATTGTGGCCTTTCCAGAAATCCGGCCCTGTGTATGCGTTACGTCTGATGGTAAGTGGATGTGAAAAGCCAGGAGCCAAAAGTCTTTCTAGCTCTCCAGGGTACAAAATCGCACATCATTACAACTGCATTATTGATCAGGAAGACACTTGGAGACAATTTTGCATATTTATGCTCTGTATAGCTTACTTTAGATTACCTTTTCATCTGTATCATGGAGAGATAATATTGTCTCAGGTGGCCCCTTCCAAAGATTGGCAGACACAAAGTTCTCACTTAACATACAGCTGGGTGAGTGATGGTACTAGAGAGGTTCGGTTATGGTTCTTTAGCAGGAAACCCCAATCCATCATAATTTTTAATCACTACCTAAAATGAATGATGAACTATACAGTGCTATACAGAACACCATTAGTCTGCACTTCGACAGCCAGCCTTTGTCTTTGCAGCCACTATGGCAACAGAAAGATGCTGAGGTTTAAAATGTAAACACAAACTGTACTGGAGCATCTCAAACGGTATTCTTTATTTTTGTAGGATACATGTTTAAACATATGCAAAAAGTGTAATGCTGTGTGTTCCCCAGAGTACAAAGCGTGTCTACTAAACATTTGCTTCATTGTAATTGTGATACTTTGTGACAGAATACTTGCCATGCGCACTGTTATAACTTGAAACAAATATTTAATCTTCCTGATGGAACTCCAGGGACAACTTTCTCTCCTGAAGATAAACTTTTATATACCTCCTGTGTTATTCTATGACGTCTCCCTTTCATGCGGCTCCAGTCTTTTTACTCTATGGTCTCTATAGTCTCCCTATGACAACAGCAGCAAAAGGTTTGTCCAGTAGTGACTCCACTCTCTTCCCGCTCATGCCTCACCCCCCCCCCCCCCCACACACACACACACACACACACACACAGGTAACTTGAAGTACTGTAAACAAAAGCTAACAAATCTGAGATGCTTTAATAATTAGTTTTTAGATTTTTGTCCTATAGATGTCCAGGTGTGGAACCTGTCTGTTGAAGACTGATTTTGGAGTAGGTTGCACAGATTTGGGCTGCTTTTGAGTAGGCCCGGGCACCATTATTTTTAAGCAAATTGAGAGACTCACCAAATACTTGTTTGTAGTGCACATTGTTTTCTGCTGTCTGTCAGTTGGACATATTATACTATAATTATACTACATTAAGTGTACTGTATATTACACCAAGTGCAGCACATATTACACTGAGAAATGTTCAACTCTGCTATTGTAGTCTACTCTGCACTTCATTTAGTCAATTACTGTAACAGTTACTTTCTGCTAGTTGGTCAGTGGGGCTTTTATTATATTTTTAATATTTTTATTTTAATATTGTGGAGAAAAACAGCTTCCCGGGGCGTGGCTAGCGGCCGCTCGTAATGGACGTCTTCTAGCGGAGCTCCGCCAGCCCTGCCTGCATCAGCACATTTCTAGCAGCGCAATCGCCCCAAAAAGCCCCGCTCGGCAACACAGAAGCCCACCCAATCCTCAGCAGCTTGAATGGGGGGCAAAAGAGGCAAACGAGAGGAAGAGCAGACCGAATCCTCCCAGCGTGAGTCGCGCGCTCGGAGATCCAAGATGGCGCCCAGCTCCAGTCAGCAGAGAGTGCAGGAGCATATAGAGAGCGACTCGGACGCTGAAAGCAGATCTACCAGCCTCAGCGGACCCCCACCCACCGGTCGCCAGACTGAGGTAGGAATAGACACTCTGGACTCCCTCCCAGCCCGTGACCAGACGCTGCTCAATATGTTTAAAGTGATCCTCCAGAGAGAGCTGGAAGAGGCCTCTAGCAAACTGGCCACTCGCCTCTCTAAGGAGATAAAAGAACTGGGGATGAGGACAAATGAACTCGAACGGCGCTTGGACTCAGTGGATGTAACATTAGAAGAGCATGTCAAAGACCAAGAAGCGACTCAGGCAGACCTCCAAGCAGTACACCTGCGTATGGAGGATTTTGAAAATAGAGCCCGCAGAGGCAACCTTCGGGTCAGAGGCCTGCCAGAACACATAACTGACTTAACTTCCACGGTGACTGCTCTTTTTCAGGAGCTGGTGCCCAGCATACCGATCGATAGGCTCGAGTTCGACGGGATACACAGAGCCCTTGGCCCGGTAAAGTCTAATGGTCTCCCTAGGGACATCATCATTAAGTTCACTTACTACAGGTCCAAGGAAACCATTCTAAAGGCAGCAAGAGCTAAAGATGACCTCGAGTTTCAAGGCCACCATTACCAAATTTTTGCAGACCTGGCACCCGCCACGATTCTGAGACGTAGAGAGATGAAACCTTACACAAAGATCCTGCTGGCTCACGCCATTAAGTATAGCTGGGGTTTCCCTTTTAAACTCATGTTTTCCTACAATAACCGGGCACATGTCGTGTCGAGTCCTGAGGAGGCCCAAAGGAAGCTGGAAAGGCTCAAGCTAACGCTCCCAGCATCTTCCCCACCTCACAGCCATAGCTCTCCCCGTTCTCAACCGATGTGGGAAAAGGTGTCATCGCAGCGGTCCTCTAAGAAACGTGACACGGGATCCTCACAATCAGTGGCGCAACCTGACCCCGAAGCCCCGAGGGCTGGAGCCTTATCTGATCCGGGGTGATTTTACTTGACCAGAGTGGTAGGCCTTGTACTCTGACTTTGTATCCCGAGTAGGCTGGACCATGCCTACAGTGTTCCTCCATGTTTTTATAAGCATTTGAAAGCATATCAGCAGATCCTAACTGTCAACAGGTTATATATGTCTCCCTCTCCCCTACTCCTTTAGTTATAGGTATAAATGGCTCTGCTTCATCGGTCACTACGTGATACGGATAACCGTTTTGAGACTTCTAAGTAGTCCATAGTTTTTTATTGTCTATAAGCTGTTTTTCTTACTTGCTGCCCAGGTCGCTCCGTATTTGGAGTCTAGGCGGGTGATACTGTTTTCCATTTTTTTTTTCTTTTTTCTTTTTTTCTTTCTTTCTTCGCCTCCCCCATAAAAATGGTTAAAGTTTATTTTGTGAGGGTGGGCTGGTTTGGCACAAAAATATAACGGTTGCGGGTTTGTTAGCGCTGTTTCATGTTGTGTTTTGTTCTGAATTATGTAGCCATGCAGGCAGGGCGGGGTTCTCCCTCCCACGCGAGCGATTCATTTTTTCGCTTGCTTCCTGGTACCGAGCCTGGAGGGCCCAATCCAGGCTCAGGCGCCTCTAAACTCGGACATCGCCTTCTTGTCCTGTTCTCAGGACAGCTGGCGTGCTAATCTTGGGTCTTTTCCCGCTTTTCTCTTTCCTTTTTACTGTCCTCTCTATCCCTTTCTTCCCCCCCATCTTTATTTCTGGTCCCCCCTGGTCGCGTCCAAAGCTCTAACTTTAGATCCCACATCTACATATATACCAACGCTTAGGTGGCTTACTCGGGCTTTCTCCCTTGCCTTTAGATATGGCTAGTTCACAATTGAAATTAACATCACATAACGTGCAGGGCTTCAACTCCCCACAGAAACGGAGTAAAGCCTTCCACTACTATAAGTCTCTGCACACAGATATAGTGTGCCTACAAGAGACCAGATTTTCACGAACAAGTCAGCCCTCTTATCTTAGTAAGCATTTCCCAATGGCTTTTCATGCATGTGCGAGGGAGAAAGTCCGAGGGGTGACAATAGCTTTTAGAAGGGGCCTGCCCTTCAAATGTGATCATGTTATTGCTGACCCTACAGGGAGATACCTACTGCTGCGGGGAACACTCTTCGACTCTAAAATAACTTTGGTCTCCTATTATGCACCTAACCAATTTCAAGACCGTTTCCTCTCCCACCTCCTCCAGGTCGTAGATCAGCACGGAGAAGGTATGATCATTCTATGTGGCGACACAAATATGGTACTAGATGTAGAGATGGACAAGGCGCATAAGCTTGGTTCTGCAGTTGCTCCCCAGCCTGTTTCTACAGCTCAGTCATTAGCGGTCTCCCGATTGTTTCGGAATAAGGGACTGTTGGATGTCTGGCGTGAACTGAACCCACGGGCACGCGATTACACCTTCTATTCAAACCCACACGGGAGCTTCTGCAGAATTGACCACATTTTTATGCATGCCCCTTACTTGCATAATGCCGTCGTGGCTAAAATACTCTCAGTTCCCTGGTCAGACCACGACCCAGTGCAAACTCAATTGTCCTCCTTGATACCCAGGGGTAGGGATTTTACTTGGAGGCTAAATGACTCTCTGCTCTCAAGGCAAGATTGCCGAGAGAAGATTCTTTCTTTCTTAACAGAATACCTGGAAACCAATGAAGGCTCAGTCGACTCTGTTGCATCTCTCTGGGGAGCCCTGAAGGCAACAGTAAGGGGACGAATAATAGGTTTTGCTTCCTACTTAAAAAAACAAAAAACTCAAACTATAGACGATTTGAAAAAGCAGTATGAGGAGGCAGATATAGTTTGGAAATCCTCTCCATCAGTAGCCTCCAGACTGGCTAGGGATAGACTGCGCTTGCAATTAGACTCACTACTGAGTGAAGAAGTAGAAAAACAGCTCAGGTGGCGTAAGAATGTTTACTATCGCTGGGCTAACAAGCCACACACTCTTTTAGCCCGTAAACTAAAAAATAGAAAATATAGCCCCCCCACCCTACGGGTAAAGGGCCCCCGTTCCCCTCCCACTGCTAACCCGTGCAAGATTGTCCAGTATTTCCAAGACTTTCTTCAAGAGCTATACGGAAGGGAGGGTCGGATTAATAACGCCAGGTTGGAAGCCTACCTGAACTCACTTCAGCTTCCCCCCCTTAACACAGCCGATGTGGACGATCTTAACGCAGACATAACCTCGGAAGAGGTCTTAATGGCTATCAAGTCACTCAAAAATGCAAAAACACCGGGGCCCGATGGTTATTCCCCATTTTTCTACAAAACATTTGCGCAAATACTAGCTCCTATCTTATCCAGAGTATACAATGAATATAATAAAAACAAACTCCCGAACCAAGAATCTCTCCAAGCTAATATCGCCATGCTCCCCAAATCAGATATAGAACCATTAGAAGTCAGTAGTTTTCGCCCCATCTCACTCCTTAATGTGGATATAAAACTCTTGAGTAAAATATTGGCTACACGAATCAATAGATTTCTTCCCTTACTAATTCACAAAGATCAGGTGGGCTTTGTCCCAGGGCGCCAGGCCTCAGATGCAGTGTACAGGGCCATCCAGGTGATTGATAGCCTCCACTATAGGAAGATCCCCGGAGTCTGCCTGAGCCTAGACATATACAAGGCGTTTGACACACTGTCGTGGGATTACCTTTACTCCATCTTGCAGCACTGGGGATTCGGGCCATCTTTCATAGCCTGGATCCAGGCCCTTTACTCCTCACCGTCAGCCAAAGTTCATTACGCGGGATATCTTTCCCCTAGTTTTGCAATTGAGAGAGGGACCCGCCAAGGGTGCCCTCTCTCCCCAATCTTATTTATCATAGCAATGGAGCCGTTAGCCCAAACAATCAGAAAATCGACAGAGGTTCTTGGTTTCCAAATAGCAGGCACACAACATAAATTGAATCTTTTCGCTGATGACTTATTACTATTCCTGTCCAACCCCAAGTCCTCAATCCCCGCCTTAATGGAGATCATGAAAGAGTTTGCACTGGTCTCTGGCCTGAAGATTAACCCCAAAAAGTCGCAGCTAATGAATATCACGCTTGAACAAACCGATTGGCAGGAACTGATTGCATCAGTCCCTTTTCAAATAGCAGTAAAACACATCTCCTACCTAGGCATCAATCTTACAGCCAATTATGACTCCCTCTTCCAGGCCAATTACCACGCGCTGTCTGGGCTCATTACACAATATACCTCAAGCTGGTCAGCCATGCAACTATCCTGGCTGGGGCGGGTACACTCTATTAAAATGGTCCTGCTGCCTAAAATACTTTATCATTTCCGACTGCTGCCTGTCCGTATCCCCCCGCACTACCTGAGGCTGTTCCAGAGCAAAATAAATAAATTTATCTGGGGTAACTCCAGACCTAGAGTCGCTAGAGCCTCCATATATATACCCAAACCTGCTGGAGGTCTGGGATTTCCCAACCTAGGGGCATACTACCAGGCAGCCCAGATCGCGCCGATGGTTGGCCTATATAGAGGGTCAGACATGCCACAATGGGTACTATTTGATATTGCTCCCGCAGCTCCTTTATCAGTACAATGCCCTATCTGGCTTCCACCTAAGCTACGGCCACCCCTATTAAGCAACATAATGAAGCACTGCCTAAGGGTCTGGGACTCTCTCAAATATTCCCGAAGATTGCTATCCCCGCACCTGCCACTTTTGCCGATCGCTGACAACCCTCTCTTTCCCCCAGCATATGAAGACCCAGCAGCTTTCAGGTGGTGGGTCTCAAATAATTTATTAATCGTACACCATTTAATCAGCGACTCAAAGGTGGTCAGTTGGGACCTTTTGAGGGATAAGTACCAAATCCCAGGCTTAGAGTATTTTAGATACTTGCAGTTGCGACATTGGGTTAACTCTTTGCTGAGGCCCAACTCAAACCCCAGTTTGTCCCTGTCGTTATTTGAAAACGCATGCCTGTTGGACATTAGGAGCAATGGGCTTATAAGCAAGTAGTACTCATCCTTAACCACCCCTATCTCCTCCTTCTCACACGAGTATGTGAAAAGATGGGAGGTCGACTTGAAAGGTACCCGGACTACAGAAGAGTGGTCCCAAGCCTGGCACAGCCTTTTCCATCTTTCCATCAACCTAGGCCTTGTAGAAGCCTCCCTGAAAGTGATGATGAGATGGTACCTGGTTCCTTCCAGGCTCATGCATTTTGGAGGGGATGACAAATGTTTCCGGGGGTGTCAATCCAGAGGGGACCTACTGCACACCTTCTGGTCATGTTCCATGCTATCTCGCTTCTGGTCCAAACTCTACCGGCTGATACAGGCCGTCTTTCACACGCAACTGCGCAAAGACCCTTGGTCCGCTTTACTACACTTCAAATCCGGCTCCCTCACTAACGATCAGGAATCCCTCCTTCAATTTATTTTTGTAGCCGCCAAACAAACAATAGCGAGAGCCTGGAAGAAACAACTAGTACCGTTTGAGGAAGTCAAGCATAGGGTCTCGGGATATATGGTACAGGAGCAGATGGCAGGAATCCTTTTGGATAAGCGCCCTAAGGTCGACAAAATTTGGGAGCCCTGGAAGGTATTTCTAGCAATCACGGGCAATAGTTAGCCAGCTGAAGCCACTCAATTATTCATGGTGAGATCCAGAATTAGGAGTCATAGACCGTGGCAGGGACCAGACCTCCCTTCCCTTTCCTTTTTCCTCCTTCTGTCCTCTCTGTTCATCCCCTCCTCCTTTCCACCCTCTCTCCTTGTTGAAGGTATTTATGCCTACCCGTCCCATCTGGATGGGGCCAGAGGCTTTCGGGCGGAGTCCTCAGTTTGGGGCCTGGTGTTCGCACTGGAGCACTGGACTCCTACACCTACATAGAACCCGGGGCCTCACAGCCCCCCCCTTTTTTTTTTTTTTTGAAGGACTCCTCATCATGACTCTATAGCGGTCTTGCTTAACATGTGCAAATGTCAACTAAATGTCAGCCATGATGTTTTGTCTCATTGAGCATTTTGCCCTGTATTGTACACTGTAATATTCCTTTGAAAACTTCAATAAAACTGTTTGAAATAGAAAAACAGCTTCCCATTTTGAATGAGGTGCTTAAAGGCAACCTTCACTCTCAAAAAAAAAAAAAATGGGTTTCACTTACCTGAGGCATCTACCAGCCCCTTGCAGCCATCCTGTGCCCTCGCAGTCACTCACGGCTCCTCCAGTCCCCCGCTGTCAGCTAGTTTTGTTTTTGATGACTCAGAGACGGCAGGGCAGCCACACGTACGTTTGCACGTATTCCCGTTGGTGCAGGAAGCTATCATGGGAATTAACACATACATTTTTACGCATTTCAGGTGCAACGCATAAATGTTTACGCATTGCACCAGCAACGCGTAAAAATGTACGTGACCGGAGGAGCCATGAGTGACTGTGAGGGCACAGGATGGCTGCAGTGGGCTGGTGCCCCAGGTAAGTGATACTCATTTTATTTTTTAGAGTTAAGGTTCCCTTTAAGTGGTATTGTAATCATATTTCATCTATAGTCTAAAGCATTGAACACCGCAAAAAATTAAAAGCTAAAACCATCTGATTGTTTTTAAGGGTTAAAATTTAAGTTTTACACATCATTTAGCTGCTAATTGATAAGCCTGCCTTTGCCAGCCAGAAATATCAGCTTGAGTGGGAAATGTATACTCTGTGTAAACAAGGCAGACATGTTTCTGCTGTATCTGGGGGGTCCTGACAGTTTCCTGTCTGTGAACCTCATTGTACTGTGAGAAATAACGGCTGTTTCCAACTGCCAAGCAAGCAGTCTCTCTTTCTGTGCCTGTGTACATTTATAAAGGAACAAACTTTTAGCCTATCACATTGTATTAGGCTTCACTGCCTCTGTTACCGAATGCATTATGCGGTGCGTTGGGATACCATAGTGCGTTGGATAAACTTACTATTGCAGTGTGTCTTTCTGCATTAAGATGCCCCCTAAGTGTGCAGTGAAAATAACTTTTGATTTGACATAATTTATATTATATCTTACTGGTGTCACAAAAAAACCCTATTTTTGCTATTAGGACTGCAGTGAGAGTATTTTGTATGCATACCCTATTCATTTAGATTATTGCCTTGGGTGTTGCCATGATAAAGAGACTCTGCACGGTCTGAAAGCGCTGGCTTATCATCGTTCTTTTTGAAGCAATAAAGTTTGCGGATTTGAAGGAGGTGCCAGCTTTACCTCAGGATGGAACTTTAACTCAGGATGGAACTTCATCCCAATAAGTAGCTGATACCCATTAGAAATCTTTACCTTTTCTCAAATACATCATGAGGGGGGTCCGTGTGGCTGATATTGTGGTGAAACCCCTTCCAAAGTGTGATGTCATTACATGGTCCGGACAGTTTGCTGTCTGTGAACCTCATTGCATTGTGGAAAATGGCAGCTTTTTTCAACTGCCAGTGGCAAGCAAGGAATATCTCCCTCTGTGCTTAGACCTCTAGATCACCTGGCAGAACTAAAGATGTCCCCATTAGTGATCAATTTCAGAATGTAAATCAGGGAGAGGAAAGATTTTACAATGGGCAAACACTGACTAAATCATTTATAAATGAATATTGCAAACATAAGCAATTTTTTTTATTATGTTAGTTACACTTGTTTTATAAGTATAAATAACAGCATTTAGTGTATATTATTTTATACATCTTAAAGTCTTGTGAATAGACCTCATTGCGTCCTGTGTACTGAGACGGCTACTACTGTCTACCAGTAGGATTTCAGCAGTTTCTACTCCTTTCAAAGCCATCTGCGGAGATGCAAAGTCCTTATGATTTTCTACTCCTTCCTCTCCATTTTAATTCCAGATTATAACAATATAATAAGAAAAGCCTTGTGTGTGTACATGTGTGTGTGAGTATCGCTGTGTGTGTGTGTCTTTGTAGGGGGAGGGGGGGGGTATAAATGCAAGGTTATGTGTATATTAATTAATTTGGGATGCAAAGGATCACAGCCAGTGGTGGTGCTGAGCTTTCTGCTTTGCATAGCACTGCTTCCAATCATTTTTTTTTATTCTGACACGGTTTCTTACTACTGGTGTATAAAACCACATAACACCACATATACATAGAATCAAATTACCAGAGAATCAGAGTAACTGCTGACAAGCGAGAAAACTGTTATATGCCCAAATCCGTTTCCATTGCTTCTTTTAGCCAGTTCCGAGGACAGCTGATACCCTGGCTGACATTATACCAGGAGTTTGTAAGTTTTGCACCAAACAATTAACGTCTATATTGGTTGAAACATCTTAGGAGGATCTGATCATTGCCAAACAAACCATTAGAACCATTACACAGGATTTGCTTAACACTAGACCTCCGGGACAGAAAGAGAGAAAGCAGTAGCTGAAAAATGATGTGCACAGTTAAAAAAAGACTTTGATTACCATTAAAACAAACCACTTATAATCATGGTTCCAATTACCTTGCATGTTTATAGGCTTTGAAATTGTTATTTTCACCTTGATGTTCCGAAGGTTTAGGATTTTATGATTATTATTCTTTCATCATATGGATGTAACATTGCATTTCATCTTCTTATGGCTTCTTCAATTGTTTATATTTCACCTGCATGGTTATGATTCCCTTTAACTCTTCAGTTTTTCCAAATTATGTGCTTGCTTTGGAAATGGTTCGCCTTTGGCTATATTTACTTTTATGATACCTTCTGTTCAGTTAACTGAATGCAGATAGGACACCAGCACTGGAAACCTCAAAGCTCTTTGCTAATGCTTTCAAATTGAGAACGCAGACACATAATTGCTTTTGTTGGATCACAATCTCAAGTAGCAAAAAGCATTTTAAACATCTGCCCAGCTTTTGATTGGCTTTTTGTCATCTTCCCTTTTGGCCATAGTTTGATGCTCTGAAAATCTCTTTCACCAAATCAGCAAAAGACATAGTAAATAGCCTTTATGTGGAGCTTCACAACAAAGATTTTATGTTTCAGCCGATTCATCATCCGACAGTAAATTGTGTGAGTAGTCACAGAGGGGTGTAGCGTTCATATGTCCTTTTGCTGCATCATTCGTTAAGGATTCAGTTCATTTTAGTTTATTCCAATGACTTACACTTATGCTGATCATCAGCAGACAATGAGATGTGCTCAATCTACCTGCCTTTGTAATGATTTTAGCACACTGGATACTTTAGTAACCTTTGCTTTTAAGGAATATTTGGCCAGGTTTCACAGGACCGTTTTTCACACCTGGCTGTATTAACATATAATACAGTTATAAAATATCTAGCTGTTCTGTGCTGCAGTCACACATCCAGGTGCTTCTAAATACAGCACACACAGTCATGCAATGACACTATGGAAAGGTGAGGTTACCATACAGCATTATTTCCAATCTACTGTTACGTTTACAGATGGTGTCCTGTTGACTCAGCTACCAGTGGTTGGTGTGGGCTCTCCGAAGGCGTGGAGTCTATGTGGCTACGGGTCTTCACCAGAGCACCCCGCAAGGGTTGATGGGCCGCTACCCCTAGTGGGCAACGGACTATTTTGCTGCCTGGTAGCCACAGGTCACGACCCTCAGGATTGCCCTACTGGTAACACGAGGGAACAGTTGACACTGCGATGTGGAGTTCAGTAGATCGGGCGAGGTACAGATTAGCAGGCAAGAGCATAGTCAGACAGTCCGGGGTCGAGGCAGGCAGAGTTCGTTCAATATGGGTAAACAGGCAAGTGGTCGAGGCAGGCAGAGTTCGTTCAGAATGGGTAAACAGGCAAGTGGTCGAGGCAGGCAGAGTTCGTTCAGTACGGGTAAACAGGCAAGTGGTCGAGGCAGGCAGCAGATAAGCGGAGTCAGGAACAGGCCGAGGTCAGTATCAGGAATCAATCAGAAGAAATGCGGGCAGAGTAACGAGCACAACTGCTAGCAAGCTGCATAAACAGACAGCACTGCTGCTCTGACCCAGTGGCTTTATATAGTCTATGGCGGCAAATTTGCACAAGAGTCCGCATTACGGTAGCGTGCATGCGTACTAACAGCCGCGTTAGAATGCCGTTCATGCGTACAAACCAACGCGTCTTGCCACGCATGCGTGACCTCCTGTCTGCAGCGGAAATACTATTGGCGTCACTCCGAAAGGCGTGACGCGATGGAATAGGCGAACATATCGTCGTCTGGACCCGCGCGCGCAACAAACACTGGGCCAGGCGACCAGGAGAAGTACGCTGAACAGGATGGCGAGTATGACATCTACTTTATACTGATACTTTATTGAAGTTAGCTGAACATTATGAAATGGTTGCAAGACCTTATTGCATAACCAGAAATGTATCCAAACACCTTAAGCTTTGTATTATTTACATTTTTTTTTTACCATAATGACACCAGCTTACTATTTGATTTGGTAAAATGAGTGTGATCAAATACAACAAAGTAAGGAAAGCAAAAGAAAAATGACAACTGTAACATAATTGCCATAAATAAGTAAAAACAATGTAAAGGGAATGTGAGGTACATGAGGTGAGAGGGATGTGGAGGATGTTATATTTATTTATTTTTAAACAATACTAGATGCCCGGCTGTCCTGACAATCCTCTACCTCTAATATTTTTAACGATAGACCCTGAACAAGCATGCTGATCTGACAAAAATCTGACAAGATTCGTTGTATGCTTGTTACAGGTGTGTGATTCAGACACTACTGCAGCCAAACAGATCAGCAGGACTGCCAGGCAACTGGTATTGTTTTAAACGGAATGAATATGACAGCCTCCATATACCTCTCAATTCAAGACTGTCTTTAAACCAACATTGAAAAAAAAAATAACTCAATGAGATGTATATGGGCTCAGAATCCATCTATAATTTTTTTTATCAACTGCAGTTTTAAATAAAAGTTTGCATCTAATTACATTGGCCCAAATCCAAATAACTTTTCTCCAAAGAGATATTTGCCTACTTTACCAATAAAATACCTTTAAAGCTCTCACCAAGCAAGAAATTACTCAAAATAAGTGTGACTTTACTTTTTCATCTACTTTTTGTATTTTTTCAATTGTTAAGCACTGATAACATATTTATTTTAGATAAGATAAAACGTTATTTTCTCAGGAGAAAAGTTGCTTGAATAGGACTATTGTGCCCCAAAGTACTTGCTACAGATGCTCTTAGTAATGCTTGTTGGCTTCAGGCAGGGCCGGGCCGAGGCATAGACTGGAGAGGCTCCAGCCTCAGGGCGCAGTGTAGGAGGGGGCGCAGAATTCATTCAGCTGTCATTCCTAATTGTATTTGAAGCAGAAATAAATAAGAAAAGGGGATACATGGCAGTGACTGCAAGCCAAATAACTAAATATTAAGGTGTTGGGGAGGTTGTGGGCCCTGTGGCCCTCTTAGTCTAATAGCAATCAGTCTGTGACTGATGGGGTGGCAGGGATGGAGGGGCGCACTTTGGTGTCTCAGCCTTGGGTGCTGGAGGACCTTGTCCCGGATCTGGCTTCAGGTACCCTCCTGTCATCTGTTGTGTAGAGTGTTTCATGCTTGGAAGTTCACTAGGCCGTGAAGCAGTGAATTTCAACTGGCTGTGTTCAGTTTGGAGCCTGTGCATGCCCAGTAAGTACGCCCTTGTGCATAGCATGGGTGCTTCTGGCCGAGAGGAATATTATAATTGGGCAGAAAAGGGAATGGAGGGACCATGGAGGCATTGAGCACTACTAGGAGCATCTGTAGTAAATACGTTATCCCACAATGTATTTAGTTTTAAAGCGTCTTTTCTGCTTCAGGTATCCTTTAACTTTCTTTCTCTCTCTCTAGGCAGCTGGCTGACTTTATGCTATTATAATTAGTCAAGAATTAGCTAGAAAACATATTCAGCAATCTTTCAAAGCATATTCTATGGGATAAAGACTGTATTCAAAGATAAATGATGTCAATCATCTATAAGCAGGGGAGTTACCGGTACCTGTATTTTCCAAATTCAGGAGTTCTCATTCAATCAACAAGCTGGGCGCTCATGGATTTTCTTAAAAAGCACATTTAACTTCCATATTTTGAAGCTCAGCTGATGATTTTACACTACTTGATGTACAGCCCACGATGTATACATTGTATGGCCGATGGAAAGTAAGTAGCAATGAGCTATCACACCACCATTTTTCATGTCATGTAGCTGTACAACACACTTGTTATGTGGTGTTTTTATAGTGGTGCATAAAGTTCAATCACCCTTTAATACTTTAAAGAATGTAATACTGAATTACATGTTACAATTCATGGAAGGTTCTATATATTTTGTTAATGAAATTGGTCTTGAATTTCTATCCTATGTACCCATATATTTGGTGGCTACGGTCACTAAGGTGGCGTAGTGGTTAGCGTTCTCGCCTTGCAGCGCTGGGCTCCCCGGTTTGAATCGCAGCTAGATCAACATCTGCATGGAGTTTGTATGTTTTCCCTGTGTCTGTGTGGGTTTCCTCTGGCCACTCTGGTTTCCTCTCACATCCAAAAATCATACAGATAAGTTACGGTAATTGGCTTCCCACTAAAATTGGCCCTAGACTATGATACATGCACTAGGGACTAGATTGTGAGCCCCTCTGAGGGACAGTTAGTGACAAGAAAATATACTCTGTAAGGCACTGTGTAATATGTCGGTGCTATATAAATACTGAAATAAATAAAACATAAATATCAAATTTCTCTTCATGTAAGAAGTGTGTCTGCTGGCTTTTTATGGACGAGCCAGGGATTTTCTTTGTATTGCTTTCCCAATCACTTGCCTGGTTTTCTCTGAATGGAACCTACAAGCATGACATAGTTCTCAACGTGTGGTACGCGTACCCCAGGGGGTACTTCTGATTGTTCCAGGGGGTACTCAAGCTTGATATACTTAACCATGAACAACAAATTTAGAGTTTTAGAAAATGATAAAACTTATTTAAACAACACCAAATTAGTATTTTAGCTAATTAAAAGGAATAGTAAATGTTTGGAAATTGTTTAGAACCAATTATCATGTTCTGTGATTAAATATATATTTGTCAAGGGGTACTTGCGATAATGTTTACTATGCTAGGGGGTACTTGGTGAGTACAGGGTTTTAAAAGGGGTACATACCAATACAATGTTGAGAAACACTCCATCCAAACATGGGCAGACCAAATATCTGTCATCTCACTTCTCTAGATGCTTGAAACATGACTTGTCAACAAACCCCTCACATTTAGAGAACTCTACTTCCTGTGGAAACCTGAAACAGAGGCCCTGAAATATGCAAGCACTATTCCAGGCATTGCAGCCATGGCTCGGCCACAGGGAATCCAGTAACAATTGCAAACTCAAGATATAATGTTTGACTCTTTGAACATGTCAAAGGCCACATTGCAGGCTCTCTTTATCTAGTAAGCTGACCACCACTTGTGTAGACAATCAGGATTTAGTAACTTACAACAACCTCACCCCTTTCAGATATGCATCAATTCTACACTGTGTTTCAATATTCCAGCATGTTGGCAGAAAAGGATTAACTATTCCATATATATCAAGATTAACTATTCCATATACTGTATATGCCACAATAAGCCACACTAATGCACACTCCTACCAGCAGAAATCCTATGAGTCAGCCTCTGCTAGTACAGCAATCAACAAGCCGCTGAGGGAAAATAAGCAGGCAACAAGGGAAGAAAAGGTATGAAATATAGATATTACCTAGAGGATGGAAGGTGTCTGCCCTGATGCCTCCACATGCTTCCTCATGCATTCCGTGGCAAAACCGCTTCTCTAAAAACACGTGGGGAACAAAAAATTCAGTAAAGATCACTATTTTAGCTGAAGAGTTATGCTCTGCTTTTTCAGTGCACTAATGCAGCCTACATACAGTTGAGAACACATAGCAGGAAATGGACACTGAGTAACATCCTGTTTCGGTATGTTCCACCTATCATTTGATCACTGCATCCCACAAGAACCCTCAGCACAAGCATAGCTGGAAACCTGTACATGTGGCTGGATCTATTGTTACCTATAACCTGAATGAATTCTTCCATGACTCACAATTTAGAAAAAGGTACCAGGATCAGAGGCGTCACTAGGGTTGGTGACACCCGGTGCGGAAACTCATGGTGTCACCCCTCTTTTACCCCATGAACCTTCAACCTCACCAGGTTAATCAAAACCAATAATACTTTTTTTGTAGTAACATTGCTTGTTACTGACATTTGTTCAGAATGGGGTTAGGAAGGGGTTATTTTAAACCTATTGCTATAGAAGGAGGGAGGAGTTGGGGATTGTTATACTGGACACACTTTGCTATAGGGGGTGGGGTGGGGGAGGCGTACCAAGCTTGGACATACTTGATATTGGGGTTGGGTAGTTGGATGGGACACCTTTGCTAAGGGGTGTATAGGTGGTCACCATGTGGCCCTGGTGACCTCTGAACTCTGTTATCAGCTCAAGATGGAGCAGCAAACAGGGAGAAAAGCAGGACTGGGAAGTACATAAGGCACTAGCCTGGTCTATATTTATATAGCCTTCCACCCTCCCTTAATTTGGTGCTTGGTAACACCCCCTCTACTATTGACACCTGGTGCGGTCCGCACCTACCGCACCCCCCTAGTGACGCTACTGACCAGGATGAGACATAGCCAAGAATTGCATGCATTTATTTGTCATTTTTCATTTTTGTTGAATTCATTTTTTTTTTTTAAGATGGAAAGTTACTACCCCATACAGCAAGAGTAATTTAGTCTATTAGCCATGGAGCTAAAACTTTTTAGAGCTTTTTATACTGTTGCACTCATAGAGAGACATAAGGGATTAAAAAGTGACACAACATTGCTGGATGTGAACGTTTAGTGTTTCTTAAACAAGAAACTGCACCAGAGTTAAGTCAAAAGAACAGTAGATTTGAAGAAATGACTGTTATCATTTTGTAGCATTTCTGTTGCCTTGAAATGACACATGGACGCAGCATGGCTTCACACAGATGTAATTAGCACCCCTAGGTTCACTGCTTTGGGCTCACCCCTGGTGATGGTAACCCTTCTTGCATTCGGCATTGTCTTTCATGTACCACCCCATGGTGCTGGATCCCAGCCATCCAATTTAGCAGTTCCTGTGATGTCATGCTGAGTGTAACCTTGTGCAACCTTTGCATCTACACTGAAGCAAAAACCTCAAGTGGTAGCACAGCTTCACCAGTGTATCAGCTTGGTTATCACACCAACAGCTATCTGTATGCAAACTTGTTAATTGATGGAGGACTACTGCGAGCAGCTCCAACATGTATCAAAAACTAAGAACATCTTCAGTTATCAGATGAGGAACCTGAGGCTGTGGTGCAATAAAATTCTTATTTTTGACAATTTTGAGGGGGATGTTAACTTTATACTGGCAACTTTCCTTTCCTGAATGCAGAATACTGAATGACAAAGCTAATGTGATGTTTGTGTAAAGCAGTAAACAAAGAAACACAATTTATAATGTTTAACATTGTACTTTTAATTGTTGTGAAAATGTATTCCTGTGTCAGTCCGCTGCTGAAACTCCTTTGTATGAAGCCCTGAGTTGGTCATTGATCTGCCACAAATTGTTTCTTAACCACTTTGGATCGTGGTAGTTGAAATGTTAAAATCTACACCCTGTTTATGGCTTGTTAGCCCTGCAAGGGGCATACATTTCAACTAATCTGGCCGTGTGGTGTAGTCACTCTCGACGTTCATGCTGCTCTGTCGTTGCTGCAGTTCACTCACTCAGCTGTCTGATAGGCAGCTGAGCTTCGTATGCCAGTCAGGAGCTGATTTTATTGGCTCCTGACCTATTGACCACTGTGAGCCAATTACAGTGATCACAGCTTGGTTTTTAAGAAAAAAGAGGTTTAAGGGGCCAGAGACATTCAGTCCTTAAAGTGTTGATGGCACCAAGAGAAGAAAGTGGCAGATTTGAGCGCTGGAGAGCTTTTTTTTTAAAAGTTGCTTTGAACCCACATCTTATTGTAATAAAATCATTTTTCAGTTACAACGGTGTTAGCGGGTGTTATTTTTCCAGCTTACCACAACTAGGTTGATGTGTTTTGCATAGTGGTATTCAATAAAAAAAAATCCTTTTCCTATGCTTACACTTCTCACATACAGTGGCTGTACTGGGAAATATAGTTTTGGTGATCAGTATCATGTAATTATTATATACAGAGTGCTAAGGGAGGGAAAACCCAGTAAATTTTAAAATTTGCACTGGGGCCCATTCCTTTTTAGCTATGCATGGTATTCATACGTTTGGCCTGTAGATGGCACTTTGATACTTGCAAACCTGATAGGATTGTCTGTATTGTTGTGTGTCGTTGGTTCCTGTTTTCTGCTGCCTAGAAAACATCAAGGAAAATGCTGCTCCATGTAGAGAAGTGCTGAAGCTTGTAACTAAACCTAGTTCCAGTTATCCTGCATCCATGAGGGCTAATAAGGGAGCTGCTGTACATGGAGGTAGGGCAGCAAGCCGCAGCAGAAGACTTAGGCCGTGATTCACAAAGCGGTGCTAACTGTTAGCACGCCTGTGAAAACCCCCTTAGCACGCCTAAAAGAGCTTTTCGCGCGTTAATTTGTGCGCGAACCGCATCACGTGCAAAGTTATGCGCAAAACTTTACATGCGCACTGCACAGAGCGCAGGGCGCTCCGCGCAAAGTGCCCATTAAAGCCTATTGGACTTAGCGTGCGCATAGGACTTTGCGTGCGCAAAACTTTGCGCGCGGTACTTAGCGCGCGATCTGATCTGAAAACCGGTGCTTACTTACTTAGCACCCTGGTTAGCGCGCCTAAAGACTTTAGATGTGCTAAGTAGGTTAGCACCGCATAGTGAATCAAGCCCTTTGTGGGCAAAGTATATGGAATGCAAACAATAATCTACATACATACTAATTCAGTTGACTTCTGTTGCAAAAGTTAAGTTAGTTATTAATCTGCTAACCCTGCCCAAGAAAACCTTCAACTGGGCTAAAAGTCAGATTTTCTTGTATGTACAAAATCTGACTGTGGAATTTACAGCCAGCTCTCCAGATTTCTTGCAGGACTTCTGGGAAGCTTGGCACTTTCTGTGCAGTGATTGCTACTGTATATATGCAGATTTAGGTCTATACAAAATACACAGATTGGCCATAGGAATCATTCTGGACAGGAACCATGTGCAGAAAATGACAGCTAGGCTGAAAGTTATAAGTCATTCAACCCATCCAGGTTCTGTAACTTTAGTCTGTTTAAATGCTGAATTGCCTTGTTTTACCGGATTGTACCTGTCATTCCCAGCTCCCCCTCCCACCCTGTTTTCTTCCCCCATAACCCTTTCCACTTTTCAGATTTTGATGGCTTCTTTTAACAGCATATCCCTGACAAACTCAGTTACAGCAAGTAATTAACACATTTAGGGTGATGGGTTACTGCTAGTTTTAATCTAGTCTCTACTCTATCTTCCTTCAGGTACCCTGATTTCCAACCATATTCCAAAAACATACAGGTGGGTTACAGGGGGTACAGGGAGCATCCCCTGAAAGATAAGCAATGCCATGTGCTTGTATTGTCTGATGCAATGCACTGCAAAGTCGTATCTGTCCATCTAAGAATCCAAAGCATAGAACCAAGTAACAAGTAATTGAGTAGGTATCTAACAGTGTATACATTTATATCAGTACTGGGATGCTTCAGTGACGTGACCTGCATTACAAACATGTGGACACAGACTTGTATGTGTCAGATGACTAGACCATGGCTGTGAAATTAAAAGCAGACATTGTCCAGCGAGGGCTGCTGCCACTGACCAGGCCTCACAGTCAGGCAGGTGGACAAGCTGCATCCCATCGCACCATATCAGTGGTAAGCAATTGTTTGAATCAGAGAAATATGTACAATATTATATTACTATACATGTTGTACATTTTGGCTGACTTACTGTAACTTCAAACTGGTGGGGCCTTTCACTTCCATCACTGCTTGTGCTGACACACTGATTCCCCTGCTGGTGCTGACTATTGGCTTAATTACTGTGGAGCAGCCCCTGCAACTGCATGGGGCCCCAGAGCTCCAAGTGGGTCCCTACTACTACTAATACTACCCCCAGGCTGTGAATGTCACCAGGGGTAGGCAAGGGAAAGGATTGGGGACTCCATCAAAGTTTCGCTGGGAGGCCCCATGATTTGTAGTTATGCCCATGCTGTGGCGTACCTACCAAAGGGCTGCAGGTGCTCACAGCATCGGGTGTAGCCATGGCTAGGGGTGCCTCTGTGGTGCTCAGCCACTGTGTTCTTCCACATTAGACCTTTTTTAATAGTTTGGGTAGCATTCAGGAAAATAGCAGCAGGCAGTGCAGGGGACTGTACTACTTCCTGCACTAGATGTAGCACCCTCCCCCCTTCCTGTCCCATGGGCAATGTGTCTCCTCACTCTATACACACAGCCTGTAGTGAGTAATGTGCAGAGCAGCAGGGTGAGTAGAGAGAATGATTGCTGTGCTGCAGCTGGGACATTAGCAGAGAGAGGTGGCAGAATGAGTTAAGAGCTTCAGAGTCATTAGTAGCCAACTAGAAATGTGCAATGGCTGCTGAAATACCAGAGTGCCCGGGAATATTGATTATTTGTCCTGATCAGGGCAATTAATCAATAATGCAGGGCAGTCTGCTGTTGCAGAAGCCAATGACACAGGTGCTGACAGCCGACTTCTGTAGTGAGGCAAGCTCCAGGCAATTTAGATTAGCTTGAGTGCCGGTAATCTTATCTCTTTTCCCAGCTCCCCCTCCCACCCTGTTTTCTTCCCCCATGACCCTTTCCACTTTTCAGATTTTGATGGCTTCTTTTAACAGCATGTCCCTGACAAACAGCACTGGTGATGTCTGCAGTCCTGATGAGAGTCCTTCCTGCCATTTCTCCTCTGCCACCAGGCTCTCTGTCTTGTGCCTCTACTTATTTATCCCCCCTCCTCCTATGCACCCCACTCTTTCGTATATCCCCCTTTTCTGACTGTCCTCAGAGGAGCTCACAATCTAATCATACTATTGTCATAGTCTAAGGTCCTACCATATCATTATTGTGTAGTTATATAGCATTGACATTTTCTGCACCACTATAGAGTACAAAGCTTCATAACGGTTAGCTCTGGCCACATCCTGACGACTCCTTTTTCCCAAAATTTGCAGCAACATGCTCGGCACCCCAACCCATCAGCCCCCCCCCCCCCCCCAAAAAATAGTTTTTTTGTTTTTTTTTGGGGGGGGGGGTGTCTGTAAATAATCAGCACCAGGTGTCAAATTCCCTAGGTACACCACTGCGCTCATGGTACTGACACCACATGTACCATAGGTGGTTCTGTCTCCATTGTTGTTTCCCTATCAGTCCCATATCCACTGGTCACCTACAACCTGCCCCCTCCTTCCATAGTGCAGTGCATACTGTCAGAGCCGGGTCAAGGTCCTTTAGCACCCAAGGCAGAGACACCAAAGTGCGCCCCTCCATCCCTCCCACCCCAGCTGTCACACACTGACTGCTATTAGACTAAGGGGCGGCCCAGAGCCCCTCTCCCCCCTCCCCCCCCAACATCTTAATCTCTAGTTATCTGGCTTGCAGTCACTGCCATGTATCCCCTTTTCTTTTTTCTCTGTGCTTCAAACACAATAGGGGAATGATAGCTGAGTGAGTTTTGTGCCCCTCCTACACTGCGCCCTGAGGCTGGAGCCTCTCTCGCCTCTGCCTGGGCCCGGCCCTGCGCACTGTGAAGTGTCTGTCCAATTATTACTGGTCCCATTATCTTTGAGGTTTCTTCATCAATCAATTCTGCATACCTTTTTATCCAATAATATGCTAATTGAAGGGGTTAAAGGCATTTGTATATATAGATAGTAACACTGCTGATCATCAGTTCATGTAATTCTTGCACTGCTTATAGCACAGGCTGGCAGAGAAAACTATTTCTGTAAGCCATTCAGGCTCCTCTGCTGTTCTTTTTAACCTCTAGCCGACCCCGTCACGCCGGTGGGCGTGGCCGCGGCAGCAGCCGCAGGACCGCCTAACGCCGATCGGTGTAAAGTCCTGAGGCTCTGTTTTGCAGGAGATCGCGCGCATGATGCGTGCACATCTCCTGCTTGGTGGGCGGAGCGGAGCTGATCACGGGGATTGACTGACGGGGGGAGGAAGGGAGGGGGGTATACAATAGAATAAAAAAAACACACTTTTTATAAAAAAAAAAAAACATAAATAAACAAACACACACAAACAAACATCTGGGGGGCGATCAGACCCCACCAACAGAGAGCTCTGTTGGTGGGGAGAAAAGGGGGGGATCACTTGTGTGCTGAATTGTGCGGCCCTGCAGCTTAGCCTTAAAGCTGCAGTGGCCAATTTAATGAAAAATTGGCTGGTCTTTAGGGGGGTTTAACACTGCGGTCCTCAAGTGGTTAAACTAATGGATTTCAAGGTGGTGAAACATTTTCATTGAAAACGTGTCATATAGTTCTTGTCACACTGCAGTGTTATAAGTAGCACAGTGAACTTTGTATCTAAGACATATAAAATTATGTTTTGCTTATTTTCTACCTGTGTATAGATAAGCATCTTATGTGAAAAGCCAATTTTTAATAATATTTGATATTGAATAAAAGGGTTTCATTTCTGTAAGAAGAGCTGTAACTGCCTTAGGAACAGCCCCAGAAGCTTCAGGGAAGGTAGGTGGGCACTGCTGCTTTTTCCAAACCATCCTATTATGAAGGTGACAGTAGGTGGCTCTGCACAAAGATGGATTAAGATTCAATGGGGCCCTAGGAAAGATAGAGGCACTAGCTAGGACACACCTTTATTGTTCTTTAGGTAATTTGGTGGAAGAGTGGTCAAAGAAAGTGGCTTTTGGGTCTCTGGCACCCACTAGGCCCCAGGTACCTGCCTAGCTTGCCTTGTGGGTTATCCTTCTCTGGCTCTGCATGTGCAGATGGGGTCTCCTAGTAGCCGCAAGACCTGGAGATAAAGCTTGAGTGGGGACAGTGGTACCAGTGATCTACCTTCTTCTTCATATGGAGAGATTTTTTTTTTATGTCAGTGGGTCCAATGAGTAAGGGTTAATCTCTCCAACAAGGAGATGAGTAACAGTGAAAACCAGTCATAGGCCCCTATTCTATTCACTTTTTCTCCTAAGTTTTCTCCTAGAACTTAATTTTTCATCTTTTGTTTAAAATAACTTGTCAGAACTCTGCAATTGAAAAAGTACCATCGAGTATGGTAGATGAAAAAGTACTGCCAAAATTATTCAGGGAATTTTCTTGCTTGCCGGTGGCTTAAAAAACATTTTCTTGATAAGGGACCATATGCAATTAACTGTTTCTCCCAAGTTTTCTTCTATGAGGTCGTTTTGCATCTTCTGTTTAAAATAACTTTCTAGCAATTCTCAACTGAAAAAGTAGGTATCAAAATTATTTTGAGTATTTTCTTGCTTGGCATCTTAAAATACATGTTATTGACAAGTTTAAAAATATCATCTAGGAGAAAACTCAGGAGAAAAAATGAATTGCATATGGGGCAAGGTGTGAAAACAACACCTAACCTAAGAGAAAACTCAGGAGAAAAAGTAAATTTCATATGGGCCAAGGTGTGAAAGTGACAAAACTCTGTGCAGTGCTGCAGAAGATTTTGGCACTATATACATACTAATAAAAATGTCACCAAAGAGAAAACATAGGAGAATAAGTGATTTGAATAAAGACCATAGACTCTAGTTTTCTATGCTCTAAACCTCACCCAAGCTGTAAGGCTTTCCAAACACTACACAAACCTAAAAATGCTCATGACATTGCTAACACAGTGCTCATGTTTTGTGCGGTTTTGTACATGTTTTCACAGCATGTTAATTTCTGAAATGCACACCTAAATTGCTTCTGTGGTGTGTTTCAAAATCACATCATCCACATCACATTTGATGTAAATGGTGCCACTTAAAAGCACTGGAAGTGGTTTTATTAGGTGAGTAAAATGCATGCATTATTGCATGTGAAAACATGTACAAAAATGCTGTACCCATTATGAAAACACCATAGTGTGCATGAAGCATAATACTTGATCTGTGACGCTTAACCATAACCCACGTTAACCTTAATACTTAACTAGGATCTAGCTACTGACGGTGAGAACAAAACCAGAAGTTACATTTTTGCCAGACTGGCCTGTTCAGTAGGACATTACGGACACAAAAAACTAATAATTTAATTCAAAGTAGCATTAAGGTGGCCATACACTGGCCCGATTCGCGGCCGTTTCGACAGCAGATTCGATCCTGGGATCGAATCTGCTGCCAACTGTTCGCGCTAAACGCACCCGCCGATCCGATTTCCTCCCGAAATCGGATCGGTCCGTCGATCGCGCCGTGCGGGAAAGTACCCTCGATCGCCCGCGGGTAGGGAGCGCGTCGCTAGCGGCGGCCGATCCGATCAGGTATACATTATCTGACGCTGGCTCCCGGGCGTCTTCTCCTCATCTTCTCCGCATCTTCTCCGCGCTGCACCCGCTCCATCCCGGCGCTTCCTGTCACTGCAGTGACCAGGAAGTTCAAATAGAGGGCGCTCTATTTGAACTTCCTGGTCACGGAGTGACACAGGAAGCGCCGGGATGGAGCGGGTGCAGCGTGGAGAAGATGCGGAGAAGATGCCCGGGAGCCAGCGTCAGGTAATGAATGCGCGGGGGGGGGGGGGGGGACAGGTGGCAGCGGCGGCTCCACAGATTGTGATCGGTTTCAGGCCGAAATCGATTCACAGTCTGTTTGCAGTAAAGGCAGCCATACGATCCCTCTCGGATCAGATTCGAATAGATAGGGATCTGTCAGCTGGTCGATCTACTGGCAAATCGACCAGTGTATGGCTACCTTTAGTTTAATTTTAAATATGTTTGCTCTAGTGCAAACATATCCAGAGTTTGTTTACCGATACTACTGGCTGTCCATTTCATCTAATGCTAGTCTTCATCAAAGTGGCATTAATAATAATAATCCGAACATTTGTATAGCGCTTTTCTCCTGTCGGACTCAAAGCGCTCAAGAGCTACAGCCACTGGGGCGCGCTCAAGAGGCCACCCTGCAGTGTTAGGGAGTCTTGCCTTGAACTCCTTACTTAATAGGTACTTGACCTAGCCAGGATTCGAACCCTGGTCTCCCATGTCAAAGGCAGAGCCCTTAACCAGTACACTTTCCAGCCACCACACAAAAAAACTAATAATTTAATTCAAAGTAGCATTAGTTTACTTTTAAATATGTTTGCTCTAGTGCAAACATATGCAGAGTTTGTTTACTGATACTACTGGCTGTCCTTTTCATCTCATGCTAGTCTTCATCAAAGTGGCATTAAGCTATGGGTGTGTTGTTAGTTCACCTATGCATGTAGAGAATTAACTTTGCACCATTTGTTTGTATTTCAAATATTGTATGAAAGCTATCATTTTCAAATAAATGTTTAACACAAGGCACTGCCATGTTAATCAGTTTACAAAGCCTCAGGGATTTCCCAACGACAAAGCATAACAGTGCCTGCATGCCTGAAGGCACCTCTCTAACACTAAAGTGAATGGACAGTATATTGTACCTTTACTGGGGTGAACATTATTCTAAAATATCAGGGCTCTTGCCAAAAGCCACCGGAGTTCAGAATATTTAGTCTGGATTGTTTGGACCTCCACCTGCCAAGTTCAGAATTTACATATTTACATATTAAATATTCATCTGTAATATTTCAGCTGGATCTGATGATCTGGCTCCTGGATATACTGAATAAAATACACAATGCATTCTCTTTAAGTATCACACATAATAATGACTTTCATTTTCTCTTTACATATATGTTATAGAATTTTCAGTGGGTATTGGCTCAGGCTTCATTTAATTCTCTAGGACATCAATGAAACAGTAACTTTGATTGAAAGAACAAAGCTACAGTTACAGTCTACTATCACAAAGCAACAGAGGTTATTGCATTTCTAATATCCCTTTCAACTAGGCCTTCACATCTGTTCCACAGTCTAATTACAAATACAAAAAGGCCATAATTCAGAATTGCATCATAACAAAGAAAGATTGAAGTGATTTAAATTCATGTGCATAGTGTTCGTTCATTGTGGCATACATCTGTTATGTTATTTCCATGTCGGAAACACAGATAGGGAGTCAAATTGTTGTTATCTAAATAAAGAAAATTCCTCCAGCTTGTCATTTTTTCTAGATAAACCTGTGATTTTCTTAGAATGAATTAATGTCACGCAGGACGCTAGGAAACAACCTTTAAAACTAACAAATAGGTTTCATAGATTGGTGCTCATGCATTTCCTAAAATGTAAATGTTAGTAATGTACTGTGACAAATTAGACTCTGCCATCATTAGTGTAAAGAGTAATGTCTGGTTGCTAACGGTTACTACACCTTGAGTCACCATGTAAGCACCTTGTACTGATATAGCTTCATAATATAATAATAAGGGGGATGTTTATGTGGTAGGGGAATCCAGGTAGTTTTTCCTCTTTAAAGCAGACCCAAACCAAACATTTTTTTCAAAATATTCAAATATTTAGTTGCACCACTCTGACACATACAAAGATAAATAAACACTCCTTCAAGCCTATGAGCATTTCAGTGCATGCTTTTCACCCTTCTCTTTTTATAACTAGGGTTATACAGGTGGCAGCCATTACTTCTGAGCTTAGTAGGAGGTTTTAGATTATGGGTGTGTTTGTCATCAGCTACCCTCCCTCACAGGGGTGTCTCTATGTGAAATCTCACACAAGCTGAGATCACCTCCCCTTTGACATCATCAGTAGCAGTCTGTGTTTTGTTTTTTATCTCCTCCACCAGTCTGCCGGATTCTGTCCCGGCAATATGAAAGGAAGGGAGGGGTTGCTCCAATAAATGTAAAATATTTTATATTTGTCATTATGCAGCTGAAAAAAGGCTGCTATTTATTATTATAATTTAGAAAATAGATTTTATTTCTGAAATCTTGTATTTTTAAGTTGGGTCCACTTTAAAGGGAACCTGAACTGAGTAAAATTATTTAAAATAAACACATGAAGTATCTGCAAATGAATATGACATACTTACCTCACTGTCAGTTCCTCTCAGAAGCTCACCATTTTCTTCTTACAGTGATCCCTTCCAGTTCTGACAATATTTTGTCAGAACTGAAATATACCAGTTGCTGTCAGTTAAATATCGGCAGCTGTCAGATACAACTGAATGTGCAAGTTAAAGTCCATGTTTCCCTATGGCTCAAGTGGATGATATTACAGTTTAACAGTGTGCTGACCAGGAAGCTGTTATGGGGTAATGGCCATTTTTAAAATGGAGGACGGAGAATTCCATTGATCACAGTGGACAAATGGGACGCAGGAGAGGAGAAAGAAAGTGAGGAGTAGACTACACAGGAGGTAAGTATGACCTGTGTATGGTTATTTTGACTTTTTGTTTTCAGTCCAGGTTCTCGTTAAGTAGTATTTATATAGCTGGCTGGGTGAATGCTGCAAATGCAAGATGATATATTGGAGGAATCTGTTCCCAATTTTTGTGAATGCTTGGATGAAACTGTAAAATGTAACATATATGTGTATACATTGGTATCAAAAATACATTTATTACATAGTAAAATGCTCTATATATTATAATTTATTATTTATGTATCTCTGACAGCTTCCACAGCCCTACATATGTAAGCTTGTCACTAACTAATTCTACCATAGTCATATATGTCCGTTGTAGTCTAGGGCCAGTGTAGGAGGTAGCTAATTAACTTACCTGTATGTATTTTGGGATGTGGGAGGAGACTTGTGTGCCCGGAAAAAAACCCATGCAGACACGGGGAGAACATACAAACTCAGTGCAGTTAATGCCCAGGCTGGGATTTGAACCAGCATTGCAAGGCAAGAGTGCTATCCACTACACCACCATGTTGCCCATATGTTTGTTGAGGTACTTTTTCTATGTCACTGTAACTTACAGTACATAGTATAAACAGCTCTGACATGTTTTGGGCTAGTCCATCTCCTCTTAAAAATAATCATGCTAACACTTGTGCAGCTCTTTTCACCTGTCAGACTGAAAGTGCTTATAGCTGCAGCCACTAAGGGTGCATTCAGTAGGTCACACTGTGGGGTTAAGGAATCTTGTTGAAGGACTCTACTGAAGAGATACTGTCCCCAGCCAGGCAGTACTTTTGTAAAGACTAAAGAAAACTTTGAGAATTTCCCATGATGAGGTGGACTATGCCAAAACCTAGCAGACTTTTACTCCCTACTGTAAGTGACAGTGACGTTGGAAAATAATAATATAGTGCATTTTACTCTGGATAAAAGGCCAAAAATCTACTAGTTCACACAAAAATACATTTTTTAAGTAAATAAAATATATATTTTTTAAAGCCATAGGTGTTCAAAGGTCAAGGGACAGAACTCGTAATTGGAAAGGAACACCTGTGTTGGAAGGACCACATTGCAGTGGACCTAATGGGCTAGTGGTTTACAAAATATAAAATTCCTTCTGTCATCAAACTATTGCAATCAGTAATGCCAGAAGGTGACTGTCTGATAACTTAGAAATCCTACAAAAATACATTTCCAAAATTTCCTCTTGATACTCCAAATGATTGCTTGTTTGTAGAGACACCAGCTTTACTCCACCGGTCTTCCCTGTTCATCTGCTTTAGCAAATTAGTCTTCTAGAGGATGTGTAAGAAGTCTTTTAATATTAATATCTGCCTTTTTAATTGTTCTCAGAAACTAAGCAGCACGTATCTAAAAGAAGAAAACATTATAAGGATTTACAGAGAATAGACTAACGTCACCATAGCTGTTTAGCTCAGTTACCCTATTTGTTCCTGCCAAATATTATTCTGCTACCATCAATACTCACTGCAGAGCAAATCACTTGCCATATTGATAGATTTGTGCTTTTTCTAGACATTAGCAATGAAAGTTCCAACTTGAAAAGGTCACCACGCATTGATGGTCTCCCGAAAACAGTTGGACTAACACAAATTTCACAGTGGCTATAAAACAATGTAATCATGACAAGAGAGATAGACAGTGGAAATATATAGCCAGTTTACTTATTATGCATAACCAGATGCCGGCTCGATTCTACTTGTCACTCAAGCCGCGTTTTTGCGCCGGATGCTGTTTTGTTTCCAAAGATAACATTGTAACTGAATAATTCTACCTTCAAATTTTCATCTGTTAGGTCTTCCCTGAAACTTTCTATGTAGATGAAAAAAAAAAAACAAAAACAAATGGTTTCCTTTGGAAACTTCAGCCTCTCAATTCAAAGTAGGATATGATGGATCTTAGCGAATAGCACTTTCACCTTCACCAAAGTCAGAATTTCACGGCTATTGTGTGATGAGCAGTGTTTATTGAACACACTACTTGGGCTGTTATGACACCCCGTCACATTAATTTCTCTATCTTTGTGCCCAAAAAAGTAATTGTCTTTAATTAAATCACACTTAACAAATCCAGTTATGAAAAATGTATAACATTTAATGAAGAATGCATTAAACTACAGCTCACCTTTAGGGAAAGCGCTAGTACTTCATCTCACCTGGAAGACTCCCGGTGAACTCTTTGTTACATTGGCCTCAATTCACCAGAGAGGAGTCATGCGATATTTTAACACTTTGTTTGTAATTCACCACTGTGAGAGGATAGAGAGAGGAGTGTTCGGTAGCAGGTGATAATGGTGCGATAATGGAGTGATATGGATGCGAAACGCGAGCAATAAACGGTTGATAGTTATGCGGTGTTAGTGATTTGCATGCGATACTTTGCTGCTCTGGATGCTGGAAGTAGAGGAAAGGATTGTGGGTAGGAGGAGGAGGTTATTACCAGCATGTAACCGCAGAGGGTTTCCCTCCCTGTTTTTTGACCCTCTCCTTCCATTACAAATCCCTCCCTCCGTTCTGCATATTAAGCATACTAAGCAATATTAAGCATTTACAATATTAAGTGGATGGGTGAAACGGAGGAGGTATTTGCATACATTTTCACACTCACTCCCGATGAAAAATGTATCCAAATTCCTCCTTCGTTTCACCCATCCACTTAATATTGTAAATGCTTAATATTGCTTAATATGCTAAAAAGTGTAAATGGGCTGCTCTCTGGTTTCTGAAATATGTACAGTGTAAGCTGTTGCTGTGTGCTGCTAGTAAAGTGAGTGAGCTGCAGCAGCTGTGAGAAAAAACAGATATCTCCAGGTAATTCAGGGGATAAATAGATGGAAAAATAATGAATGGCCACACACCCTTTTTTCCCTGGTGAATTGTGATTTTAAGAAAAAATAACGACTAACTATGGCCAATTTATCGCCTATTTATCGCACATTTATCGCACATTTATCGCATGGATTTCTCTCTGTCGAGATTTCACCCTATACTTCTGGAGAATTGCTATTTGGAGATATCACAGGAGGTAAATTACCTCCCATGAGATAAATAGGTCGGTAACCACTGGTGAATTGAGGCCTTTGTCTCTTCTTTCATAGCACTTTTGTGAGATGGTTTGTGAGTGTCCCAGTTCTCCAGTGTGGTCCTCCCTGCTGCTTCTAGTCATGGGACAGGAAAATAGAGAGAACCTCTGTTAGCCAAAGCTGTTTACTTTAATTCACATTAGGCGACCAACCAACCAACCAACCAATCGAACATCCAATTCGATTATTATAATCGAATTGGATGAACATTGGTGCTGCCAAGTGCATGCCCAACCGACAAAGTGACCAATTTCGGGACAGAAATTGGCTGCACGGTTGATCGCGCATGCTGGAAAATTTTGGGCCGAGGTTGGTTGGTCGGGTGCGCGGCGGTACGGCGGCCGGATTGCAAACGAGCGACGAGACGACGAAACCCCCGCCGCTGCCGCCGCAATGTATAAATGTATGAAGTGTGTAGTGCATTTATACATTACCTGTCCGGTGTCAGCCTCCACGCGGTTTCCGTCCATCTTGCCGAGTTCCGCATACATGCCGGCGGCGCTCTGACATCACAAAGGCGCATAGCGGCTGACGTCAGACGCTATGCGCCACTAGCATGTATGCGGCTTACCCGGCGAGATGACTGGATGGACCCGGCGAGCTGCTTCAGGACAGGTAACGTATAAATGCACTACATAATATACACACATTTATACATTTTGGGGGCAGCGGCGGGGCGGACAGCGGCGGCTCAACCGATTCGACCTGTAGTGTATGGGCCTGTAGTGTATGGGCAGATTCGATTAGAGACATATTTATCTCTAATCATATTGGATTATAGATAAATTTGTCTCTTGGTCGAATCTGCCCGTATTCGTTCTAGTGTATGGGCACCTTTTAGGGAGTCTTGCCCAAGGTCTCCTCACTGAACAGGTGCTGGCTTACTGAACAGGAAGAGCTGAGATTTGAACCCAGGTCTCCTGTGTCAGAGGCAGAGTCCTTAACCAATACACCATCCAGACACTACTGTGTAATCAAAGGAGCACAATTTAAAAAGCGATTAAAAATAAAAATAAGAACAAAACAGTAAGGCCCAGTTCACATTAGCGGTGAGCGCAACAGGAGCTGGGCAGAGGCGAGAGAGGCTCCAGCCTCAGGGCGCAGTGTAGGAAGGGGTGCACAACTCACTCAACTATCATTCCCCTGTTGTGTTTGAAGCAGAGAGAAATAAGAAAAGGGGATGCATGGCAGTGACTGCAAGCCAGATAACTAGAGATTAAGGTGTTGGGGGCCCTGAGGCGCCTCTTAATCTAATAGCAATCAGTGTGTGATTGCTGGAGTGGGAGGGATGGAGGGACGTACTTTGGTGTCTCAGCCTTGGGTGTTGGAGGACCTTGTCCCGCCTCTGACTGTACAAATGGACCGGTATGCGAACAGATCCAATGTTAAACCAATGGATCCATTCACATCCATCCGCTTGTACGGATCTGTTGTCCGTTCCACTCAATGGACAACAAAATGCAGCAGTACCCAATTTCCTGGACCGTTTTGCCCAGCGGACCGGAAACGGAAAGTTTTGTAGCTACGTAGGAACAAATAGAAAATGGACATTTTACAGCACACTGGCTGTAAAAACAGACAATTGTTACCTGATCCTGATGGCCGGATCTGTATGGCCGGTTCAGTGAAAAAATGCAAATGTGAACTAGGCCTAAGAAAAAATGCTTCTCATGTTACCTTTTTTTTAACATTTCCATAAAAAATAAAGATAACATTTTGATTTGGTTGTCTGCGAGATGCTACACAGCTTTTTACATTGCTATGGCAATGTGAGTTCTTTTCTTGTTTTCCTTTTTTACTTCTATATATCAGGCACTTGGTCATGTGACCTCATGCACTTCATTTGAAAGAGCTAACAGCATTATTGCTATATAGACAGCTACAAATCAAGTTGGTATATTTTATTTCCAGATATATGTGTCTATGCTATGTGTTCAAGATTTATAGTGTCCTTGTGATAGCTTAGTGTTTTTCTCCTTCAAAAGTCTTTCTTACGTTACCTGTTGCTTATTATTGTCCATTTCCCCTTTAAACTTGACAGCGATTTGAATTGTTTAATTGCCATTTTTCTATCATTTTATCTCAGTCTGTACATAATGGTATTTTTTATAATTACAGTATTTAGGATTAAGAGTCCTTGCATATACTGTATTCATTGGTTGCTATAGAGTCAAAGAACCCCTCTCCTCCGCATTCAGTAAGTGTACATGTACTTGTTGCATGGTATGTTACATAGTTACATAGTTATTTGGGTTGAAAAAAAATTACCTCCATCGAGTTCAACCAAAAAACAAGTACAACACCAGCCTGCTCCCTCACATATCCCTGTTGATCCAGAGGAAGGTGTAAACCCCTTAAGGGGCCAATACACCTAACGATTTTCCCGCCGATATACAGCCGTTTCGATCACAGTGATCGAAACAGCTGTGAAATCGCCGCGCACACCGCTGACAGAACGATCGATTTCCGTCCGAAATCGATCGTTCCCGTCGATTCCCGTCGACCCATCAGTTCGGAAGATTTTCCTCGGTCGCCGGCGGGTCGGGAGTGCGTCGTTAGCGGTGTTTGAATGCCCGACGACCGACACAATACAGCGGGTATACATTACCTGCTCCGGCCGGCGCGAGTCCCCTGGTCTCTGCGATCTTCTTCTCCGCTCCGGGCCGTTCCTGCTACACAGAGCTTCCTGTCCCGGCAGGAAGTTTAAACAGTAGAGCTGGGCAGGCGGCGGCAGCAGCAGCACCACCACAGATTGTGATCGGTTTCAGGGTGAAATCGATTCACAATCTTGTATACAATGAACAGAGGCGCCAAAAGTATAAGATTAGATTAAATGAGTTTAAAAACCAACTTAAATGGCAAAATTGAAGGAGGAAGTGGTGGTCTTACCTCCCTCAAGCAGACATGACAACGACTGCGATTCAGACAGTCAAACACATTTATTAGGAACTCCAAAAAGACATGCAACGCGTTTCGCAGGTTCAACCCCGCTTCATCAGGCAATATAGGGAGGAGTATCAAACAATCTGCACAAGGATTCAAATTAAGTGCCTCTCTCTCTCACAGAGGCACTTAATTTGAATCCTTGTGCAGATTGTTTGATACTCCTCCCTATATTGCCTGATGAAGCGGGGTTGAACCTGCGAAACGCGTTGCATTTCTTTTTGGAGTTCCTAATAAATGTGTTTGACTGTCTGAATTGCAGTCGTTGTCGTGTCTGCTTGAGGGAGGTAAGACCACCACTTCCTCCTTCAATTTTGCAATTTAAGTTGGTTTTTAAGCTCATTTAATCTAATCTTATACTTTTGGCGCCTCTGTTCATTGTATACAATTTTGAGTCCACACTTGGTGGAGGGTTGCTACCCTTTCTTCCTGTCTACAGAGAGCGACTTCTTAATCCTGAGTGGGGGCAGGACAATCTCCCCACCTGCCTTTACAGTGGTTGCCTGCTGGTGACCCTGACTTGTGAGTATCTAGCAATACAAACTTATTGCCACCTTGTCCAGTACGAATTACACTATTGGGGCTCTTAGTGTTCCCTGTTTTTATCTCGAGCATCTAAACCCCCCCTTAAATGCAGGTATAGAATTTGCCATAACTACTTCCCGTGGCAATGCATCTCACATCTTAATCACTCTTACTGTAAAGAACCCTTTCCTAAATAAATGGCTAAAATGTTTTTTCCTCCATGAATTGTTATAACCTGCTTTCCATAGACAGACAATTTCAAACAGGTGCAAGAAGAGAGAGGAGTACAGTTTGTTAATGACTACCACTATGACACGTATGAAGAGCTAATTCAGTGGCTAAGGGCCCGTTCACACTTAAAACCGCAGAACGCCGGCGATTACCGCCGGCGTTTTGCGGGAGTGATTTTCCCGCGATTAGCGTGGAAAAATCACTGGACACTGCGGCGGTTTTGGAGTGATCGCGATTAACGTGCTTTGCACGCTAATCACGATCGCTAATGGCGGAACGCTCGTCGCCGGCAAACCGCTGCATGCAGCGCAGTTGCGAACACTGCCACTCGCTACATTGTGTAGCGTTTTTTGCAAACCCGCTAGCGGTTTGCCCTGAGCGGGAATCGCGCGATTCCCGCTCAGGTGTGAATGGGCCCTTAAGGAGGATCCAAGATACATCTTTGGTCCAGGGGCACAATTGCAGTAACACCCTCCTGTCCCCTACTGCTACACCACTGTATTCATCATCACTATATGAATTACCCTAGATTCCGTAGTATTCAGCCAAGAGTGTATTTGAAGAGAGCCAACATTTCATGGGGAAGTTGGAACCATTATTTAACCACTTCGCGTCCCTGGGGTTTTCCCCCTAAAAAAACAGAACAATTTTCTACATTTCACACTCCTCCCATTCGTTTGCCAATAACTTTATTACTACTTATCATACATAAATGACCTATACCTTGTTTTTTCTGGCACCAATTAGGCTTTCTTTGGGTGGTACTTTTTGCTAAGAATTATATTATTTTCTATGCATTTTAAAGGGAACAAGGGGTAAAAGAATGAAAAAAGTAATTATTTCCCAGTTTTCAGCCATTATAGTTTGAAAATAAAAGTTGCTGCTGTAAGTTAAACCCACACATTTTAGTTTTCCATTTGCCCTGGTTATTTTACCATTTAAATTTCAATACTAGTACAATGTATGATGACAATAAATTATTTGGAAATAAAATGCATTTTTTCATTTTGTGTCCGACTTTTATTTAGTTATTTTTTTCCTCCTTTATAATCTGATCCTCCCCCCAGTTAGCCAGATGTGCACCTACATATGCCTCCCTCCCCCATAGTTGGTCAAATGTGCCTCTGGATATTTCCCCCCCCCCCAGCTAGGCCTTAGTACCCCTCCCCCCCACCTAGCCAGATGTATATCTTTGGCCCCTCTCCCCCAAAGCTGGCTGGATGTGTCTATTCCCTCCCCCCCCTCCATAGCTAGGTGTGTGCGCCCCTTTACCCCCCCTCCCCCCTTGTTAATCCCATGTGTGTTGCTCCCCTTCCCTCCCCCCCCCCAACAAAGCAGCGGTGTCTCTTTAATGATTCCCCCTCCCCCTCCATGCTGCGATCGGGCAGCATGAGGAATTACAAAGAAGATTTCCCACTTAATCTTCTTCCTGCGCGGCGATCGGCTCCCCTCCATTCAGTACCGCTGACAGCCTCTATGTGCAGAGTGGATCGAGTCCCGGCTTGATGACGTCATTAAGCTGGGACCCGATCCATTCTGCACATAGAGGCTGTCAGCGGTACTGAATGGAGGGGAGCCGATCCCCGTGCAGGAAGATGATTAAGTGGGAAATCTTCTTTGTAATTCCCCATGCTGCCCGATCGCAGCATGGAGGAGGAGGGGGGTGTCATTACAGGGGATCGGGCGTGGGACGGGGGGGATCAGACCCCCGGGAAGGCATCCAGGATTAGTGTAGTTAGAGGGAGGGGGGTTGATGAGCCCAGGTGCGTGCTAGCACGCACGCTGTGCTCATTTAAAGGGGACAACTTATATTCATGTCATGTGGCTTTCAGAAGCCACTTGCAATGACGTGAATATACTGTAGGTAGGACATGAATTGGTTAAAAATAATAATCACAATTTTTTTACCCAGAACTTTTGAAGAATTTCCTATAACTACTATAAGCAGTAGTGTAGCTAGATATTATGGAGCCACATCGCAACACTTTCATGGGGCCCTCAGGGCTCATTCAGACTATACACGCTGCCGTGCGCATTTTGGCAGCACGTATAGTGTGCGACATGCAAGAATGGTAGAAGGGCATAGACAGCCCTTCTACCATTCCCATCATATGCGCTGTGCAGCAGCGCGATTGCACTATCGCGTGCTGCATGCATTTTTGGAAATTGAGGCGCAGATCCCATTCATTGTAATGAATAGGATCTGCAGTGCAGCGCATAATAGCACAGATGGCATGCGATAGGACGCGTTGCGTTCCAATCGCACTGCCATCTGCGCTTAATGATGTGAACGAGGCCTCAGATGTAGGCAATCTTAACCATTTCAGCCCGCGGGATTTTTCACCTTATGCATCAGAGCAATTTTCACCTCCCATTCAATCGCTAATAACTTTATCACTTCTTAACATAATTTATTGATCTATACCTTGTTTTTTCCACCACTAATTAGGCTTTCTTTGGGTGGTACATTTTGCTAAGAATTTTTTTATAAATGCATTTTAACAGGATTAATAAGAAAAAAATTGAAAAAATGCATTATTTCTCATTTTTCATCCATTATAGCTTTAAAATAATACACGCTACCATAATTAAAGCCTATGTATTCTATTTGCCCGTTTGTCTCGGTTATGACACCATTTAAGTTTTGTCCCTATCACAATGTATGGCGCCAATATTTTATTTGGAAATAAAGGTGCATTTTTTCAGTTTTGCGTCCATCACTATTTACAAGCTTATAATTTAAAAAATGTTCGTAGTATACCCCTTCAAATGCATATTTAAAAAGTTCAGACCCTTAGGTAACTATTTATGTTTGTTTTTTTGTTTTTTAATTGGAATTTTTTTGTTTTCCATAAAAAAATTTATTTGGGTAATATTTAGTGTGGGAAATAAACAGTTAATTTTTACTGTTATTATATGTGTAAATTGTAAAATATGTAGATGTAGTCTTAGTCAAGATGGCTACCTTGAGTTTTTTTTTCTCCTTGTGCTTCTCGCTAACCGGAAGCACAAGGAGGATGTGGAAAATTTTACGTGCAGAAAGACTGAAGCCTCTAGTAAGAGTGCTTCGGTTTTTCTGCTGGGGACATGGATCAGTGATCGTGAACCATGTTCCTGTTCACTGATCCCAGTGCTACCGGGGGACAACATGGGGGCGCGCCCGCGATCGCGCTCGGGAGTGCGCCGAAGCGCGGCACCGCAGCAGAGTAGCCGCCTGGACGTGAGCATCACGTCAGGACAGCTGAAATGGTTAAGCAATGCCACCTGCCCCTACCATATGGATATGAGTTAATTGGGCAATTTACATTATCATGCAATCAAAACTGCACATACTTCATGGGCACTGAGACAGAGGGTGGAGAAACACAAAATATGTAATGGTGAATACATTAAGTAGTAAATAACAAACCAGGGGCGCATCCACAATATCATATAAGTATAGTGACTTGAACAAATGCACTGCTGCCACAGATGGATCAATTCCTACATCCAATAGACAACTTGTAGCAAAGGCTGTAGCACTATGCAAGTCACATATGTATATAGACTTCTCAGACTGGTGTGCTGCGTATTGGTCACACTGCCTGCTCTTTTCCCGACTAGTTTCGGCTCACACCATCATCAGGGGTCCAGATGACAGCATGAGCGAAACTAGTCTGGACGAGAGTGGGCTGTTTTGAAAAGGAAAAAAGACGGCTATTCTCAGTATTACTTACATTACTTACCTTGTCAATAAAATACCCTTTAAACTACCAGCAAGCAAGAAAATACTCAAAATAATTTTGGTAGTACTTGTTCACCTACTTCACAATAGAGCAATGTATTAAATTATAGACACAGGGCCTGATTCACAAAGCCGTGCAAACTGTTTAGCACGTGCGTGCTAAACAGTTAGCACGTGAAGTGCCGTTCGCGGCACTTTGCGCGTGCAAAAGTCCGCGAACGGCACTTCACGTGCTTACTGTTTAGCACACCCGTGCTAAACAGTTTGCAAGGCTTTGTGAATCAAGCCCATAGTCTTTACAGGTTATTGCAGTCTGGGCAAGTAGTGATATAGTTTACAGAGTGACTCTTTCAACGCTTGTCTCCCTAAAAGATTGGTCTCAGGCAAGATGGATGCTAGTGACACTGTTGTAGAAAACAAACAAACTAGAAAACAAGTAGGTAGATTTAGAAACTAAAACAAATAGCTTGCTAAGTAAGTAGACATTTGGGACCTCTTGAATGGGGCGAGTAACAGTAGTGCTACATCATACACCCAAGAAGCAATTTTGGGGTTGCAGCTTAGTGGAAGGTGGTAGGGGATGGATTGGCTTCCAGTCTGCCTCCATTTAGGTGTTTCTTATGAGAAGGAAGCATAGTCACTCCCTGCTTCCAGCCCAATGTCTGGACAGTGCCCCCAAAGCACCTGACATCATATCCAAAGAGAAGGATACTACAGGTGAAAATAAGGGTTCATTTTGGGAGAAAGCATTTTTTTTCTGTTAGCTGTATGGGTGTGCGAGGGAGAGGAAAAAAAAATCTCCCCTTTGGTTTTAAGCTATTGAATGTGCATGACAGCCAGAGCACTAGTAACTTGCACAAAGCCAGCAGTAGCAACACCCATACATGATTCATGACAGGTTCCCTTTACAATACATTTTCAGAATGGATATACAGTACATTTGATAAATTGTAATTCCACAACTTTTTTTTATTCTATTTTTAGTTCCTTTGAGTAAAATATTTGCTCCCTTTTTTTCAGCGTACTTGACTTGTATCCAGGGATTGTGCAGGATCTGTGTTACTCTGAGAGGTATACATTAATACCAAGCAGGCAGGTATTCGGATTAGGAAGTAGCCCTTTGCTGGACATATATATTTGATAGCGAGATCATAAAAGCAACAGCATGACTTGACACAGATTCCAGCACACAGCAATAAAATATTACTGACCATTATTTGGCTGCTCTCCCACCACAACAATACAATGAAGATCTAGTAGAAAACACTATATCACATGTACTTTAACTACACCCTTCACAAAGAAATGTTCCCTTACTGCAGATAAAATCGATCTCTCATTTTTTATATCAATAAAAACGTCTTAACTTTTGAAATAAAATTATGACCAAGGGCAGACAATATATTTTCAGCCAGAAATGACAAAATAAGACATTAATTTTGTCAACTACTAGAATGTTTTGAAGATATAGCGTATTGCGCAGTGCCCTAAACCATCAGAGCTGTGTCTTATTTTTTTTTAGACCAAACAGGGACAGGTTTTGAAATCTTATTTTTCAGTCATAAATTGTGTTTGTGTTACAGGTCTGTGGCGTTATGCTTAAATCAAACTAAGACAAGCTGAAGAAAATGGAGACCAGAGTTAAAAATATTACAGTTTTTTGAAAATATATTTAAATTATCTCATAGTAAAATAATTTTGCTTTAAAATGAATCTGTATAATGAACTGGTAATTCTGTATAGGGATTTTTTATTACATTGTTTTTTAGTCTTTGGTAAAAAAAAAGTACAAGCAGGCAGATATACCTGCTTCCTGGTTGTGGAAGTCTGACCATAAGCTTCCTGGTTGTGGAAGTCTGACCATAAGCTTCCTGGTTGTGGAAGTCTGACCATAAGCTTCCTGGTTGTGGAAGTCTGACCATAAGCTTCCTGGTTGTGGAAGTCTGACCATAAGCTTCCTGGTTGTGGAAGTCTGACCATAAGCTTCCTGGTTGTGGAAGTCTGACCATAAGCTTCCTGGTTGTGGAAGTCTGACCATAACTTTTGACCACATGCCACACAGCAATTTGACCAGTTGTCAAACATTTATTATCTGAATATGAAAAAAATAGTAGTGTGCATCAACAGGAAGAGTAACATTTTTGTTTTCAAAAATTAAGCAATGCCTGATTTGCAATAGTATTTACTCCCCTTTGTGTTTGTCCTGTTTTTCTTCATTTCAACCTGGAATCAAATTTATTTTCATTTGTATTCATTAGTCTCCTATGAAACCCTAATTAGGATGTGTTCCAACCAATTCACTTTAGTGAACTGGTTAATTAGGGTGCACCGGTGTGCAATCGATGTGTCACATGATTTGTCACATGATGCCTGCATACATTCAGAAAGGTCCCTGACTCTGAAACACCACTCAGCAAGCAACATCACGATGGAGCACTCTAAACAGTTCAAAGACAAAGTTGTGGAGAGATGTAGATCAGGGTTGGGTAAAAAAAAAATCTAACATTTTAAATACATTACAACAAAGTTGAAAGAATATGCAACCACCACACAAATCTGACAAAGAAAGTTCTCCCATCAAAATGGCAAAAGGGTAATGTTATGAGAGGAAATTGGGGGAAAAGAGGATTCAGGGGGAGGTTAAGGTTAGAGCATTATGAGGTGGGATGCTGATACCGGGGTAATTTAAGGCCAGATAAATGATGAGGGAGAAATGAAGGAAGCATTGTTGATAACAGTGTCACATTCGTACAGCCAACACACCAGACCAATTCCAAAATAACGTGCAAGTTATAGGTGCCCACAGTTGGTCAATGGGATGATAATAATTTTCAGTTGAGGCAAAAGTTCTGCAGGTGAAGGCAACTGGACCAGACAAAAGCATCAGCTACTGCATTTGGTTGATCCAAATACAAGTGTCGTATGTCTGCATAAAATTGACATAAAATCTACATCATGAGTTTACTAGCATCTCATTGACCCCCCCCCCCCCCCCCCCCCCCCGTACACCCACTATACTTTTGCCAATTTTAAATGTGTTTTAATAATTCAGCCTCTGAGAATTTCATTTTTGGAATTTTTAGACAAAAAAAACAAAAACATTTTTGGCTTACTTTGTTTTTGATGTGACATGCTTTTGTTGTTCACTACAGGATAGACAGCAATGCCTTGCGTCCTAAAAGATAGCGTTAACTTTGATTGACTATACTGTGAAAAATATAAATTTGGCATATCTGTGGTCTACAGGGATTCATGTCCCACATTTACATTCACTGTGGATAGCCTGGCCAGTCTTATAGTAGAACAGATGGTCCAATTATTAGGACAGGTGAATTTATTGAACTGGTTGTAACAGTGGTTAATCAACCTGTTCATCTGTAATTCAATTACAATGTATATTTAACAATTTCTATCTGTTTGCTGAATCTGTATATTTGCAATAAACATTAAAAAAAAAACATTAAACAAAACAGTATACTGCTTCTAGGATTCAATGGTTAAAATACTGTATATCCCAGGCACTCACATGATAGGAGTTGATGGTGTCAGTTGATTTTTCTTTGCTTTTCTATTTCCACAAGGTCAGAGTGCATAAAACAACTCTTACCCACATTCATGGGCTTTGTTGTTGCAAACAACAAAGCCTCTTAAAACATGAACTAATATTGCGAGCTAACCCACCAAGACCCTGCTGATGGCAAGTTCTCATTATTTTTTATTGTATTTACATATCTTGCAGTGCTGCACATTTGATAAATGTGGTTAACATACAATGTATATACATACAAGGATCTCACAATGAAAAACCAATTCATGCAAATGTCTTTGATTACAGTAGTTCAGTCTGGTAAAAATAGATAGACTCTGTACTAGTCCGCAAGAGGGGTGTCCGATAGTGAGCATGATCAAGCTGGAAACAGAGTACTATCTAAAGTTAAGGGTAGGGGTAGAGACAGAATAGGTGCATCTCTTGAGACGGAGCACAGCAGAAACGTATTATGGTACTGATGCGGGAGGGGGAAGGGGGGTAGGCGAGCATGAAGTGGTGGGTCTTGAGGGCTCATTTTACAGAATTAAAGGTGAGGGTGAGTCTGATGGCTGGTGGGAGCAAGTTCCAGAGAGTGGGGGCAGCCTTAGTGAAGTCCTGCAATCGCCCCTAGGAGGGAGAAATGCATGGTGCAAACAGGCCCAGGTCGTTGGAAGATCAGAGGCCAGTATGTGCTTGTGGACATTAGAGATATAGGACGGGCATGTCCTGTGCACTGATTTGTAGGCTAAGCACAGAGTTTTGGAGTTGATCCTGAAACAGATGGAGAGCCAGTGGCGGACATTACAAAGGGGAGTTGTGGAGGCGCTGTGATGGTAGGAATTGATCAGTCTGGCTGCTGCAGTCATTTCTAATTGAAGGGGGTGATGTGATTTAAAGGGAGGCCTGATAAAAGGGAATTGCAATAGTCAAGGCAAGAGATGACAAGGGAATGGAGGAGGAGTTTGCTAGTGTCAGGTGACATGTAGGAGCGGATCCTGGAGATGTTTTGGAGGTGGATGTTGCAGGATCGGGTAATAATTTGGATTTGAGGTGCAAAGTAGAGGGAAGAGTCCAGGGTGACTCCTAGGTAGCAGCCTTGGGGGTAGGATGACAGTGATATCGATCGTGATATGCATATCTGGGAGGGGTGCAGCTGTGAGGGGCGGGAATATCAGAATGTCTCGTACATGGAGGATTTTCTTTCACTAACCTTGTGTATGGCTAGTATACATATATTGCAAGTATGCTATTTTACTTGACCTTAAAAGTAAAAATTGTTCAAAAAGTTATTTATTTATCAGTTTCTAGATTTTTCCAGAGTACTACCAGAGTGTCTCACAATCTTAGAGACCCAACCCATAGGCAACAATTTGCAAGTATGTAATGGGATGTAGGAGGCAAGTTTCCCACATTGATTATTGGATTTATTTTTATTTTTTTTGTGGTGGGCTAAAGTGATCTAAAATGCTCTTCTCTGCCATCTTAAAACAAAAGATACTAATGTGATAATATCAGAATCAGATTCTTTTATTTCGCCAAGTACAAAGGGGGGTTGTACCCAGAATTGGTTTTGGCTCATACAGGATCTGGAAGGATGGGGGGTTAATGTCCGAAAGCAAAGAGCCGAGGCTGCTATACTACGGCGTCTCCAGTCGCACTTCGCACTCCTCTGTCATCCCTAAGAAGACATGGGGGGAGGGGGACAGAGGGAGGGGGGACAGAGGGAGGTGAAGGTTTAGTGGTGATGACCCAGTTCTTCATGAAAGAAACCTGTACCCTGTACTACAACCGGTACATATCCCAAAATAAGGCTTCAATGCCTCAGGATAATGGGTGGAATCATGCAAATCCTTCCAATTTGGCTCACATGTATAAATGAATGATGTGTATGACCCACTTCCCTGAATTGAGGCTTTATTAGGCTTTTTTTCTAGACAAAAGAAGAAATTGAGAGCCCACAATAGTGTAGTACTGTATGTCAAAGTAATGTGGGTATAAGTTCTTTGTCTTAAAAAATACTCACAGAAGTAGGTTATCACACAGGAAACCACTGTATGGACAGGTGGGGAACATGAACCTGAACTCAGGTTAGGAAGTCGCTCTCTGTAGATCCACAGAAAGGGACAATACCCCTCCACCAAAGGTGTACACAGTATGAAAGTACAAGAGAAACGCAGAGAAGATTAATATACACTAAAAGCAGTTTAAAAAGATAGTGGTGGACTTACCTCCCCGTAGATGACTTGATTTGATTGATTTCAAATAAAAATCACTGTATTATATCCTCCAATGTGTGATGTGTTTCGCAGGTATAATCCGTTCATCAGGCAAAATTAATGAGTAACTGAAACGAGCAGAGGCACTTGTTACAGATCAGTTTCTCCTTGATTTTGCCTGATGACGGGTCCACCACTCCCGCACTTTTTAAACAGATTTTTGTGTATATTAACCTCTTTATCACCTCTGTTGTGCTACTGTTTTCTGGACATGTGCTGGAAGCAGAACCATAAACAAACACAGTGACTTTTTTTAAGCATGTTTATAGCTTGTACTGAGTGTGACACCACATAGGCAATTTTACAAAATGTAAAACAGCAGGGATAAAGCTTTGGGTCACCCAATCAGGCTGTAATTCCTTATTAGTGAGTTATTTCACTCTCGCTAACTGTAAAAAAACAAACAAAACAAATAAAACAGCATTATTTCCACAAATTTTAACCAATTTACCCCCGCCCGTACGAATTTCTCCGTCCCTTTTTCCATCCTTTAAACCACAGGGACGGAGAAATCCGTACTTTCCGCGCTCCTGCCGCTGCCCGCGCTCCCGCTCGTAAACATGCCACCCGCCGCTAGTAAACTCGCCGCCCGCCGCTCGCCCGGAGATCAATGAACGGGAAAATCCATTCCCGTTCGTTGATCTAAGCCCCGCAATGATCCGCTGCTCTCCGATGAGCAGCGCGATCATTGTGAAAAAAAAACACTTACCCAGCCTCCAAGTACTTCCTCCAAGCGGCCGGAAGGACGCTTGGATGTCGCATTAAAACAAAAAGTTACTGTGGCCATCTTGTGGCCAAATAGTAAAACTACACCCTAAACATTTTTCACATACAAATAAATTACTTTACACAAAAAATTAACTCATTACCTCCCACACTCCCAAATTTTTTTTTTTTGTAATTAAAAAAATAAATAAAAAATGTACAATTAAAAAAATACATAAATAGTTACCTTAGGGACTGAAATTTTTAAATATTTATGTCAGGAGGGTACAACGCTGTTACTTTATAAACTATGGGCTTGTAATTAGGGATGGACGCAAAACTGAAAAAAATGCACCTTTATTTCCAAATAAAATATTGGCGCCAAACATTGTGATAGGGACATAATTTAAACGGTTTTATAACCGGGACAAAAGGGCAAATACATTTCATGGGTTTTAATTACAGTAGCATGCATTATTTAAAAACTATAATGGCCGAAAACTGAAAAATAATGAATTTTGTCCCACATTTTTCCTATTTTCCCATTAAAACACATTTAGAATAAAATAATTCTTGGCATAATGTCCCACCTAAAGAAAGCCTAATTGGTGGTGGAAAAAACAAGATATAGTTCGTTTAATTGTGATAAGTAATGATAAAGTTCTAGACTAATGAATGGAAGGAGCACTGAAAGGTGAAAATTGCTCTGGTGGTCAGGGGATAAAACCCCTCAGTGGTGAAGTGGTTAAAACAAATGACAAGCATCCAGTTTCACCCATGGCACCTACTCTAGCCTCTCCCAAGAAGAGAATATAAATTGCAATAGATAAATATGCCAGAGACTCATATGAAGGTTGTCATTTGATTACACGTGGGAACCCATTGTATCAGAATGAAAGATTCACCAATCACAAATGCAGTAATTCTCTCTAGTTTACTAAAATATTTTCCAGCTGTAGAACTTCATATCACATCATTTCAATAGAATAGCTTTAAAGGACAACAGAGGTGACATGTGATATGATGAGATAGACATGTGTATGTACAGTGCCAAGCTTATAAATAACTATTCTGTGTTCCTTTTTTTTTTCTTTCTCTGCCTGAAAAAGTTAAAAATGACAGCCATAAAACACTTTACTGTCCATAAATGACTTCTGAGAATAGGAAATAGATAAAAAGGGTCATTAGTTCATAGATTTAAGCTCTGACATACATCAATCCATGTATCATTGAGTAGAGACAATGAAACAGTAAAAATGTAAAAAGTAGATTTAAATATAAAATAAAACTGTACGATATCTTAAAAGTCATTTTTAGGAGGGGGAGGACAGATATGTAACGATCGGTGTCAGCACGCAGAGAGAATCTGATTATTGGTGATCTGCAGAATCACCAAGAATACAGATGTATACCTGATTATTGATGACCTGCAGAATCACTAATAATACAGATATGACTAACCTCTGGACACCTATATAGTGTGAGTGTTTGGTGCAACAGTAATGACTTTGAGTAGGACCACCCGAGGAGCAGGCGGCCCTTGGCAGTATGAGGAATACCTCCCGCTGGGAAGTATGAAGACCTTCCAGCAGCCTGAGACTTCCAAGGGGATGGAGCTCCAGGCAGAATAACAGTAAGGCCTATCTCTCTAGAGGGAGTGATGGCTCGCAAGCTCGGGCAGGCTAGGTCGGCAACACACGGGCAGATAAAGTACAGAGTCAGTAGACTGATTCAGTAACCGTGGACAGGCAGAGTTTAGCAACAGGAAGGCAGATGTGCTGAGGTACCAAATCAGAAAGCAAGAACGAGGTCAACAGGGCAAATGGTCATAACAGGTAACAAATAAGGCCTAGTCTTGGGTGTGAGATCCGTGGTCTCGACACCCTGGAACTAGTCTGAAGTATAACACAATAGTAACACAGTGTCCCTAGTCTTGGGTGTGAGGTCCGTGGTCTCAACACCCTGGAACTAGTCTGAAGTATAACACATTAGTAACACGGTGTCCCTAGTTTTGGAAGTGAGGTCCGTGGTCTCAACAACCTGGAACTAGTCTGAAGTATAACACAGTAGTAACACAGTGTCCATAGTCTTGGGTGTGAGGTCCGTGGTCTCAACACCCTGGAACTAGTCTGAAGTATAACGCAGTAGTAACACAGTGTCCCTAGTCTTGGATGTGAGGTCCGTGGTCTCAACACCCTGGAACTAGTCTGAAGAATAACACAATATTAACACAGTAGTAATCTGGTACTAAAGAGAAAAGATACCCCTATACACAGCACCACTGCAGACCATATGTATCAATCAAAAAAATATATTTTTATTACAAGCTTTGCAAACACATATCAATGATACAAACATTTAAAAACATCTAAAAACAGCATAATATTGTATTTCCAGCCATATTCAACATAATGGGCCTGCTAGATATAATAATCTATTATGTTCAGTCTCAGTGGATGTATAACCTGTAACCACTGGGGGCTCAGAGAATGAGCCCCCTCGTGGATGAACCCGGGTTCAGTAAGAATTATAAAGTGCAAAAAATTGGAACCATGAAAGTGCATATAGTGCTACACAAAAACAATCATTCAACATATGCAATAACTGTGCAACCTATCAGACTAAAAGTGCAGTTTAAATACAGTCAGAGTCACTAATGACCAAGTGGAAGCAGCCTATTGGGATCTGCAAAGAAGTGAATAAGTAAAAGATACTTAGCCGGGTATGAAAAGAAAGGCAGGCAGACTGGCATGGAAAGACGGAAGTATCCCCTCAGGACATAGCCCACATGCTCCGCGGTCGTCACTCCGCTTTGAAAGGTGAGGTAGATAGCCGTGCTGTGTAGCCGCCATTGCAGCTTTAAATAAGAAAGAGAAGGGTGAACCACTCCCTACATCATCTCCAGCTGCCGGAAATGATGTAAGCCAGGAGGAAGAGGAAGAACCAGTGTGGAGAGCAAACCTCAGAGCAATGAAAAAGCCATATAAGGAGATGTCTCAGAGAGATGTCGGCTGCAAATCCGCGCCACCCAGTGGTAGAAAGCAGGAATGCAGATGATACACATCTATATCAGGTTACTGCAATAAGATATAGGAGATATAAAGGATGTAGATAATCAGAACCACACCACCCGGTGGCAGAAAGTGGAATTGCAGACTAACACATCTTATGCACTCTAGTGTAGAAGCTGCAATCCATATTTATGGATGATCTATGACTTAACCAAGTGGCAAAATGTATAATTACAAACCTCACACATCTCTGCAGTCAAATACAGGAATATCACAACAACAAGATATCAGAATACACACATGAAGTAATGCATTAGGAAATCGCAATCTCCTCAAAAGTTCTAATTACTGAATGCGAAGTCCATAGGCGGCAACAGAAATTCCAACCTTCTTACAATACGCATAGAACCAGTGTGGCCATGATGGGCAATCTTGCGTTAGGCCAAAAAATATGCAGTTTTACAAAGTATCTCTGCGAGTCCAACAGCGTCCAAGTACAAAGGTCCACATACAATGTCCACATATGCAGGCCATTACAGCCTGGACAAATCAATTGGGGATTCTGTTTATATCTGGTATGTAGTAAAGAGGATCTCTCAGTGGATTTTGCCCTTTGGTAAGCCTTTGAAATGCATTTCCGTGGGTAACCCCTTTCCTTGAATCGGTTGGTTAAATCTGCAGCTAATAATGCTTCCTTGGGCACCGTGATACCATCCAAGATCTTCAAGAGGTCCGAGCTGTCCCTTAGATATGAGTCCAAACTGATTATATTATGCTGTTTTTAGATGTTTTTAAATGTTTGTGTATCATTGATATGTGTTTGCAAAGCTTGTAATAAAAATATATTTTTTTGATTGATACATATGGTCTGCAGTGGTGCTGTGTATAGGGGTATCTTTTCTCTTTAGTACTATGTATACATGCTCTACCCCAGCACACGCAGTCATTATTACTTGGGGTGCTGACAAACTCTTTTGTGTACAGTAGTAATCTGGCTCAGTGTGAATTCCCAGGTCCTCCTGGTTCTAACACACTGTGGGATCTGACTATGGTCTGAGTGCTTTCACGTAAGTATTCGCAATGGCAGACAACTTGAGACTGACCAGCAATAACTATATATAGAGCGGCGCTCCCCGGCGCCACCCATCGCTGATCAACCAATAGCCACCCGCTCTGAGATCAGCTGACCAACCTGGTCAGCTGATCCCTCCTCGTTTGTCATAAAGGTTCTGCCTCTCAGCGCGAGCGCGCGTGTATTCCTCAATCTGTGTGCATTAGAAGGCCCAGCCACATCAGACGCACGCTGCCGCGTGCAAACCGCCGAGCTGGATGCGGAACCAGCCGCCTCGCTGCCAGTCCGCGTGGCGGCTTTTCCCGCAATCTATTACAGTACCTCCCCCCCCCCCCCCCCGAGGAGTGGACTCCAGACACTTCTCACCAGGCTTCCCAGGATGTGAGTCATGGAATTCCTTCTTTAATTCCTCTGCGTGCATGCGACAATCTGGCACCCAAGTTCTCTCCTCTATGCCATATCCCTTCCAGTGAACAAGATACTGCACGGAGTTCTGCACAAGCCGGGAGTCCAGAATCTTTTCTATCCCATACTCAGGTTGGTCATCAATCAACACAGGGGGGGGGGGGAGGGGAGCGGAATCCACGTGCACTGCCGGCTTAAGCAAAGACACATGGAATGATCTTACACCTCGCATGCTGGTAGGGAGATCAATAGCATAGGGAACATTATTAATTTTTCTGGTCACTGGAAAAGGACCTATGAATCTAGGGCCCAGTTTGGGTGACAGTTGTTTCAGAGCCAAATGTCGTGTGGACACCCAGACCAAATCCCCTGGTGAGAATTCCCATTCTATGGATCCTCTCTTGTCAGCCTGTTTCTTCTGGTTCTGAAAAGCCTTCCCCAAATTTCTTTTAACCATTCCCCAAATTTGTTTCAAGGCCCTCTGCCAATCCTCCAGGGCTGGAAACGGAGTAGACGCCACTGGCAATGGGGCAAACTTGGGTGACCTTCCCGACACCACCTGAAATGGGTAAAATCCTGAAGAGGAACTTTTCAGATTTTTGTGTGCAAATTCTGCAAACGGCAAAAACTTTACCCAGTCAGTTTGTGCATCTGCAACATAACATCTAAGAAACTGTTCCAGGGACTGGTTGACTCTTTCGGTCTGGCCATTGGTCTGTGGGTGGTAGCCTGATGAAAATGAAAGATCCATGTCTAACTGATGGCAGAATGCCCTCCAAAACTTGGATACGAATTGGACTCCCCGATCTGACAGTACATTTTTTGGAATGCCATGCAGCCGGAAAATGTGCTGGATGAAGAGATCAGCCAATTCCTGGGCCGAGGGGAGTCCTTTCAGGGGGACAAAATGAGCCATCTTACTGAATCTATCAACTACCACCCAAATGACCGTCATGCCCTCAGACCTGGGGAGTTCTCCCACAAAATCCATGGACAAATGGGTCCAAGGTTCACTCGGAACTGGTAACGACTGCAACGTTCCAACAGGTGCCTGACGGGAGGGTTTGCTCCTAGTACACACTGCACACTCTCTCACAAACTCCTTACAGTCTGTTGCCAATGATGGCCACCAAGCACATCTAGCAAGCAGGTCCTGAGCTCTGGTGGCCCCAGGATGCCCAGCATTCTTGTGGGAATGAAACAGCTGCAACAGTTGTAGGCGAAAAGGCAATGGCACAAACAGAACCCCCTTCTGGAACATCCTGTTGGTATGGGCTCAGAGTGACAGTCCAGTCTTTCCAGGTCTCAGTGGCTGCCAAGACCACCTTCTGAGGTAGAATGGTCTCAGGGACTGAGGGCTGTGCTGTCTCGGGCTCAAAACACCTGGATAAGGCATCGGCCTTGATGTTCTTACTACCAGGGGTATACGTAATTACAAATCTGAATCTTGAAAAGAACAACGACCACCGGGCCTGTCGGGGGCTAAGTCTCTTAGCGCCCTCTATGTACTCTAAATTCTTGTGGTCCGTGTAAACTGTGATGGTGTGTTCTGCCCCCTCTAGCCAATGTCGCCATTCCTCAAAGGCCAACTTGATGGCTAGAAGTTCCCGGTTGCCGATATTGTAGTTTTTCTCTGCGGGTGAAAACCTACGAGAAAAATAGGCACATGGGTGGAGTTTTCCCTGCAAACCAGAACGCTGAGACAATACAGCCCCCACCCCCACCTCTGAGGTATCAACCTCCACGATAAAGGGAAAGGCGACATCTACATGTCTCAATATGGGTGCAGAACAGAACAGTTTTTTTAGAGTGGAAAAAGCAGCATGGGCTTCTGCGGACCAGTGGTGAGTATCTGCCCCTTTCTTGGTGAGACTGGTGAGAGGCGAGATCACCGTAGAGTACCCCTTTATGAACCTCCTGTAGTAGTTGGCGAACCCCAGAAATCTTTGGAGTGCCTTCAGTCCCACAGGCTGAGGCCACTCCAAGACAGCAGAAACCTTTCCAGGGTCCATAGAGAGGCCAGAGGTCGAGATAATGTAACCCAAAAAAGCGACAGAGGTCACTTCGAAAATGCATTTTTCCAATTTGGCATACAGCAGATTCTGTCTCAATTTCCGTAACACAAACTTAACATGTTTCCTATGCTCTGAGAGGTTGGATGAAAAAATCAGTATATCGTCTAGATACACTAAGACGAATTTGCCCAACACCTCCCTGAACACCTCGTTAATCAGCTCCTGGAAGACGGCTGGGGCGTTACACAACCCGAAGGGCATCACCAGGTACTCGTAATGCCGTCGGGTGTGTTAAAGGCCGTCTTCCATTCATCACCGTCCCTGATACGTACAAGGTTGTATGCACCCCTCAAATCCAGTTTCGAGAAAATTTTTGCATTGGTGACCTGAGTAAACAAATCATCAATTAAAGGCAAAGGATAGCGATTTTTCACTGTAATCTTATTTAAGCCCCGATAATCAATGCAGGGACGGAGGCCTCCATCCTTCTTTTTCACGAAAAAGAATCCTGCCCCTGCTGGTGACCGAGAGGGACGAATAAAACCTTTAGCCAAATTTTCTCTGATGTATTCTTGCATAGCCAATTTCTCTGGCCCAGACAAATTATAGAGATGACCTCTAGGGGGCATACAACCAGACCTGAGATCGATGGGACAATCAAAGAGACGGTGGGGAGGAAGTTTATCCGCTGATTTGGGACAGAACACGTCAGCAAATTCTGAATACTGGCTTGGCAAACCTTCCACCTGAATCTTGGTGTTACCCATGGTTACCTTCGCTAAACAATGATGATGGCAATGGGTAGACCAGCTCGTTAGCTGACCTGAAGCCCAATTGATCTGAGGGGAGTGAAGTTGTAACCATGGCATGCCAAGAATGATCGTGGAAGTTGTCATCCGCAAAACCAGAAACTGTAGACTCTCTCTATGTAACACCCCCACCGTGACCCTTAACTCTGCGGTCTGAGACAGAGGGTATTCACTCTGCAGAGGAGAGTCGTCTACTGCAGTGACCAGAATCTATTGATTCAAAGGGAAAATAGGAATCCCCAATTTTTTCGCAAATTCGTAATCTATAAAGTTGGCTGCTAAGCCAGAGTCTAGGGAGGCTTCATTAGCAACTGTTTGATCCTCCCATGATATAGAACAAGGGAGGAGCAAACGTTCATCGTTTAGAGGTAAAGACTGCGCACCTAGGGTATTACCTCTGACTACACCTAGGCGGCAGCGTTTCCTGACTTTTTGGGACAATTCTGCACTCTGTGACCCTCCTCTGCACAGTATAAACAGAGCTGTTCTGTCTTTCTGTGATTCTGCTCCACCTGGGACAATTTTGACTGACCAATCTGCATAGGCTCAGGCGGAGGTGAAGCGGGTGGAGGAGAGGCGTAGGAAACATATCTCACATTGTTCCTACCCCGAGTCTGTTTCTGGTAGCGTATACGACGATCAACTCTGACTGCTAATGAAATGGCCTCATCAATAGACTTTGGCTCAGAATGTCCCAATATTAGATCAGAGACCGCGTCTGACAACCCTGACAAAAAAACAGTCCAGAAGTGCAAATGATCCCCATCTAGCTGAAACTGCCCATTTCCTGAACTCAGCTGCATAAATTTCAACCGGATCCTTGCCTTGCCGCAAAGTCTTGAGCTTCCGCTCAGCGGTAGAGGCAATGTCCGGACCATCATAAATTATAGCCATAGCTTTAAAAAACTCCTCAACTGATTTTAGGGCCTCATGCCCTGTCTGGAGACTATATGCCCAAGTCTGAGAAACCCCTGTCAATAGAGTCTTAATAAAAGTAATTCTCTGTGTCTTTTTTCCTGATGAATTAGGCCTTAACTCAAAGTATGACAACACTCGATTTTTAAAATTCTGAAAGTCAGATCTGTGACCAGAAAACCTTTCGGACACAGGCATACGCAAGTCTGTACCTGGAGGAGATCGCACTGTATTCACAGCCGTCTGAAGGACTGGTAAAGACCCAGACAAAGCGTTGATCTGGGTCTGATGACTGTCCAGCACTCGGATGTAATTCTCCACCGAGGTGGTGTGTGCATCAAGACAGCTGTTGAGTGCGTCCATTTTGTTTTTATGGTCTGCCGTTCTGTAACGATCGGTGTCAGCACGCAGAGAGAATCTGATTATTGGTGATCTGCAGAATCACCAAGAATACAGATGTATACCTGATTATTGATGACCTACAGAATCACTAATAATACAGATATGACTAACTTCTGGACACCTATATAGTGTGAGTGTTTGGTGCAACAGTAATGACTTTGAGTAGGACCACCCGAGGAGCAGGCGGCCCTTGGCAGTATGAGGAATACCTCCCTCTGGGAAGTATGAAGACCTTCCAGCAGCCTGAGACTTCCAAGGGGATGGAGCCCCAGGCGGAATAACAGGAAGGCCTATCTCTCTAGAGAGAGTGATGGCTCGCAAGGTCGGGCAGGCTAGGTCGGCAACACACGGGCAGATAAAGTACAGAGACAGTAGACTGATTCAGTAACTGTGGACAGGCAGAGTTTGGCAACAGGAAGGCAGATGTGCTGAGGTACTGAATTAGAAAGCAAGAGCGAGGTCAACAGGGCAAATGGTCATAACAGGTAACAAATAATGCCTAGTTTTGGGTGTGAGGTCCGTGGTCTCGACACCCTGGAACTAGTCTGAAGTATAACACAATAGTAACACAGTGTCGTAGTAACACGATGTCCCTAGTCTTGGGTGTGAGGTACGTGGTCTCAAAACCCTGGAACTAGTCTGAAGTATAACACAGTAGTAACACAGTGTCCCTAGTCTTGGGTGTGAGGTCCGTGGTCTCAACACCCTGGAACTAGTCTGAAGTATAACGCAGTAGTAACACAGTGTCCCTGGTCTTGGGTGTGAGGTCCGTGGTCTCAACACCCTGGAACTAGTCTAAAGAATAACACAATATTAACACAGTAGTAATCTGGCTCAGTGTGAATTCCCAGGTCCTCCTGGTTCTAACACACTGTGGGATCTGACTATGGTCTGAGTGCTTTCACGTAAGTGTTCGCAACGGCAGACAACTTGAGACTGACCAGCAATAACTATATATATAGAGCGGCGCTCCCCGGCGCCACCCATCGCTGATCAACCAATAGCCACCCGCTCTGAGATCAGGTGACCAACCTGGTCAGCTGATCCCTCCTCGTTTGTCATAAAGGTTCTGCCTCTAAGCGCGTGCGCGCGTATTCCTCAATCTGTGTGCACTAGAAGGCCCAGCCACATCAGACGCACGCTGCCACGTGCAAACCGCCGAGCTGGACGCGGAACCAGCCGCCTCGCTGCCAGTCCGCGCTTCGGCTTTTCCGCAATCTATTACAAGATACAATTGTTTATCTCATCGGCTTATTTTCACTTTGTTTGTCCTTTAACACCTTTTAGTTAGTAGATCTATTAATGTCAATCACCTTTAGGCCACCAACTGCAGCCTCTGTTTTCAATAAGAGGGTGAGATATTCTACTGTTTTCATTTGTCAGCCAGGTGGCATGACGTTGCACATCATGGAACGGCCAATCAAGACCAGCAGTGGCAGCAAAAAATTACTGCACACTGATTTTTGTTTTTGCAGAAAAACTCTTTACAATAAGCTTTTTTGGGGGATTTGCAGTAATATTAGGCAAAGTATTAAACAGTTTTTAAATATGTTTCACAGCAATCCCTTTGGCAAGCAATGATTGTACACATTTGAAGAGTTTGCCACCCGTAAAATACCACTTGCACTGTAAACACTAAACAAATGCATAACAGCTACTCATACATACTGTAGTAGATGGGCCATGGATTACGATTAATCAACTTCCCAACGGTTAAGCTACGGTTTCTTAGCAGGACACCTACTGGAAAAATGAGTGCCCAGCCACTTGTGTTCATAAGGCCTGACAGGCTCTCTTTGCCACAAATTAATGATAATGAACAAAAATGGATTTTCCCTTTAAAGAGTAAGTAAAAATAAGTTTTTGTATATTTTTGAAATGTGACCATGTGATCTTGGCTTACATGAAGTTTTGCCACAGCAAAGCATGTGGCTGTTATTTTTAGAGGTCTTTTTAGATCCCTGTTTGCTAAAATATTTGGTTGGGAATGCTCATATATAATTAACTGGATTTAAAAGAAAATGAACAAAGGTGTTTTCTTGCTCTTTGAGATTTACAGATGTTTGCCAACAAAGATGGAACAATTTTTATTCTGAGTTAGAGAATATGCACTTCTTTCAAATACTGAGTCAGCTTCAGGGAAAATTAAAATATATAAATTTCCCTTTTACCTGACTGAATTTTTAAACACATTTTCTCTGGGTGTGTGAAAAAAAAATCACCTCCTTAATTATTTATGTTGGACTCTGCATTTTACTTGGCTGTTTATAAGGTAAGGGAACAAAATACTCCAACACACCAACACAGTTTTGAATATCAATGCAATGCGATGAAGAGAACTGTATCTTAACATTATGTTTCCTACACAGATATTTCACACAGATTTAGTAGTCCTTGTGGCTGAATTGTGTGATTTAAGAGTATTACAGTTTATCATCAGCACTCTATCATTCTGTATTTCGATAGTATCAAGAGAGTGCTTCAAATTGTCTTGATATTTGTGTAGCTTTAGGTTGTCTTTTGATTTATAGATGAGGACTAGCAATTATTGTGTAGTACATCTTTATGGATTCTTTTACAAATATACCTGACTTGATCCATATAAACTTGCATTTACATGTATTGCTACTCGGGATCAGTGAACAGATTTAGCAGAATTCAAAATTTCGTATCAGAACTTTGCAATTTTGAGTTGAAAAGTAAATTCAAAAATGTTTGTGTAAAAATGTCTAAATTTTATTTCACATAAATAGCTAAAAAGGGAAAAAACTAAAACAAAAAATTAGAGATGGGATAAATCCGAATCTGGGTCAGAATCCTAAAAGGTTCTCGAACCTCTCAAATGTTGAATCTTTTAAATCCTTTATATAAGAAATTCTTCAATCTGTGTTAGAAACCAGAGTTAAGCTACCTACCTACAGTATATTGTGCCTTCTTAGCTTACAGTAATGCTCCCTCCTTCCTCAGTATATAGTACCACCTCCTCTTTACAATGAAGTGTACATTACCTCTCCAGCATCTCAAGCAGTAAGTTTTTTTCAGCAATTTCTTAGGCAGCAGGTCTCTTTCTGGCAGTAGAATAAGTAGCCCCCAGTAGTTGGTAGCCAGCCAAAGGACGCCCCCAGCACATATAGCCAGATGTGTCCCCCAAGTATAAGTAGCTGTAGGCACTCCCAGTATTGGGTAGCCAGAGAGGACATCCTCAGTAGATGTAGCGAGGTGTGTTCCTCAGTAACTGGAAGCGTACCAGTATTAGGTAGCCAGAGACAGAGCAGTTAAAAGGGGCGCACAATGCATCCTGTTGAAGAGGGCATCTGCTATGCAAACTGTGGCTACAAAAAAGTCATGAACTACAATTTGTTGCCACAGTGTGCATAATGCTGCCTTTTTCAACAGGATGCCAGCGGGTTGTGATAGGGTAAGTATGGCGGGGTTAAGGTTAGTTGTCCACCAGGGGTTAAGATTAGTTGCCCACCAGGTGGGTCTAAAGTTAGTTGAACACCGGGGGGGGGGGTTAAGGTTACGTACCATGAGATGACTGAGGCATCACTAGACGGGGTTTAAGTTAGCCACCACCAGGGGGGTTTGTGTGTGAGAGTAGGGAGCGGTTAGGTCATAGTAAAATCATAGTAAATATTACCAATATTTTACTATATGAGTGAAGTAGTAGAATATCAGTAAATTTACTGATATTCTACTACCAGCTATTTCCTGGGCCCTTTTCAACAGGCGTCTTTTTCAAATGTACATAGCCAGAGAGTGTGCACTCAGTATATGTAGCCAAAAGGCCCTCTAGGATAGGTAGCTAGAGAGCCCCTTCCTCCCCAGCAAAAGAAGCAGGTAATGTGCTTGCTGGCAGCCAGAAGATAAAATGGGCGCCACATAGACAGCAATGTTAATTGCGGCTATAATAGCCCCCAGTGTACAATTTAGCCATGGTAGCACAGATATTGGTGGAGGGAGTGTTTAACAGTGGAAGAGTGCTGATATTGGCAGCCACATCATGCGCGTGGGGGGGGGGGGGGGGAGTACACTGTGGTAGGTTAGGACTAGAGTAGAGGGTGGGTTAGTGTGAGAAGAGGATTAGTTAAGTGATAGTAAATGGTACGGCCAGTGCCCAATATTAGAATATCAGTAGTTTCACCGATATTCTACTAGCGGCTTCCTCCACCACCTAAATTAACCTGGTTCCCTTTTTTAGCGTACGCCCTAGCAAAAGATTCAGTAGTTGGTAGTAGGCAGTAGAAATGTAATAGTTTTGTGTCTAGTTTCTCCCCATCGCTGATATTGGGATAACTGGTTGATTGGCTGATTAAGGGACAATTGTGTTTCACATAGATAGTGTTGAACAATGTTTTCCTTCCAAAATCAAAATCAATCAAAATATATCAAGTAAATATTAAATATATGAATCAAATGATAATTCAAAAACTTTGTATTGTGTTTATTCAAGTTTTCTTATACTATATTCGGTTTGAAACAAATAAGTGCTAAGAATAAGCAAAAAGAGAAAATCAGAGGGGCGAATGCTTTTTCACGTCACTGTATCTCTCTCATGAACATTACAGTCTCTAATAATTTCAGCACTAGCTTGTAATACGGCAGTCCCTTGTAACGTTGCAGGTTGCAATTACAGGTCTGCAGAATAGTTCCAACCTGGAGTGGCACTGGAACAGCTGTTTTGTTTGCCATCTGAACTGTTCTGAAGCACACTTCATGCATTCTGAATATATTACAGGCACCTGGGATCTTTTCTAATGTCTTTCTGTGTTTCTCTTGGCGTAATGTGTGCTCTTCACAGCCTGAAGGAGACATAAACATTGACAGACTTACAGGCATGTGTCTGGTGTGCAGGACTCCTGGTAAGCTCAGAGATGGTAGAGATTTCTGAAACTTTTCCATAGGATTTTTTTTTCTGATTTAGATCAAGGCTGAAATTGATCTATATTCATGTCTATAAGTTGTAGTCTCTTAGCATAGTTTATTAAGACCTGCAGCTTACGAATGATTTTCTTCATTTCTGAGAGAAGATGTTGTTGGAAGTTGACTTTTTGTGAAGCTGCAAACATCAGTCAGCAGCACCGATGGTATAAAGCTGTCAGTTTAGTGTTTAGTGAGCGGCTACATTTTGGGTCATCTTAGTTCAAGTATACTAAGTTACATTGTATAAAACATCCAGAAAGTGTTCTGGAGAAGGCTGAACTCAAGGTTTGTGCCAGACTTTTTAACCGATTTGAAATCCATCAACGGTTAAAAAAAGACAAATGCAGTCTATCAAAACCAGTTGTGGAAGTTGAAGCAGGTACATGGCAAAATCAACCATATGTTCCTTGCATAGCTCAATGGATGCCAGAGAGGAAACCACTCTGAGAAAGTTCCTGGCTCTACCTCTTCCATCTATATTGCTGCATCACAACAGATGTCCCTCATGATACTTAAATTGGGATGAAACTCCATATTAACTGAAAAAAAATTAAGATCATCCAATAATAAATTACTTATTTAGCTTACCTATTTAGTTGTTTTTAATGGTCACAGTCAGATTTAGGAGAAATGTGATATGAATAAATAAAATCATATTTTCCGAAAGTGACATAACTTCTGTCCTTTTTTTTTTCAACGCAGTTCAGTGTTAATTTTCCCTCCCTGCTGCCACAGTTTACTGTCCTTCTCACAGGAAACACCACTTACACAACAGGCTTACATCACTATGTAAACTCTTCAAACGGCCTGGGATTCAATTACCTTCTGGTCATATGTCTGTATCTTATCACAAACAGGAAGCTTTCTGTTATTTTCATGCTAAGATAAGCTTGTTACTGTAGTTAAACAAAAACTTCCACAATCCCACTGGTACTATACAGTTGCAGCAGTTAGACAAAGGCACGCAGACCAGGTAAAAATAAAAAAATTGAGGGACATATGGGGACCTAAGTTAGAAAAAGGGTGTTATATATTTTTGGTGTACTTTTTTGGAGCAATTTTTTATTTTTGGATGTTACACCCCCTTTGAAACCCAACTCAAGGATTTTTTAACTACTTGCCGACTGCTCCACGCCAATTGGCGTGAGCAGTGCGGCAGCCCCAGGAACTCTCCACGTGGCGTGAACGGCTGTCTATAGGGCTAGCAGGAGATCGCGTGCACGCTGCGCGTGCATCTCCTGCTCACTTTAGTCGTCGCCGTCTAATTGCTTTGTACAGCACTGCGAACTGCAGCACAACTGTACTGGGTACAGCTGTGTGACAAGGCTGTCCCCACTGGAGATGCGGAAGTGATCCGCTGTCATAGGCTGAAGCCTATGACAGCCGATCACGCTGATTGGCTGGCGGGGGGAGGGAGGGAGCGGGGTAAAGTTAAAATCTGGGAGAAATCTGGGAGAAATGCAGTCATTTCCTTTTAGCATTATCTGGCAAGAAGTGATTAAATCTTGCCAACAGGAACAGAGATGGCAACAGATATTGCTATAGTATTACAAGATTTTAAATAGGTCTGGTGTGTATATCTAATCTATAAAAATATTGCTTACCATATATTCCTACAATTAGGTGTACATTGTCTTTGCATTGATTATAGTTTTACTGGAATTTTCGGAATGTTATTGTTGTTTGTCTATGCGTTAGTAAGCTTTTATTGTAAAGATCTTGATTACTATGAAGAATGTAATTTTTTTACATTTAAAGCTGGGAGCAACAGTCCCGACTGTGGGCTGTACAGACGCATCACTAGTGCTGTGTCCTGTTGCCATGAAAGGAAGGGGGAGGGAGGAGAGGAGGGTGAAACTAGATTCCGGAAGGCATTTATACCATCTGGTGTGTCACTACTCATGTGCCTGGCTGTGCTGGGGAGAGACAGCGAATGAGACCAGGAGTCGCCACAGTTGGACATGTGAGTTTTAGAAGGCAACTCGCTCAGTTGATACATTTGACCGATTTTGGCTCAAATCAATTGAATTGCCAATCAGGCATGCTTGTTGCAGCCCGATTTTCATCTATTTTGACAAAATTATTGAATCAATTGGTCAATTGGGCCGCAATATTTGTAGATGTATGACCAGCTTGAAGAGTACCTTAATTATAAACTACAGTTTGCTTTAAACCTAATAAGTTGCCAAGATATATAAAATCACACATGAAAAAGTGTGATTTTCTCACCCCCAGGGTCCGTATTCCACATATGGTCTTGAAATCCCCGCCCCCAGTGTGAAATTGGGTCCTGGCCTTTTTTTTCTTTCCAAACCATAGGTGCAAAGGATGCTGGGGGATTGATGTCATAACTCCACCCCTCATGTCCATGTGATCTAATCTAGGCAGACAGACAGGCATCTGTAAATAAGAATTATAGCAAACAGACATGGTAAGATGGCTGAAGCAGTTTACCTGTCTCTTCTCTCTTCTACACAATGTGAAAAGAGAAGTAATTTGATCCAGGCAGGCAGAGAGCAGGGGAGGGAGGGGTGGGGGAGATAACCAGGGCACAATTATTTAGTAAGGGTTCAGCTTCAGGAGAAATAAGGAAGTGCTACTTACAGATATACATGTGAGTCTGTTCTATCCACCATGATGTACCAGATGTAAACTTTATATGTTCACCTAACTGTACACAGTGCATTGACTACATATATATATTGCCATTCAGACCTTTTTTTGGCTGGAGGTGGTCTTCCAAAAAGTTTGGAGTAAAGCTGATGCATGTATTTGATTATTGCATTCAGGCCAGTGAAGTGAGAGCTTTAGAATGGTAAATGGAACTTACAGAACTCACCCTGTCCACCTTCTGTGTGATGCTGCTGAGAAACGTACTTTTTATTGCCAGCACTGCTTCTACAGCTCAAAAGGGTCTCATCATCAATTCTTATTTTGTTCTTCACTGCTCATGGTGTAATAAAGAATTTATTCTTCCAACACCCTTTCCAGTGTCTGTGTTGAAAGATAGGATAAATGAGAAGAGTGCACAGAGCAAAGTGGAACTCTGCAGAATAGTGGCTGTAGCATACATCTGAAAAGTTGCGTGCTAATTTAGCCACAATATTAAATAACATCAATAACAATAATGGTAAATAACAATTTAGGCGCAATGTTAAATGAGAATAACCATAACGAAAACAGTAAATAACAATTTAATTGCGGTATTACATTACCCATGAATTTACCGATAGCCTACAACCTGACTATAACCTAACCTCTCCCTACTTTCACACAGACCCCTCCCCTGGTGGTGCATGACCCTAAGACCACCCCCGGTGGGGCCTAACCCTACGACCCCCCTGGTGGTGCCTAACCCTAAGACCTTCCCCCGGTGGTGCCTAACCCTAAGACCTTCCCCTGGTGGTGCCTAACCTTAATACAATTTCATTGTAGCCACCCGTTAAATAACATAGTGGCTAACACTAATAAGATAAATAACAATTTAATTGCAGCCGCACACTAAATTAATAAGGGCTATCAATATTACGATAAATAACAACTGCGCCAAATCTTGGTCATGCTTTTATTAACTGCTCCTTGGCTACATGGCTGGCCAGAAAGAGGTCATCTCTCTTGAAAGGTTGAAAAGTATGTTTTTTTCAATGCCAATAATTGTTACTTAGGAAGCCTGGGTAGGAGTGGGAAGGGATGGGTGTGGTCAGGTTATTGCACTGAAACTTTATACTTTGTAATGATTTCTGGGTCATGTGACTTCTGGGTCATGTGACAACTTCTTCCAATGCATCAAAAATGTAAGTTGTGTAAGTATGGCATAGTCTCCTAACAACGAAAAATCCAGAAATGTGCACTAAAGCTTTCATAGGTTTATGATCATATTTATTTGACATAAACACAGTGCTTATTATGAAAATAATGTGAGAAATTAAATGACAGATCTATTTTTATACAGTGCTGATTACATATGTATAAAGAAACTTGGAATGAGATCATATAACTGGAATATAAAAACCCTTCAAACGTGCCAAAAGATCAGAAGCCAAAACATAACATGCAGTAATCAATATGAAAAGAGGTTTACCTCTCTCTGTTTTGAAGTTTTTTTTAATGGGCAGTTAGATTTTGCCTGTCACAACCTCAAAAGCCTGTTGATAAAAACTGCTTGAATTTTGGACACAGTTACACAAAGCACATCACAGAACTTCATTTATCAGGATATGTAAGTGAAAGAGACAATCTGATTGGAAACCTTGATGAATGGGACACAGAGGTTTTCATCTTCATCTTCGTGCTTTGGCTTTTTTCCATGTTTAGGGCTGGGTTCACAATGTGCGTGTTTCCTAACGCACACATCATAACAGGTGTGAACTGCAATAGATGAAGCAACTCTTAAATCTTCAAAACTGTGCACACCATATGGTTTCTCCAATGATGCTGAGTGCTCAGACAGATAGTTGATGTACAACTTCACCATGGCCATTTAAATCAAATCTTTGGATGTCGGCAAAATAGTAATATGCAAACAGGTATATTCAAATAACAATATGATATTGCGATTTTTCCTAATGTTAGTGCATTCCTTTTTCAAGGATAATGGTAGTAAACTGGAATCAGTGGCCATGGGAGCACTCGCCAACAGGCGATGTGCATGCTACAAAGGCATCTAGTGAAAAGCTGCTAATGGCAGGCATTTCGGCAGACGTCTTTATAGCATGCACATCGCCTGTTGGCAAGCGCTCTTGTGAACACTGGACCTGTTCCAGTTTACCATCATTATCTTGACGCAAAGGGACGCGCTAATGTTCTGAAACGTTGGACTATTATCTTGATACTTGAATAAATTTGTTTGCATATTACTGGTATGCTGACATTCAATCATTTGATGGAACTGCGATTAAGACTGGACATAGACTTATTCAAAGCCTGCATGCAGGGAAGTGTGAACAGCCCCATAGTATTGAATGGGCAGTGAGTTGGCATGCAGAATTATCGAGCAACACTCAATCAAAAAGAGCTGGCACATCTAAGGTGAATCTTTATTAGTTCTATATAAAACATATATCCAATGTTTCGGAGCCACTTAGGCTATATAATTGAAAATAAAAATATGAGACTTTTATTTTCTTTGCTACTAATGTTCTATTAAGTATCCGTACCTCACAACCAATTCATTATATATATTATATATATTTTTTTCGCTTCAGTGTCACTTTAAAGGAAGAAGACTCCTCTAGACACTCACGCACAGTGATGTGTACTTAGCAGGTGGCAGCAGTTACAACGCAAATGACGTAGTGTGAATAGGCCCAAAGATTACATTCCCAGTGGTTGCATACAGTGAAGTACAGTCAATAAAAAGTATGCTTTACTGCCTCTGTTAACACACGCGACATTAGGTGGTAAAGCAAAGCAAGGAGTGTATTGGGATACTATACTGCATTAGATCCCAAAGCACCGCATGCACTGTAAAAACATATTATTGCAGTGCACCTTTCTGCGTTAAGATGCCCCCTCATGGAGTCGCACCACCCCACACCTCACCACTATGAATGAAGCCTAGTGTTACAGACTGTAATTAAAATGGATTTAAATGGCATTTTCATCATTTATTTTAAACAATATTGTAAATTAAATTTTTCTTTATTACAAAAAATTACAATAATAGCTACAATAATAATAACAACAAACAGCAAAAAGGGGCATTTATGTTTTGCATATATATTCATTCTTCCTAATCAGTAATTGATATAACCACATTTGGCTTAAAAGATTCACCTGTTTTTATTTATTCACATCCATATCCTGCAAAATGTGCATGCATCTGCTGGACAAAAATCTATGGAAGCATCCTAGGGAGTGAATATTTATGTAATGTACGGTATTTTGCCATTTTTTAATTGTGTATATTTGTGTATTAAATAGCGGGTGTTCAGAAATACTCCTGACACTTTCACATGATTCTGAGTAAATAAAACAATATTCAGATTATGGATCTAATAACCTACAAAGAGGAGGCTTAAAGCCTTTTTAAATTAAAATATTAGTAATTATGCTTGTGTTGACTAGTTTATCTCTAGAGAACTTCATACTCTCTCCTCCATGGTGGAGGAAGGCACAGTTGATTAGCTGATATCAAATACTGGTACGTTAGTTTTACTTTGTCAGGAGCCCCTCACAGGCCACATCCTGTTTTACTTTGTCAGGAGCCCCTCACAGGCCACATCCTGTATTACTTTGTCAAGTGCCCCTCACAGGCCACATCCTGTTTTACTTTGTCAGGAGACCCTCACAGGCCACATCCAGTTTTACTTTGTGAAGAGTCCCTCACAGGCCACACCCTGTTTTACTTTGCCAGGAGCCCCTCACAGGCCACATCCTGTTTTATTGAGGAGCCCCTCACAGGCCACATGCTGTTTTACTGAGGAGCCCCTCACAGGCCACATCCAGTTTTACTGACGAGCCCCTCACAGGCCACATGCTGTTTTACTGAGGAGCCCCTCACAGGCCACATCCTGTTTTACTTTGTCAGGAGTCCCTCACAGGCCACATCCAGTTTTACTTTGTCAGGAGCCCCTCACAGGCCACATCCAGTTTTATTTTGTCAGGAGTCCCTCACAGGCCATATCCTGTTTTACTTTGTCAGAAGCCCCTCACAGGCCACATTCAGTTTTACTTTGTCAGGAGCCCCTCACAGGCCACATCCAGTTGTACTTTGTCAGGAGCCCCTCACAGGCCACATCCAGTTTCAGGAGCCCCTCACAGGCCACATCCTGTTTTACTTTGTCAGGAGTACCTCGCATGCCACCTGCAGCATAGACTATCAGGGAGGGTTCACATTTAAAGCTCCATGGACATATTTTTTTTTAATTTGCCGCAGGCCTCAGCCAACAGTCAGCTGACAGCAACTGACTTTCGGCAATGGTAATCGCACACGGTGTGCAAAAAAGTGGCGCAGGTAGGACTTTTTTCCTACATGCGTGACCCGCACTAAATGTGAACCAACCCATTGAACAACATGGGCTATCACATCTGGTGCAATTCTGCATGTGGGAATTGTACTAAATGTGAACCAGCCCATTGACTAACATGGGTTGTCACACCTGGTGCAATTCTGCTTGCGGAAAAACTGAGTGGGATTTCCCCAAGTGTGAGCCTTGCCTCAGAGCTGGTGACTTTAGTCTTATTTTCAATTTCTGAATGTCTCTCCCGGCATTGAGCCAAGCACAACAGCAGCTCCTCCACTACTAATTTACTTGGTTGGACCACTGTGGGTCATGTGACCACATTTTTAAACAGATGTTTAGTTGCAAAACCTCCTTTCACTTCAAAAAGCTAACAGGTGTACATATTATTATCTGTTTTTGTACATTTCTGTCTGGAGATGGGATTGAAAAAAAAATGAGCAAAAATACATTTTATTTAGATATATCTAAAAAATGATCTAAATGTTTACTAACATTTTCTGTCATGGGAAGAGTTCACCTTTAAAGAGCAATGACAACCCTGTAAGCTTTCCTATAACATGAAATAAGTGCGTACACATGTGTATATACTTGTAAGTATGAGAAGGACTGGAAGAATAAAAGGAACACATAATTCAGTGGAATCACAGAGCTGGCTGCCTGCAGTTCAAAATCCCTCTTCTCAACATTGCTCTGCGGATGTTGCTGACAGAGATCAGATACTACCTACTGTGCATAATTTAACAACATCACATGAAGCCAAAGCAGCTATGTATTCAGAGAGCATTTCTCAGAAAAATATAGCTATATTAACTCTGTAGTTGTGGCAGAAAATATATGTGCTATATCTGACTTTGTAATTATGGATTACATTATCTTTGAGATATGAAAAGTTTCAACAGACCTTCCAAAGCAGAACTACATTAAGCATTACTGGTGTCTAAAAGGGACACATTATTTTATAAAAAGCATTTTAGACACTTTTGGTAAGATAAATTACTTTTATGGAGGCGGCTCTGTCAGAGGAAGTTACATTTTTTATCCTGGGTGTGCTCTCTTGCCGCACCATGTCAAAGCAGTGCTAGTTTTAATGAAGAGAAAAAGCAGAGCTCCCAGAATGCAATGCAAACATACAGTACCGGTACTTTTCAATGTGCAATCTCTGCTATCAGTCAGATGCAGTAAAGGGTATGGGTTGTGGCTTAGTCACAGATTCATGGGCCCCATTGCAAATTTTACTCTGGGGCCACCCACCACAATATTTCTACCTGTTGTCACTGAAAATGTAGAGAAAAGACCAATAATGTCAACTAGTAACAGCTACTCTCTGGTAATATTTGACTCTGAGCTCCCATTTAAGCCTCATATTACCTCATTAACTATGTCCTACTACTTTCATCTCAAAAACATACCTTTAGTTTTCCCCATCCTCACACAAGAGACTAAATACTAAATACTAAAATGCTTATACGCGCCCTAACCATGTTCTGTCTCAGCTATTGCAACATCCTACTTGTCAGCATACCAAACAACAGATTGCTGTCTCTCTAGTCCTTACTGACGCATTTGTTACAAGAGAAGAAGCCACACAGGTGAAATTGCCAGGTGAGTGACACAGTGCTGACTGGCAGTGGTCTCAGGCCCCTTAAGAACAAGAGACCGCTGGCTCCAAAAAACGCCGCATACAAATGAATTGCTGCTACCCCCGTACACGCTGCACACCTGTCGCCTCAGGTCACCCACTCTGCCGTCTCTAAAATAATCCGGGGCCCAGATTATTTTTTTTGCAGGGGGCCCGGGGATTTCTAGGTACGCCCCTGTGATCAATGTAAGTCAATGGGATTAGCTCACATTGATGACCATGAAATCGGCTCCTGACTGCCTCACAGAGCTCTGCTGTCATACCATTAGCAGGGCGAGTGAGCTGCAGCAGGCAGAGAGTGACACGATTGGCAGAGCCGACGAGAGTGGCGAGAACATGTGGTGGCAGTAAGGGGAAATCTACGCCCTTGGAGGAATAACAGCCTCGAAACAGGGTGTAGATTTCAAACACGGCTTTCCAGAAGCGCATAATATCTATGCAGGCACTTTTAGATGTTTTGTTTACAGATCTTCACTTCTCAGTATATTATATACAGTACACTGAGAAAGTATTCATGCCTCTGTAAAGTGCTGAGGAAGATGTCAGCACTATATAAATACTAAATAATAATAATAATACTTCTTTTCTTTTTATTCTTTTGAAGCCGCATGTAAAACTAATGTAAATGATTATTTTTTTCATCAAACAATTATGTCTGTAAGTGTGGCTGGATATTGTACTGGTTAAAGTGAACATCCAGACTAAAAATCTACTCAGCAGCACTGAAAAGGCTTGGTGTTTCTTTAACAGTTTCACAGCACCGGAACTTTGTTTTTCTTACCCAAGCCTCATTTTTAGCTGCACAGAAGAAAATTGCCCGGGCATTTTTCCCCTAATGCTGTGCAAAGCATGATGGGATTTCTGTTGTTGTTGTTCTTGTTCTGCTGTTTTGGCGCAAATTTGTTTTTTTTTTTATTTTGAATTTGAGATTTGAAGCCTAGCGCGTGCAACTGGGAGGGGAGATCAGGACACAGGACAGTTGGAACTGTGTCTCATGCTCCCTGTCACCTCCTTTCAACCGAAAATATGGCTGCCCCCATGAAATCACAAACATTTGCCTGTTCTTTTAAAACAGGGAGATAAGAGATTATATTACTTATCTATTTTAATTAACATAACTAATGGAACTAAATGACAGTATATTTATTTAGGCTGAAGTTCCTCTTTAAAGACCCTGCCTCTGACATAGGAGACCTGGGTTCGACTCTCGGCTCGGTATAAATGTTATTTGTCTTTCCTTGATCAGAATTTTTGCAGTTTTTATAATTGTTTTATTTATATATAAAAAGAAATGAAACTAAAGAAATGACACTATCACATTTACTCAAGAGTTTGAACCATTTCTAAACAAAATAGCCGAGGCACGTTTGGCAGTGATTACAGTGTCTCCTTGGGTATAATTTCACAAGTTTTACATTTCGGGATCTTCTGCCATTCTTATATGCCATTCTATGTCCTGTTGAATGGAGGCAATTCATGCAATGTGGTGTTCTGGAAGTATACAAACCGCCACAATGCTGCCACAAAGGCTGCAGCGTGTTACCTCATTATCCATGCCATGGATCATGCAGTAATGCAAGACAATGGGCAACGCAGTAAGTGTGCACAATGGGAGTGCAGTGTAACGCGACGCGCATGTGCGGACCGACAGGAATCCCAGTGATGTACTTCCTGCCCAGCAGGGAGTACATCACTAGCCGGGGGTGGCGCTATGCATTTGACCCTCTTGCAGCACCGTGGCGCAGGATCATATGAAGGCTGCTTCCTGCAGTGAGATGCGGTGCTTGCCCCGCAATTTATAGGTGTGCAACCGACCATAAAGGGAACCTGAGATGAAAAGAAAAAAAAAAACATACCTGGAGCCTCCTCCAGCCCCTTTCAACCTGATCGCTCCCTCGTCGCCATCCTCCGCCTTCTGGACCTTCTGTAAGGGCTCCCGGTATCTATGACCACTGGCCAGTCAGGTGTTTACTGTGCATGCGCGCTCCAGCCAAACTTGTCTGCCTGTCCATCTGCTTGAACTTGATGGACGTATGTCTTTTTTCAACCCAAATAACTGTGTAACTATGCCCTGGAGCTTTCTGTGCTTGTGCAGTACTACTGTGCAGGAGCAGAACTCTTCCGGCCGGGGGAGCAAATGGGGGAGGGCATGCGGCTGCACTGCGCATACGCCGACTGGCCCTGACTGGCCCAAGATACCGGGAACTCTTATGGTAGGTCCAGGAGGCGGAGGATTGCGCCGAGATGGTGATCAGGCTGAAGGGGGCTGGAGGAAGCCCCAGGTATGTATGATTTTTTTTCCTTTTCATCTCAGGTACATGTTAAATTAAAGCAAGTTATGATCTCATGCCTGTGGTTTCATGCAAAATTATTAGCCATCTACCTCAAAGGGATATTCATTCACAAAAGTTAGCCACTGCAACCTCTGTCTGACACTTTGTTCAGCCTGCTCATCCCCTTCCTGTACCCTTCTGCCTAGTCATGTACACAAGTCTACAAAGCAATTTGGCCACCAGTTATGGCCAAATTGTAGATTGTAAGCCTTTGGCAGGGCCTTCTCCCCTTGTTTATCATACTTGTTTGTACACCTTACCCAGAATATTTCAACCTGTATCATCAGCACTACCACTCCAGTGTATGATCTGGCATTGTATTACTACCTGTATTGTGTTGTGTATCTTATTGCTTATTACCTGTATTGTTGTATCTATTGTCTATTACCTGTATTGTGCTGTTGCTCACCCCTGTGATCATTGTCTGTAATCCTATGTATTGTACAGCGCTGCGTAATATGTTGGCACAATATAAATCCAATAAATAATAAGAATGGTAAATCTGCACATAATTATTGCAGACATGTTTACTTCATATTTAAAATAGAATAATGTACAATTCATACTTATGCTTGAAATGTATACATTTGCAGTTCTTATTTTATTAACATGATAAAACATATCTATATAGACCATACGCCTTAACACCATTTTGATGTAAAAAAAACACTTTCACTGTATTCTCCATCTCCTGCAAGCTGATAGAACACTAATTAGATAACTTAATTGTGCATTATGAAGAGGGAGCACTGTTGTTTTTTTTTCTTATTGTAGCATAAAATGCACTGCTTATCCTTCCAAAAATCTTCCAAAATAGAGGTTAATTTTAAAGGAGACTCATGCAAGAGTTAAAATATTGTCATGGGAAATGTAGCTTTATTACTGGGAAATGACATCTCACCGGTAGATGGCGCTAGAGCCCTTACATCTATGCTGCATCTTTCTGCAAAAGGAATAATAGGTTTAAGCATCTCTTTCACTGTGGGCACTTTCTAAGAACAAGAAAAAACTGTGTATAAGAATGGCGAAGCAGCGGATAGCAGCAATATATTTGTGTAGTATTTTGTGACACAACCTTTTGAACTTTTGAAGAATGATAATAGTTTACTGGAGTAGTAGCTGCAGAACAGGGAGGTGAGAGGTGAGCAGGCAGCTCTGAATGTGTAGCTAATTTTTAATCTTGCAAGAAAACAAAATCCACATAACTCTCTCACCTACCTCACAGATCATTCAACTTACTGAACATTTTCCAGACCACTTTGCCCAGAACTTACTAAAAAAAATCCTTTCATCCTTTTGACCTGAGATCTATCTATCTGCCCGACCTGAGATCTATCTAATATCTATCTATCTATCTATCTATCTATCTATCTATCTATCTATCTATCTATCTATCTATCTATCTATATGTGATGTGGTACAATAGCCAAAATGGTTGGCACAATCCAGAGAAACAGTTTGGTAGAGGCCAGCACACTTACTAAAGCAGCCCACTGATGATACAATCTTGATTGTGCAATCTTACCAAATCTACGATTTAGAAGGGTGAACTGAGTAAATATACTTTGCATGGATGCTTAAAGTAGTCCATCATATCACATGGAAGTGGTAAGATTTTACAGTCAGGATTGTATCATTAGTGGACACCCTAATACTAACACTCATAGGTATTTATTTCTTCATAAAAACATCATCAATTCAGAGTTTCAAGGCTTTTCGCAAGACAACAAATAAGTCCCGCATACTCGCCAATCAGTGTTTTTATTATGTCATTATAAAGAAATAAAAAGTTATCATTCCTTGCATTGGTGAGTAGGCTGGTCAGTCATTAGCTGTTTTACTGTATCTACTTGTAGAGTGGTTGGAAAGCAATGCTAGCTGTACGTTCCCTGTCATTATCACAGGAAGCATCAATGACAACTTTTTTGTGCCCTGTGATGTCACTTCCTATTTAGAGTCTATTATTTGTGATTTTGCTCTGAGAAGCAGGGTTTGGACTGTTTACAGCAGTGTGCTCTGCATGGTGTAGTACAGTCTAATGGCACCCTTTATTTAATGTGGAAAGCACCTAGTGCAAAGCAGCATACAAATGTATCTCCTGCAAAATAATGGTTGGATATTCACCAGCGGTTAACTGTTGAAGTATTAAGGTAGCCATACACTGGTCGATTTGCCATCAGATTCGACCAACAGATAGATCCCTCTCTGATCGAATCTGATCAGAGAGGGATCGTATGGCTACCTTTACTGCAAACAGATTGTGAACCGATTTCAGCCTGAAACCGTTCACAATCTGTTGTGGTGGTGGTGCTGCCGCCGCCGCTCCCCCCCCCCCCCCCCCGCATACATTACCTGCTCCGCCGGCGCGACTGCCCCCGGTCACCGCTGCTCTGTCTGCGCTCTGGTCTCCAGGTCCGGCATTCCTCACTTCTTCTAGCCTGGCAGGAAGTTTAAATAGTAGAGGGCGCTCTACTGTTTAAACTTCCTGCCGGGCTAGAAGAAGTGAGGCATGCCGGACCTGGAGACCAGAGCGCAGACAGAGCAGCGGTGACCGGGGGACTGGAGTCGCGCCGGCGGAGCAGGTAATGTATGCGGGCTCTATTGCATCGGTCGCCGGGCACTCGAACGTCGCTAGCGACGCGCTCCCTACCCGCGGGCGATCGACGGTAATTTTCCGCACGGAGCGATCGACGGGATCGGACGAAATGGATCGAAATTTGGCGTGCTGCGGGAACGATTGGCAGCAGATTCGATCCCAGTGATCGAATCTGTTGTCGAAACGGAGGGCAAATCAAGGCCAGTGTATGGCCAGCTTTACTCATTTCCTTTGTTGAATAGTGTTTACATCAAGTGCCTAGGCAGTCAAACACACAGCAATGTCAACAGATTTGGTTGGATTAAGCAAACTATAAATCCACTAGACTGTTTTCTGCTAAATTACTAAAGAGTTAAAACCTCTGGTTACAGTTTTCTTGAGGCAACCTATGGATGTAAGAAGAACATTATTTTGGCCAGCTTGGGTGGCAGTCTACTATCTGGCAGCTTCATGATGACATCAGCAGCTGAAGACTGCTGGTGGAGGACCATTGGGCTGCTAGAAAATGTATGAGCTTTCTACTGCTGCATCTCAGATGCATATCTGATGGGTTTATGCATATCTTCTTCATTGTCATGCTTTTACTGAACACAAATACTTGGCCTGCTCACATTATCTGCCAGCTGATGGAAACCGATCAGATGAAGCCTTCATATCCGATTGGTAGGGATGGTAATGCTTAGGAGAACTCATGGAGAAGCATGTGAACAGTTTGATCAGCTGATAGATTTTTTTCTTATTTGCCTTTCATGATCATGTGTTATCATGATCATGGCAGCCAATCAGAACCTTACAAATCTATCAGCTGATCAAACGGAAGCATGCTTTTACATGACTTCTCCCAAAGATTTCCATCCTTACTGTGTAGGGAGCTTAAACAATGATTTTCACCCCAACTCCCACAAGGTAAATAAAGCATATTTTTTTTAGTCCATATACCTTCTTTGCGTGCCCCAAAATGATGATATGAACCAAAGCAAGGCCCAGAAAACCTGCTTCTTCTCAGTCCACTACAATGCTCCAAAATTCCCTTGACCCCTCTACCTTGATTACTACAGGCACAATTAGTCTTAGCCACATGGGACACAAGAATGTAAACACACACAAGAGAGAAATCATACAAAGTTAGAGGGGTGTCCCTTTGACTTATGTAATTCAGAGAGTATTTGTATAAAATTTAGGGTCAAGCAAGAAAATTCAGGCCATGAGTACACCAGTTTAAAGTGAAAGTTGTGTATACCCATTTCTGTGATTAGAATAACAGCATTACTGTTCTCTGCATTGGCTGGAGAAAACAGGACTGATTGATATGGATTATTGTACTTTGCACAAAATTTCCTCTTTCTGCAGTAATTTATTAAATATTAGTGAAGCTTGCTGATTTTTTTTTAACAGAAAATTATTGTAGGTAAGACTTACTTTTAAGACCAAAGTTTACAGTGCACTAAGTAAAGTGTGGTAAAATTAATATGTGTACATGTAAAACATCCACAGATAAAATTATAGTATAATAATAATATTAATAATAATAAATTAAGAAAAAAGCCATTTTAATCACTAGATCAGATGTTTAACATAACCACGTTTATTATTGCACTGAACTCACAGCATGCTACGCCACTTTATACACTACAAAATTGGGGTCATCGATGGTCTGACTGCATTTTGTTTATTTTATATTTAAAATAATAAGTATTGTAATTGTTCATATTGTTACAATTACATATATGTATAATGTTTATTACTAATGGTAAAATTATATATATATATATATATATATATATATATATATATATATATATATATATATATATATATATATATATATATATATACACACACATTAATGTCTTTGTTTTTTAATAACATCACCTGCTGGTTTGACTGGCAAGTTCTGTGAGTAAGAAATAATCTTGCTTTACTGATATAAAAAGCAAGAGTCTAACATTAGTCTACAGACTTATAGTTAAGCTAGAGTTCTGTTTTAGATCTGTGTTATCTTAACTACTTAACTACAACATACTGAAGCAAGACATTTTACCAGATGCTAGTCAGACCAGCAGGTGGCACTCCTCCCTTCAAAAAAAAATTGAAAAAAGGAAGAAACAAGAAAAATTAATTTCTAATATATGGTATTTTTTTGAATCGTTATAACAAACAATTAATCAATAGAAATGTCCTTTATTTACCTTTAGGCAAAGCTTACTAATGTTAACATTTGTGTGCAATTTGCAAAAACGCAATAACGGCACACGTTCATTTGCAAAGTTGAAGTCACAATTTTTCCATGTTTCAAATTAGGACAGCAGGTACGTATGATTCGTGTTTCAGTGGGAACGCTGGAAAATCGCATTTTCCACAAAAAATCACATGCGATCATTAAATGTATTTTTCAAGTAAATTCACTGAAAATATCACAATGCAAACTTTAGTATTCAAATGCATAAGAAAATTGCAAAATCAAGCACAAATGTGGGTTCAAAAAATAATACAAAAATCACAAGTGCAGAATCATGCATGTGGAAAATAGCAGGCATTAAATGCAACAAGTATGAACGGCCCTTAACATTTCCAAATATGACATGTAATTTGATTTTGTTATGTATCAAATAACACCCTCATTTCTGTAGGCTCCTATGGCTGATATCACTTAAAGTCAAAATAAAGTTAAAAAAGCCTCCCTGAACACCAATGGCTCCCCACCAATAAGCTGCATTGCCTGTGTCTGTGCTGCAACTTCCTGTCTCCTCTATACAAGAAACCAACACCATTGCATTGCATTGTGAAGTATGTGAATAAAGCTACTTGTTGACAATAATCAACAGAATTGTGTCTACTTTGGGGAGGAAGGTAAGTCAACGGATTCTAATATATTTTATACTTGCACTGGCACCTCTGTTCTTTATAGAGAATTTATGTGTGCATCAAACCAAGTAACACCTGACAAATCTGGCTTTGCAAATTTGGCCTAATTGGCTACTCACGAGACATAGCTCATGCAAATATGCATTTGCTTTCGCATGCCAAAGTTTGCAGGGTTAAAACCAATACCACAAAGCGGTTGCCCTGCAGGAATGAGTTCATGCTACATTAGCACTATCCAGGAGCGCCACGGGAGGCTTCCCAATGCCCCCAACTTACAGTTCACATTATTAACATTCATTTTACTTATTAACACAGAAAAAAATGATTTCAAAATGCTTGCTCATCCAGCCACCCTCTTATGTCTTTAGCCAACTTTAGTGTTTTCCAGCAGTGGAAAGAGTATCAATACTACCCTGTTCCCCTGAAATAAGATCTACCCTAAGAATAAGCCCTAGCATAATTTTTCATGATTTTTGAGGATGCTTAAAATATAAGGTAAGTCCTACTCCAAAAATAAACTTAGCTATAATTCATAAAAAAGTCAATGTACATACTGTCCAGGCAGGCCACTACAGTATACATGTTCTGTTCAAGAATAAATGTAGATTGTTGTTTCTGTAAAAATAAAACATCCTCTGAAATTAAGCCCTAATGCATCTTTTGGGATTTTTTTTTAGGAAACACAGTAGCTGAATATAACTAGTAATGCTCTATGTACTGCTATGTAAAGCACATCACAACACTCTGCCTAGCAGCACGCATTGGAACCATAATTTAGCTCTGATGTCACATGACTGGGTTTAACAGTGAACCTGTGTACACATCCCAGCTAAGTTACCCTACACAGCAAGGTGATTATCTGTCTTGGCAGTTCCCCTTTAAGAGATGAACTATTCCCTATGAATATTTAATGGACTTTGCCTGCATTATCCACATGACGTGGGTTGGAGCTTCACTTAGACTAGAAGATTTGAAAGGTGCTGGAGAGAAGCAGCAACGTTTTTCAGCGCACTAAACTACCTTGTGATTGCCAAGCCCTGAGCAGAGCTGCAAACATTTGCACTGACAATACAAGATGACAAATAAGGCGAGATCGTGGTACAGGGGAATGAGTGGGGTAGTTTGTTCATTTCCATGACAATGCTGGGAACACAGTTGGAAGCTAAATTTCTATGCCTGGTACACTTCTCTTCTGCAATCAGCCCTGCGAACTCCCAGACTTAAGTGTGTGCATTTGTCTCTGATTGTGTAGCTAAAATGTGTTAAGAAGGTCTCTGTTTTTTTTCTGATAACCTTGTATGTGTATCCAGAAGAACTACACCATCAGGGTAAGTCTGAGCTTGCATCAGAAAACAATAGGTTTAACCCTTTCCTCTACTTTGCTGCAGTCCTGTAACTTTATATAGCATGTCTACCTAAGAGTGTATATAATGTGTAATGCTGCTAGCAAAGCCTGTAATCCATGACTGTGCATGCATAATATACATATCTGTGCAGAGCGAGCTGCCTCTGATCTACACACAGCCTAACGTGCAACTCTGTCTAATATATTTCTCACTGGGTCTTGCTATTAACCATTTGTGATCTACGTACCATTGTAGACTTGTGCCATTCTCTTCTTACTAATTGGACACCTTTCCTATGTGAGATTGCAGTGTTCCAGCTTCCATGGTGAGAACTTGACACATATTAGTTTTCATGCTTAGAAAAGTGTGTAAAATTAGAATGGCTTTTGTCCCTGTCTTGTAGGCCTGTGTGTGTTATTTCTGGAAAATATATCAATGCACATGTGACCTTGTTATACCGCTTTTTCCCACAATACTGTACTTGTCTTAATTTAAATGCTATGTATATATATATATATATATATATATATATATATACCGGTATATATATATATATATATATATATATATATATATATATATATATATATATATATATAGTCCTCACTTTTGTACATTGTTTTTTTGATAGAGGGTTATTATTGATAGTCCATTTTTCACAACCTTTTTAACCTTCATCTGTTCGGAGTATCCAATTTATTTATTTGAAAATTCTCATGATGAGTATAATGCAGTAGAATCCCTTTTTGAGTTTTCTATTTTAGAAGTTGACTATATCAGAATTGGTCACACATATATTTATACAGATACAATTGCTGGGACCTGAGGACTGAGCTTACTATAGACAGATGTTTACTATATCAGAGTTTACTATAACCAGATTCTACTGTATGCTAAAAAAGCATTGACTTTAATGGGAGTGGGACAGTACAGAGTACTATAGGCACAAACACACACACACACACACACACACACACACACACACACATACACACACACACACACACACACACACACACACACACACATACACACACACACACACACACACACACACAGACACACACACACACACACACACACACACACACACACACACACACATACACACACACACACACACACACACACACACACACACACACACACATACACACACACACACACACACACACACACACACACACACTCGAGCACACACACACACACAATTGATGACATTGATTGGTGGCTGACAATTGATATACTAGTGGCAGGACAAGTACAGCTATGACAAGAAATATCAGTGGGGAGCTTTGTCCCGTGAGCTTACAATCCAGACAAGAGAAAGCTAGAGACATTAGATAAGCCACAGTGAAATTTCCTCTTACCTGGGTTGGATTCTTGAAGTTTTCCACAACTTATATGAAACTTCAGGCCCTTAGTAAATTACCCTATAGTTGCTCAGGTTAGTCGACCTATAAAAGCAATCTGCATTCCATCTCAAAGTCATCTTAGAAATATAAGCGTTTTAGTCAGTGAAATTCACACATGCATATCTGCTGTTTGAATACTTCTCATTTTATGTGTGATCGTGATTCATCTAAAACAGTCACTGGTATGAATATAAGGGGAGGCTGTTTTTGAGGATTGCATGAAATCCCATTTCTTTTTTCTCACACACTGACTATTCTGCCAATACAGCTTTGTTTCTGCCTCCTGGATTCTTCCACTCAGATCACAGATCTTACTTAACAGTTTTCTTTTTTTTTATATCATTTACACTGTCTGAGAATCAACATTTCCCAAATCCTGCGATTCACAGCTCAGTGGGCGTTTATTCACCACTGCCTGATTATATGAGACTTCACTGTATATGCTTATATTATATTTTATAATTCTAAACCGTTGTGTGACTGTTGGGTGAAACTTTACGGGGTTGTGAAACTTTACAGGGTTGCATGTTTATTTATTTTTTATTTTTGTGCCTTGGGCCAGGCATAATAGCTTTACAGTAGGCAAAGCATTTCTTGAGTCATTTTATACCTCTTAATCATGTTTGTGTAAAATGGTGTTGAACTCTATTGTATGGCTGGCTCAGCCTATATAGTGTGACTGTGGCTTAGAGGAAAGCCTATGGATTCCTTCTGAGGCTGTGATTTTATCAGTCAAGCTCCCGCATGTAATCAATAATGCCATTAAGGCTGGAGAACCAACACACACCTACCTATATCCAATTAACCTGCTCACTTGAGGATCCTGCGGAGAGAATTGGAGGCTGCTGCAAAGGGAACAGCATGCTGGATACTAATAAGAGCAGGAGGATTTTTTCCCCCCTCACACTTTAAAATACATTTAATTAAACAGCTAGCAGTATGCAAAGTGCTATAGTAACGCATAGGAATCATTTAGAAATAATATTTTTCCTGGTGATTTTTCTAAACTGAAAAAAGATAAAACAGTGCTGCTAGCCATGGAATAATATGCTTCAAGGCTAATTGCACTATTATATAAATGAAAGTCTATGACAGAACATACACATTCTATCATTCATTAAATGGATAGAATAACCTGATACTGGTGATGCCTAGAAGCACCCCTAGGAATGGAACAGTGTAATACAACACTGACTTTAGGCACTGCCCTGTTAATTATTGTCTGCAGTGCCAGCCACAAAGTAGGGAAAAGACTGGCCCCATGCATTTAAAAGGTCACTTTGTATGTGTAAAAAGGGTGATGGGGTAATTTGTGCACCAGGGATATATCAACTAGTGGAGTATCGGTAAAATGACTGATATTCCGCTATTGGGCAATGAGTAATACGATAGAAAAAAACTGATATTTTTCCGATATTTTACTACCTCTAAACCTAACCCTATTCTCACTTGAACCCGCCCTCTATCGATGCCTAACCCTAACGACCCTCCTGCCGCAATCTTCACCAATAACAGCACCTTCGCTGCTAAACACACCCTCCGAATTACCACTTTTGCTTTGTACATATCGCAGAGTTTTAAATTAAACCCTAGGTGAGAGGGATATGGAGGCTGCCATATTTATTTCCTTTTAAACAATACCAGTTGGCAGTCCTCCTGATCCTAATTCTCTGATACTTTTAGCCATAGACCCTGAACATGCATTTGCAGACCAGGTACTCTGACTCAGCTGACTCAGGTTTTACTGATAAGTTTTAAGTAAGTTTTTATATGGTTTTAAGTCATATGCTTGTTCCAGGGTTTTGACTCAGATACTACATAAGCTAGAAGATCAACAGGACTGTCAGGCAACTGGCATTGTTTAGTAAAAAATAAATATGGCAGCCTCCATATCAGACTCACCTTGGGTTCCCTTTAATGAAAGTCTGTAAGATGGCTGAATTTCTACCTCTGATTACTCAGCAATGGCAATATTCATTTAAATAATAAAAATAATTTCTGCATTTTTTTCAGTCTGTTTCTACAAAGCTGTTGTATTGCTGCATATGACAGATGAGCTCCAAGTAAGCTCCTTTAGATCCTTTTGCTTATCTCTAATTAAACAGTTTCACGTGAGTACATTGCTTATTAGTGAGCTGAAACAATTCCGGTACCGATTGATATAGGCCCAAGAGTACATATCAATTATTTGAAAACCTGCTTTTATCTGCCTGTTGATTATGATGTACTTCTTTACCTTTGCATTTCAATAAAGTAAATGCTGTACATTTTTTTCAGTTTGATTTCAAACTTGGGAAACTCGTGAGAAAACATTTTCCAGTGAGTTTAATGTTATAATTGTTGTTTATGAATAGACTAATGGACCCGTATTTAATTTACCTTTTTTACTCCAAAGTTTTTTCTCCTAGGAGATAATCTTTTATCTTCTGTTTAAAATAACTTTTCAGCCCGGTGCAATTGAAAAAGTACCAACAAGTAGGCAAAAAAGTACTGTCAAAATGATTTTATTGCTTGCTGGTGGCTTTAACCGATTAGCAGCTTCAAACCAAATTTTTCATTTTAAAAGCTGCTGGTGCAACGTAAACCTGTGCCGGTCTATCTTGTTAGGCTGTCTAGTGCAGCCAAACAAGCGGGTGGAAGGGAACAGTTATATTTACCTGTTCCGAACGGCTTTTCTTCCTCCACCGGTGGCTCTGAACTTCCTGCAGGTCTTCTGGATCCCGATCATATCCAATCACATATGACATGTGATCAGGATCCAGGAGACCGTGTCAGCGTTACAGCGCCACCCGGTGGGGAAAGAGGGATGATGGAAGAGATGGAAGAGACTCTTCCATCACCCCTTTTCCACCACAGGGTGGCGCGGTAACACTGACATGGTCTCTTGGATCCTGATCACATGCCAAATCATGTGTGATCGGAATTGAGAAGACACGTCGGGATTACATCACCACCAGTGCAGGAAGAAGAAGCCGATCCAGCTGTAACTATGAAAGCTCCCTGCCGCCTTCTCTGTATAACCCGCCGAGTCTGCCAGGCTGAGGAAGGCACACTTCCCCAGTGGCAGGAAAAATTTGGGTCTGGAGCCTAATAAAGTTTTACTTTATTTGGATGCTAAAGGATTAAATGCATTTTATTCATGAGCTGTTAAAGAGAAACTGTAACCAAGGATTGCACTTCATCCCAATCAGCAGCTGATACCCCCTTTCCCATGAGAAATCTTTTCCTTTTCTCAAACGGATTAACAGGGGGCTCTGTATGGCTGATATTGTGTTGAAACCCCTCCCACAGTGTGATGTCAGGACCATGGTGCTGACATTACAATGTGTGAGCCTTGTTGCATTGTGGGAAATAACAGCTGTTTCCATCTGCCAAGAAAGCAAGCAGCAGCTACTTCCACTGACATCACCTGCCAGCAGTAAACATGTCACCTTGTGATAAATGTCAGAATGTCAATCAGGGAGAGGAAATATTTTACAATGGGCAAACACTGACTAAATCATTTATACATAATTATTGTAAAAATTAAACACTTTCGTTCATTAAGTTATTTTCACTGGAACTCCTCTTTAAAATATCACCTAGGAAAAAAAGTAGGAGAAAAAGTGAATTGAATAAGGGCTGTGGTGTAAACGTGTTTTCCTGTCAAGTCCTGACAAGCTCTTTTGAGAATCTTCCCTAAAGCCCCCATGTAGTTGCTAGTGCTAGCAATGTACTTACCACATTGACAGTGGCCTACACACTGGAACAAAAATGTACTAGACCTGCATAGGAAATGATGTTTCCAGCCATGACCCAGATATTTAATTCATTTTATAAACTGTCTGTGAAAGGGGAGCATCCTATTATCCCTTCATGAACCAATCATGCTACCTGACAATAAAAAGGCAGAATCCTTATGCTAGGCATCCACTCATGCTCATACACAAGCTTCCCCACAGTGACATAAAACGTGGCATCCAACATGTCTGACAGCTACTTTATCAGTAGAATAGATCTAAAATGCTAGACAGTCACATTTATCGGATTATTTGCTGCAGGCACAGAACTGCTTTGTTGCGCTACTGTTACATAACTTCCTTGCTTTATTATACCTTATGAGGGCATTATACCTCATTGATGTTGTGGGGATATAAATTATCTAAACAAGGACAGAATGGCACACATTATTGCTGTTGCAGTCCTGAGGAATATGATGCTTATTATTATGATTCAGTCTGGTAAATCTTCCTACATTGGTTGTTTTCTCCAGATGGCTACAACCCAAAATGCACCTGTCTCAAACCACTGAGGCCTAATCCTGATAGGCTACTGGCTCCTCTACAGTCTACACCTCTGTTAGTCTGTGAGGAATGTGAAGGTAACAATGAGGGCAGAAGAGATGTACCATACATTCATCTCACCTTCTCCTTGTAGACGGTTTAGTCACTTCCATTTTCCCTGGGGACTGACAAAAGAGCCCTTTGGAATCCTTAGTTCCTTACACAACCATAACTATGCAAAGATACAGAAATACTGTATACATAAACCTGATTTATCAAGTCATCTCAGTCCATCTCCAAGCATTTTCAGTAGGTATATATATTATAAGTTATCTATCACCCCTGCACTAGATTATTTATAAAGTTGTCTTCTTTTATGTGGTTTTGAAGCCCTAACTTGTCTCATACTGGATCATGGTAGAGGGAGTTGCTGATTGGTTACAGAATTCACAGTAGAGTGATTGCAGTGTCATGCAGGCACCTGCAGTAAGGATGGTGGAGGGGGTGCTGATTGGTTATAGAATTAGCAGTTGTGGGATTGCAATGTGATCAAGGGACCTGTGGTAAGAACTTTCCCCTTTCAATAAACGAAGGCTTTCTATTCTTCATTGCAAAATCTTAACAGCCAATTTACTGTACTAATACTCCTTGACCTTTCCTTTCCTTCTCCTTTGACAGTGTCGTTCATTTGCTTTGCTTCTTTGCTTCGTCACTGGGTGTCAAGAGCCTAGCACATTCTTGGATTAGCTCCTTTCCATGCCCGCTATCTGTTGGTGTACCACAAGGCTCCATTCTAGGACCTCTTCCCCCAATTAATACACTCTTTTGGTTTCCAGTATAACCTCTACACTGATGACAGTCCAAATCTATCTGTCAGCGCCTGACCTCTCTACACTGTTATCTCGAGTCCTTGACTGTCTGTTGGTTGTTTCTGCATTCCTCATCCCGTTTCCACAAACATAACATAAACAAAACAGAAATTGTACGATTTCCTCCATCTCTGTCTGCGCGCTCACCTATAGTTACTATTAACCGCCTTAGCAGTATGTCCGACACTGTGTCGGGCATACCGCTCTGTGGCCCCAGGAGTCCCCCATAAATAAATGTGCCAAATGGCTGTAAATCCTCTAGCTAGCACTAGGCTAGCTAGTAAGAGTGGCCGGCACCTCTGGATCCCCGCCGATCCCCCTGCTTATACATTACCCCCCCCCCCCTGGATCCACTGATCGTGCAGCCTCACGGCACAGCTCCGGTCTCTCTATGGGGAGGATCAGGTTTGCGCATGACGTCATCTGTGTTCCTCTCCATAGTGAAGACCTGAGCTGTCTGGGGAGGCTGCGCCGATCACTGGATCCCGGCTGGGTAATGTATAAACGGAGGAGCAGCGGGGATCGGAGGGTGCCGGAGACTTCTTCTAGCCAGCCTAGTGCTAGCTAGAGGGTTTATAGCCATATAGCACATTTATTTAAAAATCGGGCAAAAAGTAACAAAACCTCCTGAGCGGCGTAATGCTCAGGACGTTAAATAACTCTCTGGTTGTCCTGATTATACAGTATGTTGAACTGCTCATGTATCTATGCTCCCTATTGTTGTATATTTTGCACATTGTACAGTTCTATGGAATATGTTGGGGCTCTATAAATAAAAATAATAACAACAAACTTTTGATTAAGATGCTGCATGCAGATGCAGTCACATGCTAGTTATTTCTCATACTATTTCAGAAATCCTTATTAGGGTCTGATATGCCCCAGATAAAGGTTGGAAATCTTAAACACTTAATACCAGAATATATATATTTTTTATTATTCCTGTTTTGGATCACTTATGAACATAACTGCTGGCAATGCTTGAAGATTGCTGGAAATGGCTTTAGTAGATTTTTTAGTTTGAATCTAAAAAAACTGCTCTGGTCCTTAAGGGGGCTGTTCAGGCTGATACTAAGGGAGGTAAAGGGCACCTCTGACAAAATCAAACAACAATTAGTTACACCATTGAAGAAACATTGTAATGTCTTGCTACATTGTGTGAGTAATATGACTTACCAGAACCCAGTCTGAGATTGGTTTCTGTGCGTATCTCATCCCCCTAACAGAATATGGTTTGGCCTTTTAACTGTCTCCAGCGCTGGAGATACAGAAAAGGCCAAGGCCTTCTTATGGAAGGGGGTGGAGCTATGCACAGGAGCCTGGCTCAAACTGGGCTCTGGTAAGTCTTATTACTTATACAATCCACAAAGGCATTATAATTTCTCTTTTTTAGAATACCTAACAGTTTTTTTTGAAATTTGCCAGAGGTTTGCTTTCATGAAATGAGATAAAATCACACATAAAAGATGTTTTCTGAATATGCAAGACTTGAAACACCATTGAATTAACCTGGGGGACCATAGTTTCCCTGTTGTAGCCTTCCTGTAAATCTCTTGCCAGAGGTCGGGGAGTTGTTGAATCTGTAGTGATTCTCTTTCTCTGATAATAATGATAATCCACATGGTAGATTGCCATTGCATATTCTCTAATTCCTTCCTTCCTTCTGTTAGTCGGAAGAATTGTAGTAACACTGGGGATCCTGAGAGATTCACTTTCAGTCATCCTCTAATTACTTAATTTGTCAAAAGGAAGCATAGCAAGTTAAACTATATCATTTAGCTGCAATGCTTCCTATTGCCTAATTACAAAATTCTCCAATTATTTCCATTGTCATTTATAAGAACTAAATTCTGACACGCCAGAGCTCCACGACTAGGTTTGTATAGTGAGAGGAGACCCAGGACTGGATTCACACACATGGAAGATCAGCTTTGTGGATTTTATTCTTTTTTAAAATTTTAATTTCAAATGCAGAGAAATGCACTTATTTTTCTTAAGTAATAAAATTGCATTGCTTTGAAAACCAATGTGTTTGATTTGCCAATGCCTTGTACACAACATATTCTCTTGCATACTAGCCCTGCTACCAGGGCCGGGTTTGTACTTTTTACTGCCCAAGGCCCACTATCACCAGCTGCCCCCGGACTGACAGCATCCTAAAGGTGCGTACACACGTCGGATTTGAGCAAACAACTGGTCGTTTGGACGTCAAATCGGGCATGTGTACAGTCTGTAGTTCAGCTGATAAGAGCGGACTTGAGCGATCCTCCAAGTGAATAAATTATTACTATCTCAAGCTACAGCATCGTGTCTGTTTTTGGTGTAGCTGGCCCACCACCGGCACCAGAACATTTTTAAACCTTTTAACAATTTTTATCCTTCTGGCGCCTCTGTACATCCTTGCCTATTTAAAGAGGAACTTTAGTGAAAAAAAAAAGAAAAATAATAATAATTCAATACATTGCAGTGAAAAGTTAAAAAATAGAGAGATTAAGAAATGTTTGATATTTGACATGTAATTTGTTTATATAGTTTGATCCACAATCAGCCTGTACGTTATCATCTTTATTACTGGCAGACAAGAAAAAAAGGCAGAACTAACTTCCCCCTAACAATGTGATAGGCTAAAAAAAAAAAGGTTGCTTATTATAGATATACATATGCACATAGGGAGATACTGGTTGCTTTGCAGTTGGAAACAGCTGTTATTTCAAAAAATGCAACAAGGCTCAAAGAGGGGAAACTGTCAGGACTTAGGTGCTGACATCACACTGTGGGAGGGGTCTCACCGCAATATCAGTCATACAGACCGCCCTGATGATCTATTTGAGAAATGGTAAAGATTTCTCCTGGGAAAGGGGGTATCAGCTACTGATTGGAATTAAGTTCAATCCTTGGTTACTGTTCCTCTTTAAAGTGAACTCAAGGTAAGTGTGATATGGAGGCTGCTATATTTATTTCCTTTTAAGTAATACTATTTGCCTGGCAGCCCTGCTGATCTATCTGGCTGCAGTAGTGTCTGAATTACACCAGAAACATGCAGCTAATTTTATTAGATCTGACAATAATGTCAGAAACACCTGATCTGCTGCATACTTGTTCAGGGTCTATGGCTAAAAGTATTAGAGGCAGGGAATGACCCGGACAGCAAGGCAACTGTCAGATAGAATAGGGTAGGAGGCGCCCATGACAAGCAACTGCTGTATTATGCGACTAGTTTAAACATTGATTGCCAGTCAATCTGGTGATAATAAATAAAGGATGGTCCTACCTTAAATGAAGCAGTCCATCCACTAAATGGTATAAAGAAAATTAGCTTTATTGGGCACTTTTAAAAATGACAACGCGTTTCGCGGAACAACCGCTTCCTCAGGTCGAGTGATGTGCCCTCCGGGCAGTAGGGTAACTATCTCGGGCGCCTGTGAGTAACGGCGTTCGTGTCCTGATGGTTTAAATAGATAGAGGTTACTTCTTAGTAACCGCTGGATGTGTTTGCGGAGCTTAGCCGCGTAGTGTATGGCGTAAAACGTGGATGGACTGCTTCATTTAAAGAGAACCCGAGGTGGGTTTGAAGAATATTATCTGCATACAGAGGCTGGATCTGCCTATATAGCCAAGCCTCTGTTGCTATCCCAAACCCCCCTAAGGTCCCCCTGCACTCTGCAATCCCTCATAAATCACAGCCACGCTGCTGACAAACAGCTTGTCAGAGCTGGCTGTGTTTATCTCTGTAGTGTCAGTCTGCTGCTCTCCCCGCCTCCTGCAGAACTTCAGTCCCCGCCTGCATCCCTTCCCTCCCTGCTGATTGGAGGGAAGGGACGGGGGCAGGGACCGGAGCTATGCAGGAGGCGGGGGAGCAGCTGAGACTGACACTACAGATGTAAACACAGCCTCACAGCATGGCTGTGATTTATGAGGGATTGCAGAGTGCAGGGGGACCTTAGTGGGGTTTGGGATAGCAACAGAGGCTGGGCTGTATAGGCAGATCCAGCCTCTGTATGCAGATAACATTCTTTAAACACCCCTCGGGTTCTCTTTAAGGTAGGACCATCCTTTATTTATTATCACCAGATTGACTGGCAATCAATGTTTAAACTAGTCGCATAATACAGCAGTTGCTTGTCATGGGCGCCTCCTACCCTATTCTATCTGACGTTTTACCCCGATTCGGAAGAATCCAGGAGGTCCGCACACTCGAAGAATAAACATCCAATTTTTATTCAAACATTGTGACAAAGTTCCATTCAAAAGACCGACGATTCGTTTCGGGGCCCCGTGGGGTCCCCTTTGTCAAGGCAACACAAACAGAATTCTGCTTGACTTACATGGGTCCCAGCACCTCAACAGTGGTGTGCAATCTTCTTTTGATTTGTGGATTTACCCCGATTCGGGGTCACCACTTTGGCAAGTGGACTTTTTGAAGGAGCAGCGACCATCCAAGGACAAGGCCGAGCAGGGACGGTACTTCCCCGCATGCATATCAAGTGGTTGCCTGGTTTGCAACCCAATTTTGTGAGTACAACTATATAAGAACTACATTAATAAAACCATCTAAAACTCACAATACTGCACTAGATTGGGCTCCTGGCTTTTCCTCCCGTCCTTTTTTTCTATCTTATCACAGCTGCAGCAAGGCAACTGGTATTGCTTAATAGGAAATACATATGGCAGCCTCCATATCACTCTCACCTCGGGTTCACTTTAACCTCCCTGGCGATTACCCCGAGCTACGGTCAGGGTGGAAAACCGCAGCTCAGAGCGGTAACCCTCACCTACACTTGGAGTAGCCACCGGAGACTCTATGCAGAGCAATGCGCGCACCGGGTGTTTCAACTCACCTCCCAGGAGATCCCAACGTTGGTCACCATTCTTCTTCCGCTCCTCTGAGGCTCTGCTTCCCCCTGGTGAGATCGCCCTCTGTTGTCATGACAACAGCCAGCAATCTCACTTTAGTGTTACAGCACTGCCACCTGGAGGACAGAGAGAAAACTGCAGCGCTGGTGCCCAGGGAGGTGAATAAGCGCTGGGGCTGCTGCAGACTCTCTGCTGGTATCATTTTTTTTCATGATTTTAGGGTCTAAAAGCACATGAAAAAATTGTACCGCTTTTACACCCTAAAATCAGAAGGAATCATACCACCAGGGAGGTTAAGTGAAAGAATTAGCAAAAAAGTCCAATATTATTTATAAATAAGAGAAAAACACTCACTATGGTGTATGAGGGGGACTGACTGTATTTGCACAGCCAATTACTACAGAGAATCCTCATGTTACTGCTTCACAACAGCTTAACTGGGTAATGCTTTCTGTATTGATTGATGTATATAATTAGTATGTACCGGTAGTTAAATTCACACAAAGATGAAAGATTTAAGATTTTGGAGAACATTGTACAAAATATGCAGTAAAACTATTCTGAACTTAGTGGTTCTGTGGACTAGTAGGTATAGCTATAAGTGTTGTCAGTGATTTTGAGGGAGAAAGCAAATGAGTTGTGCTTTCTTTCTGTGAGGCATTTGTCCTGTGAGTGCAAGAAGCGTCCGTAACACGGTTGTCAGTAAGACTCTATCCTGACTAGGACAAAACTGCTTCTTGGGGAAAAACATCACACTCTACTTCCAGTTTCCTCAGCGTCTGGGGGAATATTTATACAAACAGGAAACACCTTCTGGTAGTTGTGGACATTTGTGGGGAGCATTTGCATGATATGAGGGAAATCTGATTAACCTTGGTGGTGATGGATAACTAGTACAGTGGCTGCATTGTACTGACTGAAATCACACAATGGGCCTAACACAATGCCCTCCATGTGTGTAATCTGGCCTCTCTTCAACAGATGATGCAGAAATGTCTTCTAACTGCCAAAGTTCAGTGAAGCCCAGGTCACTGTTAATATTTATGTGTCCGTTGTTAATATTTATTCCAGCTACATTCTTCAAATATACTTTACCGCGTTTCAAAAAAGTAAATAAGTTTGTAAGTCCCATCACTGAGTAACTAACTGTAGATACAGAGTAGCTTATAAATTTGCCTGCAGCACACAAAAGTCTTATTTTCCTTTTACAAAATTGAACAATAAGTATGGTTGGACTTTTCATTTACATAGATAAAGAAAATAATAAAATGACAATCTCTGCATTAAAGCTGGTATCAAGGCTGAAAAGGCTGTTTTTCTATTTCAAAAGTTTTATTTTTTAACATAAAAGAATTACAAAGTTTCACAGATCAACTGCGCATCACATAGGTAAGATCCACAATCTGTATAGTCAATGGAGACGACAATCCTAATTATATACAATGTATACATCTTGTCAAGATAGCATCTAATATACTCCAGCTCTGCGTTTATTAAAATTATTAACTGGATCTTTATACACAGCTGATATATACTTGATAAGTACAGTATGTTCTTAGGAGCACCTGATAATTTGTGCAGTTATCTGATCAGACAACATGCTGTCCAATTCATGACATCATACAGATGCAGGTCAAGGGCTTCAGAGAAAGGTCAGAAGCTTCAGATAATGTTCACATTCAAAAACACAAGTCAGAGGAGAAACACCATGCAAACAATCACTACAACACAGCCCAACAAGCTGGAACACCAACAGCAATACAAGCAACTGAGTGTTGTCAGAATGAAGGATTTTAGTTGCAGTATCTTTTGTACTTGTCTAGATCACCCTTTCTTGGTTCCCTTCTTAGAATGGGTTACTACTCTATATGCCACAGTAAGCACTCAAGAAAACGCTTTATGCTCTAGAACCCGAATTTCAAGCTGAAGGCAATTCTGGTTCTAAAGATTACAATAAAGGGGGCACATGAATGCATAAATAATAAGATCGTTCTTAGCTAAAACATATTAGAAACTAATATCCATTTTGACAACTCTTAATTGCTTTTATGCTGTCAGTGTTCCAGCTTGTCGTATGTATGTATTTGGGGTGTAGATGGTTAATGGTTGTTTGCATGCTGATTGACCACAGCCCAAAATAAGTACCCATCACCCTATAGCCAATAATCTGCATTGCAGTTTAGGTGCCGTATAGCGACTTTTGCCACTGCACCAAAATAAACTGCATCACCTCTAATGCCACATACACATGCTCAATGACTTTTATCCGTAGATATCAGCACTCAATGCATGTGATTTTCAGCGTCTATATGTGTTTCTATGATTTTAAGCTACATATCTGCTGTAGTCATGAGTCAGACTCCAACTTCATCCTCCCTGCCTTCCTCCCCATTGAAGCACTTGTTACTTGAAAACTATTGTTATGAGGGCGTGGCAAATGGGGCACTTCAGTGCTGTTTTAATTGCAGAGATGTTACTGAGGTATCGTGGTCTATGTCTATGTCACTATTGTATTTAGAAGGGTCGGCTGTAACTAAAGAGTGCTGTCAAGAGTGCGCATAGCGTGTGCATGCTTATTTATCCCCCACTGCTTGTGCACGGTAGGTTTACTGCACTTTGATGAATCTACCTGAAAATCTGCATACTATGATAATATAAAAAGAAAGCAACATTCAGTGCCAACAAATTCTTTAACAGCTGTTCATTTTTCATTTATCTTACTGTCGTGTGTGTGTGTGGGGGGGGGGGGATTTGGAGGGATCTGTGTGTAGAGCATTCACCATGTCTTGACAGGCCTGAGAACTCCAGAGGCTCCAGCTGCCCCCAATCTCGGAGAGTGAGGATCTAACCTGCTGATGACTAAAAGGTTCAATTTTGTGGATGCTAATCTCTCTATCCTTTCTACAGTTGGCTGGTGACCACCAAGCTTGCTGGGACATATTGTTCATCCAGTATCCTGCTGAGGAGGGGGACTCTGCTAAGACCTCATCTGCTGTATTGAGGAGAAGATGGATTGTAGGACCATTCTACTAGGACTCTGGTGCGGTGCAGTGGGTCATTTTACCGCACCCCACCGCTATGCTAATGAAAGCCTAGGGGCGCCTTCATACAGCATGCGGTGCAGTATGCCGGATCTACTGTGCCGACAAACCGATCTTACCGCATGACCTCTGCAACGTCCTGCGGTGAAATGGCAGTAAACCGGAAATCATGTAATCTATGGCAACGCGGTGCAGTGCACATGCGTGGAAGTGTATTTCCCGAACAGGAAGTGATCACAAATGAGTGTCACTTCCTGTTTAGATCTGAGCCAGATGGGGATTCTGTTTAGATTACTAATGTGGTAATCTCCGCAGGCTTGTTTTTGGCGGTGCCTCCTATGTGCAGTCTGAAACCGGCCTCAGGATACACTGTGAACGCAGTGTTGTGCATCCGGTCACAATGTAGTGTGAACCTAGCCTAAAATGTAACCACTCATAGGCAAGAAACTATCAAGCATCCGATTAGCTCCTGCATCAAAACCTTTCTGTATGATTTTGTCCGCATTTATGCTCTTTTTTGTTCTTTTCCCACATGCACTGGATGAGGTTTTCAGTTTCACATAGGATCTTGCTTTCAAGATAACATATTAAGAGGGCAAATGGATGTGCAGGCACAATCCAACTGTCCTCAGTGTATTTTAACAGGCAAGTGTCACAACTACAAAATGACTTGGAGCATTCATGCTTATGCCTAGGCACAGGGTAGGAAGGATAAGCAGAGACCAGATGCTGCTAATGCTGCTTATCTAAGAGGGAACAATAATGACAAGGAACGCTTTTTTGACAGCCTGGCAGCAGTTGGCTGGGAGGCATCTGTGGCACCCAGAAGTCCATTTTACATGGGCAGTTTCCAAGCTGAAACCTTGCTGCTGAGTGACATGTTGCCAGTGAGGAATTGGTCAAATGCTTTTACAATAGAAGCAGTGGCATTGTTAGCATTGCTGGCTGTTGTGCATTGCTCCATCACTAGCCAAAGTGCTGCTGGCATTTCACACTCTAGTTATGGAACAACAAACTATTTCTGGCAGTGCCAAGAAGCCAATTATGTTTTTTTAATGTATACTTCCTACACGGTAAGCCAATTACATTGTGGCCCCCACCATGGCCATTCCTTCATTTACAGTCTTTTTCATGTTGACCTGATGTACTGAAGCCTCCATTTCATAGGCAGCCCCACTATTCTATCATAGGCAGCCCCACTATTCTATCATAGGCAGCCCCACTATTATATCATAGGCAGCCCCACTATTATATCTGCCTCCACTCTCATAATGTAGTCCTCTCATGTGTGTGCAACCTTCCTATTCCATTTGCAACCCCCTTTTATGTGCAGCAACTCCCTTCCTGTATTTGCCACCATATTCAGCATTCCCCTAGGCCATACCTCTCAATTGTCACAATTTGGCTGGGACTGTCCTGAACTGGGAAGTATAGTTCTGCACTCCCCCTAAAGTCCTGGTTCCCCACTCTCCATCCTGTGCTCCCCCATTCCCAGTAAATTCAGCAGAGTATGGGTGTAGATGGAGCCATGCTTTTCTCACCTTCTCTGGGCTCCAGACAATGACGTAGCAATAGGGGGTGCAGAGGTAGCGACCGCATCGTGCCCTTGGGCCAGAGTCCTCCCTCTATCGCAGTATTAGCCCTCTATTGGTCCTGTGCTGGTAATAATCACTTCTATAGATGCTGTGAATAGTAGTAAACCTTAACACACTGTTCCCCATCCCCTTCTTGCACCTCTGACACTGTGGTTGTCATTTGCAGGTTTTGGTACGCCATATCAATTGTTATGTGTAGAGTGGTTGGGAGGGCCCCATGTAAAACTTGCACTGGGGCCCACAGCTCCTTTGCTACGCCACTGCCTCCAGAGAATATCTATCCAGCCTCTACAGCTTAATGCTTGCTCTAGTGCCTGGTTTCCCTCCTGTGTTGCATGATTACACACAACATGAGGAGACTGAGATGTCAGGCAGAGAGCAAGCAGTGAGCTGAAGAAGATGGGTGTGCATCGTTGGAGCCCAAATGAGGTGAGGTAAGCACTGTTACTGCTGCACCCATATACTCTGCATATACTGGGATGAGGGAGCACAGGAAAGTTGGCATCTAGACACCAGGGATGTTATATTGGTGAGGGAGAGGGAACAATTAGACACTAAGGAAGCTATATTGTGGAGGGGGAACCACTAGACACCAGGGAAGTTATACAGGGAATGGAGAGAGAACCATTAGATGCCAGGGAAGCTATACTGAGAAGGGAGGGGGGAACCATTAGACACCAGGGAAGCTATATGGGGAAGAAAGGAAAGAAGGAAGGAAGGGGGAAGCACTAGACACCAGGGAAGCTATATGATGGAGGGAGTGGGAACCACTAAACACCAGGTAGCCAGATGTGCCCTCAGTATAAGGTAGTACCCCCACCACGGATTAGGTAGCCCCCCCTCTCCTAATACAGGTAGCTAGATGTGCCCTCAGTATAAGGTAGTACCCCCACCACGGATTAGGTAGCTCCCCTCACCTAATACAGGTAGCCAGATGTGCCCTCAGTATTAGGTAGCATCCCCACCATGTATTAGGTAGCTCCCCTCACCTAATACAAGTAGTCAGATGTGCCCTCAGTATTAGGTAGCATCCCCACCATGTATTAGGTAGCTCCCCTCACCTAATACAGGTAGCCAGATGTGCCCTCAGTATTAGGTAGCATCCCCACCACGGATTAGGTAGCCCCCCTCACCTAATACAGGTAGCCAGATGTGCCCTCAGTATTAGGTAGCATCCCCACCACGGATTAGGTAGCCCCCCTCACCTAATACAGGTAGCCAGATGTGCCCTCAGTATTAGGTAGCATCCCCACCACGGATTAGGTAGCCCCCCTCACCTAATACAGGTAGCCAGATGTGCCCTCAGTATTAGGTAGCATCCCCACCACGGATTAGGTAGCTCCCCACCTAGTATAGGTAGTCAGACATGCTGCAGTATTAGGTAGCCTCAATATGCAGAGCCACGAGTACATCAGGGACTCTCTTCAGCTGCCTCTCTTCATCACGTAATGAGATTGATGCTGTCCGTTGGTGTCATAGAGAGGGGAGGCTCGATGTGGATGATGGCGCACTCCACTCATGACTCTGCAATCACCAGGCCAGGGAAGAGGGCACAGGAATTGCCAGGGGAAGGGGAGGGGGTGCCCATAGTGTGCATGTACAGTGCTGCCTGTAATATTATAAATTCTTTGTGCTGGTCTCCCAACTGTCCCTCTTTTGGAGGGACAGCCCCTCTTCGGGAACCCAGTCCCTCAGTCCCTTTTTCTTCCTTGAGTGTCCCTCTTTGAGGACTCATGTACAGTATACAAATATATGTATTTATCTACTGAAAAATGTGTTTAATTGACTCTAAACTTTATTTTTAAATTGATATATTTCACATTTTCAAGTGTTAATATAAAGGAAAATGAGCCAGTATAGAAAGGACCGGTATGATTTTAATTATAAGACAACATTTTTCTTATGAAGTCCTTATGGTATGCGTGGCTAGGGGTATGTTGGGGGTGTGATTAGGGGTGTGGCAGGGGAGTGGCTTCAGTGTCCCACTTTCTTATCTCAAAAAGTTGGTAGGTATGGTAAAGAAAGCACACAGACACTCACATGCCATTGACTGGACATATACATAAAATGTGTGCGTGAACCTAGCAGAAATATAGAAGCTGCTGCTTCATTTGTTTCAGCTGTTTCTGACTTACTGTCTAGCCATGTTTGTAAGATGAATAGTGGCAAGAATGTAAAATGTTTAAAATGATCCAATGTTTTGTTCAGCCTGAAACAGTTTATTTGAGAGAAAAAAAAGATGTTCAGGTTCCAGCCTGGTTGCTTATACATTACACTGTAAACATCAAATTTGAGCCAGTCCTAAAAATATAAACAGTCCTTGTAATGTGGCTCTTTCGTTCAGGGTTCCTGAGCATTTTGTGGTCCAGCCTAATTTGTAACATATTGAGGTGAGTTTTGGGAGCTGCGAGAAAGGTTAAAGGGGAATTCTAACTTATACTATTTTGTTTCCAAACAATACAAAGCTACCAAAACTACTGTTGTGCAGTGCATACATTGTTACAGGAGAACACTGTCGCTGTGGTGTGCTCAGAAAAAAATTCCCTTAACCTATATGAGTTATTGCAGTTCAATTTTGAATACCTTTTTCACTGTCTATATACTGATTTGAAAAATAAAAATAAAAATATTTTTAACTAGTAGAAAGATTCCTGACTGGATTTATTAATGTATCACAGCGGATTTCTAAGCATGTCGTGTAAGAATATCAAACTAGGCTGGATTAATTAAAACATGTCTGTTGTTCAAGGACCGCCCTTGAAAAAAAAATGTTAATTATACAATGCATGTGTATGCATAAGAATAAGATATACATTTGTTCCAGAATAGACTGCAGTATTTATTTCTTTTTCCCCTTTGTCACTGTCACTGTAGTAGAAAATCTAACAAATCTGACTGATTTTTGACTAGTATATCTCCTGATGGGAGATTCTCAAGGTTTTCTCTATTTTCCAAAGCACTTACTGAACGGCAGTTCAACTGCCAGAATAGTGTGCAAATGAGTATGGAGGCTAGTTGGCTCCTTTGTATAGACTCTTTCCTATGTAAAAATGCATGTAGAATTCCATTTATGTGTGACTAAGGCTAAGCTCACAGTGAGACATTGTGTTGCGATGCAATGTGAAAGTCGCAATGCAAAATTACAACGCAATGCAACAAGAAAGTTGTAACGCACATTAACGCAGCGTTAACGTCACATACAGTAAATACAGTGCAGCATACAGCTAATGAAAAGTATGCTTCCCTGTATCTGTTAACATGTGTGTTTAGAAGTAACGCATTGCAGCAGTGCCTTACCATAACGGAACATTTACAACACGATGCTAATGTCGCACTGTGAACGTCGCATAGCCTACTAAACATTGCAGTGTGGTAAACTGCGTTCTATGACTTTAAAACACAGGACAATAACATCCCACTGTTAACTTAAAGCGGTATAAAACCCTGACATAATATTCAATAAAAACATGTTTTCCTACTTTTTATATGCCATACAGTTATCATATTTGCTTTTGTGCATAAGTATTATTATTCATTTAGATATTACAAGTTCCCAAAGTACACTTTTTTTACTCTTACTTACTCTTACTTTGCATTTTATTCCTAACTGCCTTATTCATCATCTAACTTAAAGGAGTCCTCAGGGCAAATCTATTAAAATGAGTGGTACTTACCAGGGGCTTCCTCCAGCCCCAAGCTCCCAGGACCTCCCTCGCCGCAGCTCTGCCTGCAGCCGTTCGCCGGAGCTCCGACCCGGTCCCCGGCGATGACGTCAGAGCGACCTGGAGGTCGCTCTGTACTGCGCCTGCGCGATCGGCGCTGTCAATCACCGCCACGTAGATTTGCCCTGATGACTCCTTTAAGCATAAATGCTTTCTGATGCTTTCTGATCCTCTGTCTTTACAGGTGCGTACACATGTACTACAAAAGGAAACGACAGGTCCGCCGGACCCTTCCCCTGGGCGGTCTTTAGCCGACAGTATGCTCGTGTGTACGTGCTGTAGGCGGACTGATAAGGCTGTTTCAGAAACAGCCTTATCTTATCAGTCCGCCGACAGCGCATACACACACACATACTGTCGGCTAAAGACCGCCCAGTGGGAGGGTCCGGCGGACCCGTCGTTTCCTTTTGTAGTGCATGTGTACACACCTTAAGAGACCGGCAGTAGTACTGCTCAAATCCGGAACCGGGAGATACCCGAATAGTTGCTATCCGGATATCTCTCAGTAAACCTGTGCAGGCTGGGTGGGGGGGTCAATCTTACCTGTAGGACGTCTTCTTCGGTCCGTCCCTTGGCGCCTCCCACGATGCGCTCCACGCTAGAAACACTTCCTCCTTCAACCCGGAAGGAGGAAATGTTTGTAATCACGTGACCGCCGCTTGGACCGCATCGTGGGAGGCACCGAGGGACAGGCCGAATTAGATGTCAGACAGGTAAGATTGCCCCCGCCCAGCCCGCACAGGTTTACTGGGAGATATCCGGATAGAACTATCCGAATGTCTCCCGGTTCCGGATTTGAGCAGCACTGCCCGGCAGTGCCAGAGAAGACTTTGTTTACATTCCTCACTTTGTACAATTAAACTCAAGATAACATTATGTAAAGTTCGGAAGCGGCCAGCTCTGCTGGCAGGGAAGCTTCTAAGGCCTGTGTTAACCCTTTGAATGCAGTTCTAGTAAACAAAAAATGCTGGTTGTATATAATATGCTGTAAATAATCTATTAGAGCAAAGTAGAAATGCTGGGTTTCATTCCGCTTTAACCCAAGGCTGCATGTAAAAGAAGCAATATATACATTGGTTGCATACCAGACTTATTCTATTCGCATAAATCACAGTGCGCAAGTTTAAGTAACGCTAGTCAAATTTTACATGTGCTACCAGCTCAATGTAAAATGTAACAGAATTTTGTGAATATCCCAACCACCCACCCCCCTGTATCACTCAAGTGGTATGTTGGTGGAATGTTTTACTTGTACTTTGACGCTCATCAAGTTAAAAGAATCATCGCTCTCCTGCAAACAACGCATTTCTCCTCTGTACGGCTGCTATGTGTCCTTCCATATGCCTCCTGTCAGTGTGTTCTCTCCTCTACAGGGAAATCTTACCTGAACTGGTTATGTATACATTGTAATTTGATTATATACTTGACTTGCCTTGGATTCAGATTCAGGACTCCAGTACCAAGAAACAGTGAACTTACTGCTACTGCACAAGTAATGTGATCGTCCAATTGAGTTATTACATTTATATTTTCTTTCTCTTGCAGGCAAAGCCTACAATATGAGCAGCTCCCCACTGTGAACTTTGCCGAAGTAAAAAAAAAAAAAAAATTTTGGAAGTTTGAAAAATATCAAAATGTTACATGACATAAAGGGGAAGTATTGTGCTTGTTTGACAACAGCATTCCGACATACTATAACTAGTATTAAGATCTTATTTTGTTCCCCAATTTAAAGGATAGATGCAATGCAATGCAGTGGCGTAACTACAAATTATGGGGTCCACCAGCAAAACTTTGATAGGACTCCTCAATGCTCACATCCTTTCCCTTGCCTACCCCTGGTGACCCTCACAGCCTGGGGGCCCACCTTACAGGGGTCATAAAACAAGTGTGGACATAGTAATCTTCACACTTTAACAAGTGTAGCCACAAAAACACCTGATTTGAAGGATGGAGCCCTTTACTGGAGAGATTAAAGTAGTACTTGGGGCCCCCTTACAGCTCTGAGCCCCCCTGCGGTTGCAGGGACTGCTCCCCTGTAGTTGCACCCCTGATACAATGGTCATGCTGCAGAAAGTATAGTAGAGCTAAATTTACATAAAAGGAGGGGCTGCAGAGGAAACACAGGTAGCACAAGTAGGGGGATAAAAAAACTGGCTTAAAAAATACATACATTCATTCATACTTATTAATTTAAATAAAATTATCATGTATGTTTAAAAATACTTTGTCACATATCTCCTAAAAATACGGGTTAAGTGACAAAAACCTCTAAATATTGAGTATACGTTGCTTAAAGCAGGTGACATGTGACATGATGAGAAAGGCATGTGTATGTACAGTGCCAAGCACACAAATAACTAAGCTGTGTTCCTTTTTTTCTTTCCCTGCCTGAAAAAGTTAAACATCAGGTAGGCAAGTTACAGTTTCTGTCCGGGTTGGGACCGGGTGGGATTGCGTCAGACTATAGCATAACCCTCAATGATAAGTAATTACAGGAACAAAACACTTTCCTGTCAGTAAATGGCTTCTGAGAGCAGGAAAGAGATAAAAAGGGTCAATTGCTCATAGATTTTATCATTGGCATACTTCAATGAAGGTGTTATTGAGCAGAGACAAAACACAGTAAAAACTTAAAAACTAGATTTAACCACTTGAGGACCACAGTCTTTTCGCCCCTTAAGGACCAGAGCCTTTTTCTCCATTCAGACCACTGCAGCTTTTACGGTTTATTGCTCGGTCATACAACCTGCCACCTAAATTAATTTTACCTCCTTTTCTTGTCACTAATACAGCTTTCTTTTGCTGCTATTTGATTGCTGCTGTGAGTTTTAGTTTTTATTATATTCATCAAAAAAGACATGAATTTTGTCAAAAAAAATGATTTTTTTTACTTTCTGTGCTGACATTTTTCAAATAAAGTAAAATTTCTGTATACATTGTTGTACAAATGTATTGTGCTACATGTCTTTGATTAAAATAAAACCATTCAGTGTATATTTATTGGTTTGGGTAAAAGTTATAGCGTTTACAAACTATGGTGCCAAAAGTGAATTTTCCCATTTTGAAGCATCTCTGACTTTTCTGAGCACCTGTCATGTTTCATGAGGTGCTAAAATTCCAGGATAGTATAAATACCCCCCAAATGACCCCATTTTGGAATGAAGACATCCCAAAGTATTCACTGAGAGGCATGGTGAGTTCATAGAAGATTTTATTTTTTGTCACAAGTTAGCGGAAAATGATCACTCACTGTGCTCCTCTCTGAATACCTTGAAGTGTCTACTTTCCAAAATGGGGTCATTTGTGGGGTGTGTTTACTGTCCTGGCATTTTGGGGGGTGCCTAATTGTAAGCACCCCTGTAAAGCCTAAAGGTGCTCATTGGACTTTGGGCCCCTTAGCGCAGTTAGGCTGCAAAAAAGTGCCACACATGTGGTATTGCCATACTCAGGAGAAGTAGTATAATGTGTTATGGGGTGTATTTTTACACATACCCATGCTGGGTGGGAGAAATATCTCTGTAAATGATAATTTTTTGGTTTTTTTTACACACAATTGTCCATTTACAGAGCTATTTCTCCCACCCAGCATGGGTATGTGTAAAAATACACCCCAAAACACATTATACTACTTCTCCTGAGTACGGCAATACCACATGTGTGACACTTTTTTGCAGCCTAGGTGCGCTAAGGGGCCTAACGTCCTATTCACAGGTCATTTTGAGGCATTTGTTTTCTAGACTACGCCTCACGGTTTAGGGCCCCTAAAATGCCAGGGCAGTATAGGAACCCCACAAGTGACCCCATTTTAGAAAGAAGACACCCCAAGGTATTTTGTTAGGTGTATGGTGAGTTCATAGAAGATTTTATTTTTTGTCACAAGTTAGTGGAAAATGACACTTTGTGAAAAAAACAATAAAAATCTATTTCCGCTAACTTTTGACAAAAAATAAAATCTTCTATGAACTCGTCATACACCTAACAGAATACCTTGGGGTGTCTTTTTTCTAAAATGGGGTCACTTGTGGGGTTCCTATACTACCCTGGTATTTTAGGGGCCCAAAACCGTGAGTAGTCTGGAAACCAAATGTCTCAAAATGACTGTTCAGGGGTATAAGCATCTGCAAATTTTGATGACAGGTGGTCTATGAGGGGGCGAATTTTATGGAACCGGTCATAAGCAGGGTGGCCTCTTAGATGACAGGTTGTATTGGGCCTGATCTGATGGATAGGAGTGCTAGGGGGGGGGGGGGGCAGGAGGTGATTAATGGAAGTCTCAGGGGGTGGTTAGAGGGGAAAATAGATGCAATCAATGCACTGGGGAGGTGATCGGAAGGGGGTCTGAGGGGGATCTGAGGGTTTGGCCGAGTGATCAGGAGCCCACACGGGGCAAATTAGGACCTGATCTGATGGGTAGGTGTGCTAGGAGGTGACAGGTGGTGACAGGATGGGTGTCTCAAGGTGTGATTAGAAGGGGGAATAGATGCAAGCAATGCACTGGCAAGGTGATCAGGGCTGGGGTCTGAGGGCGTTCTGAGGGTGTGGGCGGGTGATTGGGTGCACTAGGGGCAGACAGGGGTCTAATCTGATGGGTAGCAGTGACAGGGGGTGATTTATTAGTGATCAGTGGATGATTAGATGGCAGAGCAGATGTAAACAATGCACTTTGGAGGTGATCTGAGCGTGGGGCTGCGGGCGATCTGATGGTGTGGGTGGGTGATCAGATGCCCGTAAGAGGCAGGTTAGAGTCTGATCAGATAGGAGGCAGTGACAGGTGATTGACGGGTGATTGACGCGTGATTGACGGGTGATTGACAGGAAAGAATAGATGTATACAGTACACACGGGGAGAGGTCTGGGGGGGGGGGGGGTCTGAGGTCGTTCTGAGGGTGTGGGCGGGTGATTGGGTGCCTTAGGGGCAGATAGGGGTCTGATCTGATGGATAGCAGTGACAGGGGGTGACAGGGGGTGATTGATGGGTGATTGATGGGTGGTCAGTGGGTGATTAGATGGCAGAACAGATGTAAACAATGCACTTTGGAGATGATCTGAGCGTGGGGCTGCAGGCGATCTGATGGTGTGGATGGGTGATCAGATGCCCGTAAGAGGCAGTCTAGAGTCTGATCAGATGGGAGGCAGTGACAGGTGATTGACGGGTGATTGACGGGTGATTGACGGGTGATTGGCAGGGGAGAATAGATGTATACAGTACACACGGGGGGAGGTCTGGGGGGGTCTGAGGTCGTTCTGAGGGTGTGGGCAGGTGATTGGGTGCCCTAGGGGCAGATAGGGGTCTGATGTGATGGGTAGCAGTGACAGGCGGTGATTGACGGGTGATTGACGGGTAATTGACAGGTGATTGACAGGTGATTACAGGGGAGGATAGATGTATACAGTACAGGGGGGAGGTCTGGGGAGGATCTGAGAGTGTGTGTGTGTGTGTGTGGGGGGGGGTGATCAGGAGCCTCCAGGGGGCAGTTTAGGGACCAGTCTAAAAAAATTGTGTTGACAGATAGTGACAGGGAGTGATTGATGGGTGATTAGGGGGGTGATTAGGTGCAAACAGGGGTCTGAGGGGTGGGCAGGAGGCGGGTCTGAGGGGTGCTGTGGGCGATCAGAGGGAAGGGGGGGAGATCAGTGTGCTTGGGTGCAGACTAGGGTGGCTGCAGCCTGCCCTGGTGGTCCCTCGGACACTGGGACCACCAGGGCAGGAGGCAGCCTGTATAATACGCTTTGTATACATTACAAAGCGTATTATACGCTTCTAACCTGGCGATCCGGTAGCTAGTAACCCGCCGGCACTTCCGAACGGCCGGCGGGTTACTGCGCGAGGGGGGCGGAGCCTGTAGCCGGCGCCTGATCGCGTCACGCGTGATGCGATTGGCGCATAACCATGCCCGCCGCCGCCGATGGGCGTATTGCGGTCATTTGGGCCCAGCCCAAATGTGTGTGGGCGATCGGCAAGTGGTTAAATATAAAATAAAACTGTGGGATATCTAAAAAAAAGTCATTTTTAGGAGGAGGAAGATAGATACAATTGTTGTTCTTATCAATTTAATTTCGCCCCACACGTCCTTTAAGGCAATAATTCCCCTTTGATGCAAGATATTCTTCCCAAGGCCCGGCACATTCGGATGGGGAGAAGTGAAGCGCAAAAAAGACAATAAAAGATGGATTTCGCCACAAAAACACATTGTGAGTATAAGCCTCTAGGGCTGGTTTACACAGACGGCAGCATTTACCATTTAAGCACTGCTCATTCAAGTAAGTGGGCAGCGCCAGTACCACTTTTCCCTACCATATACAGTTGTTAAGACAAAAAACTCGTTTTTATTCCTAGTTTTCCCTGAGTTTTTTGGGGCTTTTTTGCAGAGGGGGACGGGAATGGAGGCACCAAAAATGCATGGCCATGGTCTCAATTAGCTGCGGCTCATGGAGGGGGCGGGCCGCGATGAAGGGGAAAGCCGTGCACACAGAAAAAAGCCCTGGCTGATGGAGGGGGCGGACAAGCGAGAGAAGTCTGATGGAGGGGACTGCTTTTCTGTCTCGCAGTGCACGAGCAGAGGTTAGTTACAGCTGTGGCTGTATTGCAATGAGGCAGGAGAGCTGCGGCCCGGCATAACACCTCTTGCAAAACGGCAATGGGCTACGGACTGGGGTTTGGGAACCCCTGCTGTAAGGCCTCGTTCACATCAATTAGCACAGATGGCGGTGCGATTGGAACGCAACATGTACGATCGCACGCCATCTGTGCTGCTATGCTCTGCAGATCCCATTCATTACAGTAAATGGGTCAGCGCTCTGGTTCTCGAAAAATGCATGCAGCAGTGCGATAGCGCATCACACTGTTGCGCAGTGCATATGATGGGAAAGGTAGAAATGCTGTCTATGCACTTCTATAGTTCTTGCGTGTTGCACACTATATGCACTGCTGAAATGTGCACAGCAGCGCATATAGTGGGAACGAGGCCTAAAGGTGAAGGTGAGATGCAAATAATTACAAGTTGATGCTTATTTCAATGCTAATGTTATGCACATTTATGAGCTTGAACATGGACTAATCAAATGCCACAGCAGCAGCATTTGGATCATTTTTAGGCTTCATAAAATCTGGATTAAATTAGCGTAAACATTTGCTTTAACACATAATTATTTGCATGTGATTTAAGTACTACTGGACCGATAGTGACCTGTGGAAAAAAAGCCCCAAATCATAACTCACCTACTCTGCGTTCCACTCATTGTCTTTTCTGTCCCGTCAGCTCTTCCATTCCGCCGCAGTGTCCACTCATAAGCACCGGTATTTTCACAGCAATGGTGCTGACCCGGAAGTACTTCTGTGTCAGTGCTTTTTGGTCAGCGCCATTGGTGTGAAAATGCCGGTACTTACAAGTGGACACTGCCGCTGAATGGAAGAGCTGACGGCAACAGCGAGTGAAACGTGAAGTAGGTAAGTTATGATCTGGGCCTTTTTTACACCGGTAATTCATTACGGAATGAAGCAGTGGCTGGGGACGGTACCAGGGCCGACATAGGAGGATTTTGCCCAACTTTCAGGAACTGTGCAGTGCCAGAATTTTTTTTCCTAGCTACAGTTTCAAGCTTATCTTAGCATGCAAATAACAGAAAGCTTACTACAGATAAGATAAGGACTCTTAAGACCAGAAGAAGGTAACTGAATACCCCCTAATGCTGTGGATACACGGTACGCTTCTGTACCGTGTATCGACCAGCTGATCCAGCCAGGTGATAATATTCAGCTGGCCCGATCAAGCCGCTCGACCCGCGCCTGCTCGATTCCCGCCAGTGGACAATGGCAAGCGGCTGATAAGAACCGCCGGCGGGGAGGAGCGGGGAAGCGGCTGGAGTCGATCCGGCGGCAAATCGGCCGCCGTGTTGACCCGTCTATGCCCAGCATTACTTACCAGTTCACACGGGCAGCTGCTTGACATTTATAGCTGGCCACAGTGCTCTTCATTAAAGTGCTGCCCGATGTTTACCATCATTTAAGTGAACACCGTGCTCTGATCCTGATTTTTCCCATAGTTTCAAGCTGACCTCCTGCGAGTTAAAAACCCTTGGAATCTGCTGAAAGCTGTCGGAAGATATCAAATGCTTTTCTGCATGCTTGACATGTTGAAGAATACCTTGAGGTCGCATTCACAGTGAGACGTTATTTTCCTGTGTTATAAAGTCATTATAACGCAGGTTAACGCACTGTTATGTTAAGCCTATGCGACATTCACACTGCAACATTAACATTGCATTGTAAATGTTGCGTTATGGTTACTCACTGCTTGCAGTGCATTACCTCTAAATGCACACGTTAAACACATACAGAGAGGCATACTTTTCATTGCCTGTATGCTCCACTGTATCTACTGTATGCCACGGTAACGCACCATTAATGTGCATCACCACCCTTTTTGTTGCGTTGCGTTGTAATGCTGCGTTGTGACTTTAACATCGCATTTACAACACAACGTCCCACTGTGAAGATGCCCTGAAGAATCTCCTAAACCCAACATAAGTACCCCCTGGATATAGGAAGAGACAGTGGAAAGTGGAATGCAGCTGTAGATAGAGAGAAGAGGTTAAGTGTGGGGTGGCCGAAGAGCAAGCAACAAAGGAAGTGTGAATGATGTTGGAATACTTTTTATATACTATGTGTTCTTTAATATCTTAACTGAGCATTCTCCCTTATGGGTATAATATATGGTAAACTTTCATCTACCGACTCTACATAGAGTGGCCTCAATAACAGCAGAAGAGAGTATCATAGATTAAATGCATTTCATATGCACAGCATGAAGAAGAGTGATATACTGTAACTGCCATAAAGTGCCACTATTATGATGTAAATGATTCAGACTTACTAAGAGCCTTCTGCTAAAAAATGTTCTGTGGATGCTCCTAACCTTAGGATGAAGTCTTTTCAACATATAATGTACAGTATATAAGCATCGCACACGCAGCCGTTTTCTTTGTATCCAACCTGAGGGTTTGGACTCCATAATTTTATTCCAAAATATTACATTAAATATAAAGCTACTGTTTACCTAGAATACATCATTATTGATGTCAAACACCAGGGCAGGGTCCTGATCAATGCTGCTCAATTCATTTTGAGGACGAATTGATTGATACAACAAACGGGAATGTCATAGAGAAGTACAAAATCAAAAGTGCTGAGTCTGATCAATACCAATTAGTTTTTTTTACTGATATTTGAAAGGAATTGGGGAGTAGCGTAGAAGTACATCAGTTGCTACGCTGTTTGATACAGGAAGTAGGAATGTGAGCAGAATATGTCTACAATGTGACTGTGTTAGGCTAGTCAGCAGTGTAACTCCTCATACATGCAAACACATCCCTCTGAGACAGTTATAAGCATTGTAGATCTCTCTGAAAAGATTACTATTTTCCTTTACTATGTGCATGTACTAACTCATTGTTGTGGTGCAGGAAGCAGCAATTATGCAGGAGTTGTGAGCAGCATTTTTTACATTGTGAATTCCCTACAGACGTCGTCAGCAAGGGCGTAACTACAACTTACGGGGCACCCCTGCAAAACTTTGATGAGCCCCCCCCAAATGTTCACACCCTTCCCCTTGCCTAGCTCTGGTATTCCTCACAGCCTGGGGACCCATCTTGCAAGTGTAATTAAACCAGAGTGGACATCAGAATCTTCGCACCCATAAGAAATTTAGCCACAAAAACATCTGAAGGATGGACCCCTTTACCGAAACAAGTGATGCAGTCGTTGGAGACCTCCTGTGGCTGCAGGAGCTGCTTCCCTGTAGTTACACCCCTGATCGTCAGCCTTAGTTACATGAAAGAAACACAATGGACATGCCCTCATTATGTGCAATGAATATTGTACGTACTATAAAGAGGGTATAAGGCAATGCACACCGTGTGGGTAAGAACACGCCTGTTAAAGCAACAACACATGCAGTACAGACCAAAAGTTTAGACACACCTTCTCATTCAAAGAGTTTTCTTTATTTTCATGACTATGAACATTGTAGATTCACACTGAAGGCACATAAACTATGAATTAACACATGTGGAAGTATAGTACATAACCAAAAAGTGTGAAACAACTGAAAATATGTCATATTCTAGGTTCTTCAAAGTAGCCACCTTTTGCTTTGATTACTGCATTGCACACTCTTGGCATTCTCTTGATGAGCTTGAAGAGGTAGTCTGAAATGGTCTTCCAACAGTCTTGAAGGAGTTCCCAGAGATGCTTAGCACTTGTTGCCCCTTTTGCCTTCACTCTGTGGTCCAGCTCACCCCAAACCATCTTGATTGGGTTCAGGTCTGGTGACTGTGGAGGCCAAGTCATCTGGCACAGCACCCCATCACTCTCCTTCCTGGTCAAATAGCCCTGACACAGCCTGGAGGTGTGTTTGGGGTCATTGTCCTGTTGAAAAATAAATGATGGTCCAACTAAACGCAAACCGGATGGAATAGCATGCCGCTGCAAGATGCTGTGGTAGCCATGCTGGTTCAGTATGCCTTCAATTTTGAATAAATCCCCAACCGTGTCACCAGCAAAGCACCCCCATGCCATCACACCTCCTCCTCCATGCTTCATGGTGGAACCAGGCATGTAGAGTCCATCCGTTCACATTTTCGCACAAAGACACAGTGGTTGGAACCAAAGATCTCAAATTTGGACTCATCAGACCAAAGCACAGATTTCCATTGGTCTAATGTCCATTCCTTGTGTTCTTTAGCCCAAAGAAGTCTCTTCTGCTTGTTGCCTGTCCTTAGCAGTGGTTTCCTAGCAGATATTCTACCATGAAGGCCTGATTCACACAGTCTCCTCTTAACAGTTGTTCTAGAGATGTGTCTGCTGCTAGAACTATGTGTGGCATTGACCTGGTCTCTAATCTGAGCTGCCGTTAACCTGCGATTTTTGAGGCTTGTGACTCGGATGAACTTATCCTTCGCAGCAGAGGTGACTCTTAGTCTTCCTTTCCTGGGGCGGTCCGCATGTGAGCCAGTTTCTTTGTAGCGTCTGATGGTTTTTGAGACTGCACTTGGGGACACTTTTAAAGTTTTCCCAACTTTTCGGACTGACTGACCTTCATTTCTTAAAGTAATGATGGCCACTCCTTTTTTGTTACTTAGCTGCTTTTTTCTTGCCATAATACAAATTCTAACGGTCTATTCAGTAGGACTATCAGCTGTTTATCCACCTGACTTCTCCTTAACGCAACTGATGGTCCCAACCCCATTTATAAGGCAAGAAATCCCACTTATTACACCTGACAGGGCACACCTGTGAAGTGAAAACCATTTCAGGTGAATACCTCTTGAAGCTCATCAAGAGAATGCCAAGAGTGTGTAAAGCACAGTAATCAAAGCAAAAGGTGGCTACTTTGAAGAACCTAAAATATGACATATTTTCATTTGTTTCACACTTTTTGGTTATGTACTATACTTCCACATGTGTTAATTCATAGTTTGGATGCCTTCAGTGTGAATCTACAATGTTCATAGTCATGAAAATAAAGAAAACTCTTTGAATAAGAAGGTGTGTCCAAACTTTTGGTCTGTACTGTATATAACAAGGTAACTACTTGTTCTATTTACATAACAGATGTATTGTACTGTCCACATTTTGATTTCAGTGAATTTTACATAGTAAATTAAGAGAATTCTGTTCCTGGCATTTGCCATTTTGGTTCCCTCTGGCTAAAGCCTAGAATCTACTCTAGCTAGCTTACTTTGTAAACATGTGAGCACAGCAAGATAATATTTCAGCCTCAAGTCACACTGAGCTGCTCTCAGCCAATCAGTGAGGAGCAGGAATGTGGAAGAGGAGATGACAAGCTTCCTTCTCGCTGTCAATGTACCAAATAGAGCCAGTCTGAGATATGATTTATTACAGTAGAAACATTTCTGATTAGATTGGAGTGTTTGCAATGCAGGGTGAGGTTCCAGGCTGCATAATAAACATAGCGCAATGGGTAAATGGAATTTGAATTTGTGGCTCACACGTTACATGTTATCCATAAATTCTCTATAGAAGTATGTTAGGATAGTGCAATCCATAATAATGGAGAGATGTGTGCTTGCGTATACAATTGTATGGGCTGTGAGTTATCATGCAGTAATACATAGTGTAAAAGCATCCTTAGTGCTAAACAAAATTTAGTTGCATAATTGAATATCTGGAGTGAATACAGCCACACAATCCGTGGAGTATGGCTGCAAGAAAGTGTTATTCAGCATAATGAGATCAAAATAGCTGTCTGCCAACTTTATTGACATCATCCTATATAATAAAACCCCTATGTCCCTGCGTACACCTGTCTCTGTGTAGCGTTGTCCGTATTTTTTGCTACTGCGTGTGTGCGCAGCACGGACCCAGCCTCACAGAGACAGGAGGACGTGGACAGGGAGCCAAGTGGGCGGCGTGTGAGCGGGTGGCCGGGTGTGCGTCGTGTGAGCGGGTGGCCGGGTGTGCGTCGTGTGAGCGGGTGGCCAGATGTGCGGCGGATTAGCGGGCGGCCGGGTGAGCGCCGGTTGCGCGTGCGGCGGTCATGCGCGTCGGGTGCCGGGCGCGCACGTGTCCAGAAACACAGACCTAGAGCCTGTTTTTAAACGGGCTTAGGTCTACTAGTATTCAATAAAATGTTTGTGTATCATATACAGTATTTTTTTACAGTTACACTTTAGGTTTTATGTACCAGGTTTTTTTATAAGCTTTTTCTTCATTAATATTATGGGTATTGGAAAACCTACAGTGGTGTGAAAAACTATTTGCCCCCTTCCTGATTTCTTATTCTTTTGCATGTTTGTCACACTTAAATGTTTCTGCTCATCAAAAACCGTTAACTATTAGTCAAAGATAACATAATTGAACACAAAATGCAGTTTTATATGATGGTTTTTATTATTTAGTGAGAAAAATAACTCAAAACCTACATGGCCCTGTGTGAAAAAGAAATTGCCCCCTGAACCTAATAACTGGTTGGGCCACCCTTAGCAGCAATAACTGCAATCAAGCGTTTGCGATAACTTGCATCAAGTCTTTTACAGCGCTCTGGAGGAATTTTGGCCCACTCATCTTTGCAGAATTGTTGTAATTCAGCTTTATTTGAGGGTTTTCTAGCATGAACCGCCTTTTTAAGGTCATGCCACAACATCTCAATAGGATTCAGGTCAGGACTTTGACTAGGCTACTCCAAAGTCTTCATTTTGTTTTTCTTCAGCCAGGTGGATGTGCTGGTGTGTTTTGGGTCATTGTCCTGCTGCAGCACCCAAGATCGCTTCAGCTTGAGTTGACAAACAGATGGCCGGACATTCTCCTTTAGGATTTTTTGGTAGACAGTAGAATTCATGGTTCCATCTATCACAGCAAGCCTTCCAGGTCCTGAAGCAGCAAAACAACCCCAGACCATCACACTACCACCACCATATTTTACTGTTGGTATGATGTTCTTTTGCTGAAATGCTGTGTTACTTCTATGCCAGATGTAACGGGACACGCACCTTCCAAAAAGTTCAAATTTTGTCTCGTCGGTCCACAAGGTATTTTCCCCAAAGTCTTGCCAATCATTGAGATGTTTTTTTTAGCAAAATTGAGACGAGCCTTAATGTTCTTTTTGCTTAAAAGTGGTTTGCGCCTTGGATATCTGCCATGCAGACCGTTTTTGCCCAGTCTCTTTCTTATGGTGGAGTCATGAACAATGACCTTAATTGAGGCAAGTGAGGCCTGTAGTTCTTTAGATGTTATTCTGGGGTCTTTTGTGGCCTCTTGAATGAGTTTTCTCTGCGCTCTTGGGGTAATTTTGGTCGGCCGGCCACTCCTGGGAAGGTTCATCACTGTTCCATGTTTTTGCCATTTGTGGATAATGGCTCTCACTGTGGTTCGCTGGAGTCCCAAAGCTTTAAAAATGGCTTTATAACCTTTACCAGACTGATAGATCTCAATTGCAGTACTTTGTTCTCATTTGTTCCTGAATTTCTTTGGATCTTGGCATGATGTCTAGCTTTTGAGGTGCTTTTGGTCTACTTCTCTGTGTCAGATAGCTCCTATTTAAGTGATTTCTTGATTGAAACAGGTGTGGCAGTAATCAGGCCTGGGGGTGACTACAGAAATTGAACCCAGGTGTGATAAACCACAGTTAAGTTATTTTTTTAACAAGGGGGGGCAATCACTTTTTCACACAGGGCCATGTAGATTTGGAGTTTTTTTTCTCACTAAATAATAAAAACCATCATTTAAAACTGCATTTTGTGTTCAATTATGTTATCTTTGACTAATAGTTAATGGTTTTTGATGAGCAGAAACATTTAAGTGTGAGAAACATGCAAAAGAATAAGAAATCAGGAAGGGGGCAAATAATTTTTCACACCACTGTATATTTGTTTGATGTGGAAAAAAAAAGCAAAATTGTATTTAGCTTCCTCCTTCTTTTTATTACAATGCTATGGATTTAACTAGAACTTTTCCAAGTGTTTAGAAATTGAAACTATGCATTATTCTACATGTACCAGTGTAGCGGACCATTTAATTGTATGATTTTCATAATCTGATGACTTGTAACCCCAATTATAATGTGGTTAGCTCCCTGCTGTGGATATAAGTCCTAACAGACGGCAGAGAAAACAGCCCAAACGGCATATTAAAAAATGTAATGCAACCCGTATCCACTCACCTGGCTGCAAAATGTATAGCCCAACGTATTGCCCTCCATGCAAACCACACCGTTTAATGTGTTCTTTAGATTTGCTGCATAAATACTTAAAATTCATTTAAATACCTACAGCAGTAAGAATTAAATATTTAAAAAAAAACATCCAATGTGGTAGGACAAAAATGATACATATTAAACACCAATGTGTTTTATCTCAACGTATTACAGGGATCTTTTTTTTCTATTTATTTTTATTTACTGGGTTGAATGCTAAAAATTGCTTTTTTTACATAAAAGTATTTTTCATGTTTTTTTATCCGGAAAACCGAAAATATCAGAAAAGAAAATGTGATACTTTGTTATAATTGCACCCATTGCTTTGACTGACAAACTTTATAATTTGACTGCCTTGTTTTGCAGTAAAGATAGATAGAATGGGCCTGATCCAATTCACTTTTTCTCCTAGGTTTTCTCCTAGGTAATATTTTCTCATTTTATCAATAAAATGCTTTTTAAGCCACCAGCCATCAGGAAAATAATCAGAATAGTTTTCACAGTACTTCTTCCCGTACTGATAGGCTAGGTTCACAGTGGGATGTTGCGGTGCTGCGTTATAAAGTCTTACAACGTAGCTTACCACACTGCATTTAAAAGTCTATGCGACGTTCAGAGGGCGACATTAGCGTTGCTCTGTAATGTGTAGCGTTCTGGTAACGCACTGCTGCAGTGTTACCTGTAAAGACACATTACCAGGTACAGGAAAGCATACTTTTCATTGCATGTATGCTTTACTGTACCTACTTTATGCGACGGTAACGCATCATCCCTAGCTTTCCCTTTGGGGGCGTCTCATTTAGCCGATACTAAACAATTTTCGTCAACCAAGCAGAAAAGAGTTTAGCATTGGTTCCTGACGTTCGGTCGTCATGTTGCGCTTTGAGCACCCTAAGGTGACACGGAAGCTTGGATGCTACATGTAGCGTCCAAGACAAGGCGAGATAAAGGGATCTAGCACGGCGTTTATGCAAATGATGGGAAAAGACGGTGCTGTTATTTAACAAGTACTTTCATTCATTTGAAAGGACAGCCCTTGAACGATGAACACCGCGATCACTGCAATAATGCCTGTGTGAACTGGCCCTTAATCCCTAACATAGTCATATGTTCCTATCATAGTCTCAGCCCAGTTTTGGGGAAGACAATACTATCCATTTTTGATGATATTTAATTTCAGTAATGTTTCAATATGTGTGTGTAAATATGTGCCAGTTTCTTTTCTTTTTCATACAAGATTCAGATCACAAGCAAGCAAAGGAACAGCGGGGCAGGGAATCCAAGAGGGAGAGAGATTAAAGGTCAGGCTACTGGTGAGGCTGCTAAACTAAGGTTTCTGAACTCCAGTCATCAAATATGCCTGAAAGGTCAACTTGTGAGCATTTTCTTTGGTGGAAACACAAGAGTTAATTACAAACAAGCCCAACACATTCATTTACCAGTGCAGGAGTAAGGAAAACCCCATGCCATGATCTGCTGACCTAGCATCACTGCCATATCTAACACATTGTAAACAAACACTGCCATATGCTTATCACTGAAGGCTACATACATGTAAAAGTTTAGGATTGAATAACTAGGATATATCCAAAGATATCCATGCAGTGTGAATATCATAACAGATCCAGCAAAACCAGACTGGAATAACAGTTATATGGTGTAAGGTGGTTAAAATTTGTCAATGTCACCTGGGTCATATCAAATCATTGGAGGATGCTGAGAGGTTTTTGAATTAGGGATTGTGCAACCACAATTACATCCAACATCTACACTAAAGCTATGTATATAAGCTAGATTAGACTCGGCCAGGGCAGTGGATAAAGCCCACCTCTTGCAAGAATTTAGTGAGTTTGTAGCCTGTCAGTCAGTGGCGATGTCAGTGGCCACCTGACCTGACATCACCCAAAGAGCTGTCGTGCCAGATCTTCAGGGACCCCTGATGCCCATGTGCCTTGTTCCCTTTACTCAACCTGCTTGTGGGAACTGCTCCATTATGTGCCATGCGTCATACCCTTCCATGGGAACAGACGCATTACTAGCCGGTAGACTAGTGATGCATCTGTTGAGCATTGGGCCCAGAGCTGTCAGCCAAGGGATCAATCCTGATCTCTGACAATCGGCAGTGCTCGTATATGTGTACAAGGCACAAGAGGGATTTTTTTTAACCAAAGCTAGGTCAGCCTGGGTTTATTAGAAATAATTTTCACTGCTTGAAATTGCACTCACTCAGCTTATTATTTACTAATGTTTCATCAACTCTTGTTTTGTTTCAATATGACCCAGGCACAATCCAGTCCTGGTTTTCTGGATCCTTTATGATATCCCTACTGAGGATTTATTAGTAAACCAGGTCTATAGAGACTTGAAGGCAAGCAGGTAACACAATGGCTTCTACATTCTATCACTCTGAGATAAAATTCCGGAAGCCAAAGGATCAGTACCTGTCTGGGCATGGCTCTCTCTCCTAAGGTGTCACAGTACTTCTGTCTGTTGCCCTGCTAATTCAGCTGTACACTACAGCTCAAACTTATCCTACCATATTATTGTGTATTATTTGTATTACCAATGTTTGTAATATGAAAACGGGCAAATAACAAAAATGCCAATATAATTATGCAAGATGTATATCCATGTAATTGTATAACATAATTACTGATTTACTTCTTTTGCCTGTCAGGGTTATTACAGTGGAGCCATCTTCATTAACATTACTTTCCACTTTGTCTTTACATAAGGTAACATAAGTATGTAACCCATGCCTAGGTCATGTCAGAACATAATAAAGGTTGCTGAATTAGCAGTTGTGCTACTGCAGTCACACACTCTCAGTGAGAATTTTTGAAAAAATACAGATGTTTCGCTCTGGGTTCAGCATCCTGGGCTGGATTTCTGGAAAGGCCACAGAGGCCCAGGCATTGGGCGCTGCAGCACAGGGGGTCACCTGGTCATGAAAAAAGAGGTTGATACATATGAAAGAGGAGGCTGCAAATGGGGAAAAAGGGAAGCTGATGTTCAAGGGAGCTGTTCATTAAAGAGAGACGGGGAAGTACACGGATGTTACACATGGAATGAGAGAGGGGCTGCTGCACAAGGAAGGGGTGTCGCTACATACTTGGCCTGGGGGGGGGGTATAAACCCGGCCTTGGTGGCATCTACAATAACACAAACTAAAGTTTACTGAACTTTTGCCAATACTTTCTATATGTGACCCAGGTGAGGGTTTAACCCCAGGGGAAACAAGTTTGACCTTGTCGTTTTTGGAGAATTTGATTTCAAAGTTGCATTAGTAAAAATATTTTTTAAGTAGGCAAAATTACAGATAACGGTAGTGAAATTTTACATATAACCCCAGAAACAGCAGTAAATTTCCTGCCGAGGCAAGTTGCAACACTTTTTCCAAGGATTGCTATAGAGCCGCAATACTGCTGTATAAGGATCCCTGGCAAATATACATTTTGTTTGCATTAATAAAAATACATTTAAAAAAATGATGTGGGGTCCCCCTCCCAAGCCTCTTTAACCCCTTGTCATCCATGCAGGCTGGTATAACTAAAATGCGGTGGTAGGATCACATGGGTCTTCACACCCTGAGCTATACAATCCCACATGGTCCATGATATGGAAGGGGGGGGGCTATGAAAGGGAGGGGTGGCAAAGCCCCCCCCCCCCGAGCTCTTGTCCATACCAGGGACAAGGGTCCTCTTCATACTAGGGAAAACCCTAGCAGGAAATTCACTGCCCTTTCTGGGGGTATATGTACATTTTTCACTACCGATGGGTAGAATCATTACCTGTCATTTAAAACATTTTTCTATAGTAACTTTAAAATAGATTTTCTCAAAAATAAAACAAAAAAATCCTGTGTTCCCACTGCCGGCATTATTCTTCAATGCAATTTCACCCTGAAATCTGCCTGTGAATTCACTGAAATGTCTAAAGGCAATTTTTACCGTGAAATACATGTCAGTGCCATGAAAGAGTTTAGTAAGGGAAAATGGGCCAATTAACCTGAAACTGAACTTAAAAAAGTTTCCTGCTCATATATAGTGAGGAGAGCTGCTTTTGCTTTTACCTTCTTTGGTCCACACAGGTGAATTGACAGAGCAGGCTTGTGGAGGGCATTATACTACACTTCCAGGGCCGGTTCTCTCATGAAGCAAGGTGAAACATTTGCATCAGGTGCAGAGATTACAGGGGCAGCATGTTTGTACTGTGTGTTTACACTAACAGCATGCAATCAGAGTAGGAGGAGAAGCGAGAGGAGAGCGAGGTTCAGAGGTCATCATTGGGGAAAAGCAGCTCGTTGTGCTGTGTGAGGAATCTGACAGTGAGTGAGGAGAGGGGAGGCAGGAAAGCAGCAGTGTTTCATTTGACTTGCACAGCAGAAGGGAGGAGGTCACACTGCTGCCCTGACTGAGGACTGTGCTGCACCATGTCATGTGAGAACATTAAATGAATCAGAGTAAATTGTCGGGTGCAGCGCAATCATTCCAAATTGGGGGGGGGGGGGGGGGGAGAGGAAGAGGGGGTGCATCCTCACGAGTTTCCCTCAGGCAGCAAGAAGTCTAGATCTGGCCCTTTACACCACTGATGTCTGAAAGATAGGAACGCTTCATCCTACAGTGTACTAAGCACAACTACAGTAGTTGTACATGCTGATGTAGATCAGCTAGACACAGCTTGCAGGCATGGCCATTTTTGGCAAGGCCACATAGGCCATGGCCTAGGGCACCAGATAAACAAGGGGCGGGCTCCAGGCAGTGGGCTTTATTTGCAGATTAAGTGTCCAAACAAATGAAAGGGGTCAGGCTAACTGCACTATTACTACCAGCTGGCATCTGTTAACCAAGCTTGTGCGAACAATGTGTGATTAGCAAACTGCCTGACCTGGTCCAATGACACAGCAGCAGCTGCGGGCAGTTGCGGAAGGCCAAGTCTGGCAAGCACATAGTGTGGGGGATGAAAGGACCCGGGGCACCACTAGCAAATAGTACAGAATACAGAAGGCAGTCCCCATTTCCTGGTTATTGATTGGCCAGCGCTGTTACCATGGAGACCACAGTGGGTACAGGACTCACTTTTACATGTTGCCGACCCCACCCACTGTCCAGTTGTGAACCACTTTTGACTATGTGGGTGTGGTGGATGGCTCACACCACGCCCGTCACCTGTAGATCGCTGTTCGATTGACCAGTTACACCAGAGGTGCCCACACTTTTTTGGCTTGTGAGCTACTTTAAAAAGTTAGCAAGTCAAAGGGATCTATGAAAGTGTGCTCCTGAAATGCAATTTCAGGAGCACACTTGTAGATACAGAATGGAAAATGTAGTGAGGTGAGGATCTACCTTGAAGTCCTTCGCGATCTACTGGTAGATTGAGATCTACCTAATGGGCACCCCCGTGATTGATTCACTTCACATTGCCATGGCACCTCGGCACTAACCGCAATAGTAAACACTGGCGGCCCTAAGATTTTTTTTGTTGCGGGGTGGCGGGGGGGGGGGGGGGGGGGAGTTAGAGAGGAGGTAGAATACTTTTTGGTCAGGGGTGGCTGGTGATAGTGGGCCTTGGGCAATAAGAAGTACAAATCCAGGAACATTTTTTAGGCTTGTTAATAGATTACATTTTTTTATATTTGCCTTCAGATTCACTTTAACCTTTCAAAATTACTTTTGTTTATTACAAACATTAGCACGCTAACTGCTCTGCTTTCCTGCTCCCAAAACATATGCTGTTATTTGGGTTCCAATCCTAACTTGATCTTCTCTGCTCAAGGCAAAGAGGTTAACCGTCTGAAAATTGTCTATTTAGAGTGTTGCTGTCAGTGGTGGTGTGAATATCACTGTCTTTTGTAGCTGTTAGTGATGTTGGGATGCACAGTATGCACAGTGTGTATCTGTGAATGGCAAATATACAAATTGCAATTCATCTCCTTGAAATAATGTCAGTAGCAGCTCCCATTTGCTAGAATGATCCTGCATTTTTTTTATTGTAAAAGTGTATCATTATAGTGTGTTTAAATCTATTTTAATCATGCTTTTAATTATGAATGCATATGAGAGTGCACACATTCTCTTTCCAGTTATGTAATGCATTTATACATTGATGACAGAAAATAAACATTCATTTACCTTTTCCCTACTGCAGCAGACTCTTCCATCAGTGTATAAGAGGCGAATATAGCCAATCACACAGGACAATTACCAGGAAGAAGCAAGAAAATCTGCAAACACTAAATGGATCAATTTGAGCATTTGGGGTTGTTTTTGCAAAATACGTTTGCTTGGATTTATGAAGTTTGCACTAACAATTTGACTCAATTGCATTAAAAGTGAAGTTTGTTCTATAATTACGAAGTAAATCTGACACACTGCATTCTTATAAAAGGTATATAGATAATACATTAGCATTTAAATAAGACATATTTAAAATGACTTTTATTAAGAAGCATTCAATATACATAACATTGCATTTTGACCTCGGTAGGTTACCTAGTTGAGTACTTGGTGCCCTGTTCTGAAGGAAGGTATAATGGATGTTGCTTTTGACCACACTGAAGTGAAAACTTGCAGTAATCTGTTGGTGTCAAGGCCCACCACTGCCATGAATCTAGTGTGTGTACAGGAGCCCACTAATGTTGGCTGAAGATCCAGCATGCCAAATTTTTAACAATGTCTAATTAACCCCAAGTGCATTGTTGTCTCTGTACCCTGTTCACCAGATGCTGTCATGTGCATCATGTGCCATGCATCGCCCCTCCTACTCCCTGCATAACAACAGACATCTTGCTAATCTCTAGGATAGTGGCACATCTGTACAGAACCCAGTCCTAAACTGTTGCCGCTAAAATCGAGCTCCAATCCCTGCCAGTGACAGCAATTATTCATGTATATGTAGGTTAAGATTAACAACACCATGTTAAACTTTATAGACAAACAAGCAGGAAATTGCCAACTTTAGAGACCCGAATTTGGGTACATTTGCATGGCACAGACCACATCTGCAGACCAGGCCCCACAACTAAGGGCCCGTTTCCACTTGTGTGGTGCAAATTCGTTGCGGAAAACGCGAAAACGAATTTGCACGCAGATGCAAATTTTACCGCGAATTCGCATACGTTTCGCGTTTTTTGTAAGTATGTGAATTTAACCATGTCAGTGCCTGTGTGCTTTTACATTGATTTTAGGCGAAAATGTACGCAAAATTGCATGGAAAATTCGCATAGCGAAAACGCATGTGAAATTCCTATTAATTACATTGTATGCGAATCGAATTCTGATGGCTCTGCTGTGCAGATTTTTCCTGCACAGAAAAACGCTCTGTTTTCCTGACAAGTGGAAACAGGCTAATTAAGTTGTATTGGTTGTGCGAATCTGTATGCAGAAAACGCATGCAGATTTGCGATAGTGGAAATGGGCCCTTATGCTAGGTACACACAATGCAATTTTCTGACAGACTTACTATCAAAATCGATTATTTCCAACATGTGCGATCTGCTTTTTGATGGATTTCCCAATTTTCTATAGAAGTGAACAGAAAATTGATTGGAAAATCGATCAGAAATCAGATCGGACCTGTTGGAGATAATCAATCTGACAGTGATCATAGGGCACGCAGGGGGCCACTGCGTGCGCAGGGGGGCAGCCTTAGGCCCCTCTTACACTTAATCAGGTGCTCTCAGTTAAAACTGAAAGAAAACTGATTTTGCACTGCTATGAAAAAAATGCATACCAACGCGTACTAATGCATACCAACACATTATGTGTAAAAGGGCCCTTAGGTTTTAGTTGCTTTTGAGTCTCATTCCAGTAAGAAGCATGCAGCCAGTGGAATCAGACCAGCGTCAAAACTGACACTTATGTTTCATAGGTGCCAAATGAAATAAAATATTTAAAAACAGTTTAAAAAGAGGAGGTAAATATGAACTTACCTTGTATCAGGGAAAACACAAAAGATTTAGATAAAAAAAAATTATAGCTTTAATATTAAAAAAACAAAAAACAAGGGTAATTGCATCAAACGCTAGTAATACTGCAGTGCACACTTAGTGCATGGCAACATTACCTTCACTTCCGCCTGCAGCAACGCAAGTTACACCATTAGCATGACTCGTGGTACTAGAGTAATGCAACCGTTGCTATGGTAATAGGTGTTACTAAAGAGCATTATTGTTCATTATGCTTGTTACCGTAGCATTGGTCACGCTACTCTAGTACCACGAGTTTCGCTAATGGCGTAACTCACAGTGCTGCAGGCAGAAGTGAAGGTAATAGTGCCGTGCTCTATGTGTACACTACAGTATTACCAGCCTTTGAGGCATTAGCCCCATAGAATGCAATGCGTTTCTCAGTACTAGGTTCATGTTCATAAGGCAAATATTGTGAGCAAAATCTCAAAAGCAGTAAGCAAGCCCAGTGTACTCTTGAGCGTTTTCTCTGAGAGGAGTTCATATCTACCTCTTCTTTTTTTTAACCGGTTCAAACTATTTTATTTGACTTTGGCACCTCTGAAACTTAAAGAGAAACTCCGACCAAGAATTGCACTTTATCCCAATCAGTAGCTGATACCCCCTTTTACATGAGAAATCTATTCCTTTTCACAAACAGACCATAAGGGGGCGCTGTATGACTGATATTGTGGTGAAACCCCTCCCACAAAAAAACTCTTGAGTACGTACTCCTGGCAGTTTCCTGTCTGTGAACCTTTCTGCATTGTGGGAAATAGCTGTTTACAGCTGTTTCAAACTGCCAAAAAAGCATGCAGCAGCTACATCACCTGCCCACAGTAAAAATGTCACCATGTAATAAATGTCAGAATGTAAATCAGGGATTTAAAAGATTTTACAATGGGCAAACACTGACTAAATCATTTATACATAATTATTGTAAAAATGAAGCACTTTTTTTTATTACATTATTTTCACTGGAGTTCCTCTTTGTGTGTCAGTTTTTTACTACTCCGAGTGGAAGTTTTTTCCCCTGGTTTTGGTCTTATACTACAGAGAGCAACTTTTTAACCCAAGCAGAGTTGGGTTTGTTCTACCCACCTGTCACATTTATCTCCTTTCTGAGATTAACTAACATACTAAACTATATTGGCTCTCAGACTCTTTCCACATCCCCTCCTTCTTCTTTTTGAGTAGAGTTAAAGCATCTGATCTGCTTATCCTAGACCAGTGACTTCAAGTAAAGTATCAGAAGCAGAGAATCAGCACAACAGCGAGGCAACTGGCAATTGTTGCTAGAGAATGAAGATGGCTTCCTCCGTATTCCTCTCACATCATGTTCCCTTTGAAATGTTGGCAGTGTGTCACTGCAACTTCCCATTGACCTCCAATTGTCCAGTTCTCTATTGGTGAGCGGTCTGGCATGGGCTGTCACTCAGCCTCGTACATCAAAAGGGCGTCGGGGAAAAAGGGTACGAGGTGTAAACGATAAGCAGTAATACCGTTTATAAAAATATTGTGTTGTATTCTGTTTACAAATAATGTTTTACAAATTTATAAATCATTAAATAATGTGTATGAAATTGGCAATTGTGAAAACATTAATCTTCCCTGTTTCAAAAGTGAAACTCATAATACTGGTTGAACTCGATGGACGTATGTCTTTTTTCAACCAAAATAACTATGTAACTATATAATTACGTTTGTTAAAAAAACGATAATATATGTTTAATCCACTGCGCGCTACCACATCTGCAGAGAATAATCTTACATAGTGTAAACCTGTATATTGGTAGGTGAACAGAGGCGCCAGAAGGATAAAAGTACATCAAATTTTTAAAAAATTGCTGGAAGTGGTGGACTCGCCTCCGCTAAAGCAGACACCAAGGACTGTAAATATATAGATATACACATGTATTGAAAATACCCCAAAGAAACGCGTTGCATCTTTAGGGTATTTTCAATAAATGTGTATATCTATATATTTACAGTCCTTGGTGTCTGCTTTAACGGAGGCGAGTTCACCACTTCCTCCCAGCAATTTTTGTAAACATTTTATGTACTTTTATCCTTCTGGCGCCTCTGTTCACCTACCAATATATTTGAGTCCACCCCAGGTGGAGGGGTGATCTACCCCCTTTCTTCCAATCTTGTTCCAATCTACAGAGAGCGACTTCTTAATCCTGAGTGAGGACAGGTCTAATTTCCTCACTTGCCTAATGAGTGGTTACCTAGGTGGTAACCTGTGTTTGTGAGTATTACCATCTCACTGTTTCATTTATCCAATCAATTTTGACATACTACCAGGCCCGGATTTCTGGCAAGGCCGCCTAGGCCACTGCCTAGGGTGGCAGAAAAATCAGCCTTGTTTAGGGCGGCCAAGGGCAGGAAACATTTCTATACAGAGAGCTGGTTCAAAGCGCACAACCCCTTTAATAATTTATGCCGCTCTCAGTCCTGATTCTGCACAGTAAAGCAGGCAGGAGTCAGCCAGACCCGGTCCTTCTGCGGTCGCCCTGCATTGGTTCACACACAGCAGCAGCAGCCGCAGGCAGTCATGTGACTCATGCTGGCAGGAGAGGGAGGGGCACACGTGGCTGGCAGAGGGAAGAAGGACCCCAGTGGCAGCAGGGCAGGGCAGCTGATATGAGGGGCAGACTGTGGAAACAGTGTGGGGATGCCAAGAAGACCAGGTATCGATCCATGCATTCAGAGAGGCTCTGTGTGTGTGCCTCACAGTTCGGGATTACCTTACTTCAACACCAACTGCTAATTAAGGTGGTCATGGACACAGGCAAGCAGAGAGTCATCAAGGAAAAGTGCACGCAGACGTGCTGAGCAGCATCCATGCTTGTTGCTGCTGCCTCCACGCTGGCTGGTTTTGTAGCACTGCATGTTACCCTCACCGCCCACCCCCTGAAGATTCATGTAGAGGAGACCGGAGATATTTAGCTTCAGGCATCACCACAGCTCCTAATGAGAAGGACGCTCTGACTGCAGACGCAACTTCAATAGAAAAGATCCTGGCTGCTTCTGTGTGCATGTGGGTAAGCATGTGTGTATGTATTTGCAGCCTGTCTGTTTTGGAATGCTGTGGGAGACATGAGGGAAGGAGGAGGGGGAGCAGTTGTCCGGGACTAGGGGCAGAGGTCTGTCTGTTTTTTTACAAGTTCTGTTATAGCTGTGTTGTGCTGTCTGATCTCTGCCTCAGGGGTTAAAGTGTTCAGATTTACCTACCTGGGTCTTCTTCCAGCTCCCAAGTCTATCAAGTCCCTTCCTTGTTATAATTCTGATCCCCTCCAGTATGCCACTGGCCCCTCTAAGAGATCTGATAGACACCCAGTGTACAACACTGCAGCACATGCATGGGCCTATCTGGGTCCTTTCTTATTCGCACTCCCTTAGCCAGAAGTATTTGGAGTTCACAAAGACTTAAACTGCACATGTGCTGAGCGCTCCAGGCCCATGGGAGTGCCATCGAAGAGGAGTGCAGACAGGCTGGCGCATGCACTGTGTGGAGGGGATAGTGGCCCTATGGAGATCTAAAGCAAGGGATACGATGCATAAACGTACCGTCTATGCCCAGCATAAGAGATTGCTGGTGGCTGGAAGAAGCCCCAGGTAGGTAAATCTGACCTTCCCATCCCCCATGATATTCCTTTGTAAAGGCCCATACACACGTCAGATTTTTTTAAACGACGGGTTGTTTGGATGCCAAATCGGGCGTGTGTACAGTCCGTCGTTCAGCTGATAAGACTGGTCTTGAGCGATCTGCCAGGCGGATTGCTCAAAACCAGTCTTATCAGCTGAACGACGGACTGTACACACGCCCGATTTGTCGTCCGAACGACTGAACGATGGGACGTCCAAACGACCCGTCGTTTAAAAAAATCTGACGTGTGTATGGACCTTAAGTGGGGCTGGAGTGGACATAGGCCATGCAGTGGTACTGCACTAGGGATGTGTGTGTGTAGGCTGCATCAAGGGGGAACATTTAAAGTGAGATGTCTGCTGCAATATAATCTAATAACTACCTGGCTAACTCTTCTGATTACAGCTGAGCACACTCCCGCGCCTCCCTCCTAGTCATGCGTCTGACTTGCCACACATAAATGGACCTGATCTGTGCAGCTTTCTATTGGCCTGAACATGCTAAAGTCACAGTGACTGACAATGTGTTCAGACCAATGGAAAATCGTACAGATCAGGTGCATTTATTCGGCTGATGCGTCACAGGAAGGAGGAACGAGAGTTTGTTCAGCAGTCCACTGTAATAACACTGAGGAGTTCAGTTTCACTTCAAAGAGGGTCAGGGGTGGAGATAGGCCATGGGGGGGGGGGGGGGGGGGGGTGCTCCCATGGGCTCTAGAGTGCTCTGTGCTTGTGCAGTTTTAGTCTTTGTGAACTGCAAATACTTCTGGCTAAGGGAGTGCAAATGAGAAAGGACCCAGATAAGCCCATGCATGTGTCATATCGCCCTACACTGAGTGGCTATCAAATCTCTTAGAGGGGCCAGTGGCACTCTGGAGGAGATCAGAAGGTCAGGGGTGAAGATAGGCCATCGGGGGGGGGGGGATGCTGTTGGTCAGGGGGGCGGCTGGTGATTGTTGGCCTTGGGCAGTAAAAAGTGCAAATCCGGCCCTGCATACTACATCATATTGGGCTCTCGATTTCTCTTCAACTATAGTGTAAACCTGCTTTGCTATCAATTATTAAAACATCACAACACCCATCAACCGTGCTGGTGGTAAACAAGTGTCCACTCGTGATTCCCACCACCTCTAGTAACAGAGCGGCTCACCAGATTATAACCACCAATTCACAGGTGCGATTCGCGCTCAATATGTGGTACTCTCGTTCATCAGTAACCCATATCCACAGTATCATAAAAAATAGGCCTTTTATTCCTCAATAAAACAGATATAAAAACTTAATTGCGCAACACATATGTTTGGTGTGGTGCCTAACACTAACCACCCCCCTGGTGGTGCCTAACCCTAACCACCCCTCTGGTGGTGTATATTGTACTGTAACTATACCTAACCCTACTCTCACACAGAGCCCTCCCTGTACCAATCCCTAACACCTAGACCCCCCCCCCTTGGTGGTGCCTAAACCTAAGACCCCCCTGGTGGTGCCTAACCCTAACCACCCCCTGGTAGTGCCTAACCCTAACCACCCCCCTTACTGATCGCTTTATTATGTGGATAATAATGTTTTACAAATAGTGACTGTAAAAAATATATTGCAATTTACGTTACGTACTAATCACTTAATTTTGTGAATATTAATGTTTTACAAACATTAACCCTCTGGGGGATAATCCCGAGCTGAGCTCGGGGTAAGCCGCCACAGAGGATTTCTCAGGCCCTGGTGGGCCGATTTGCATAATTTTTTGTTGTTGCACGCAGCTAGCACTTTGCTAGCTGCGTGTATATACCGATCGCCGCCGCTCCGCGCTGATCCGCCGCTACCCGCCGTGCCGCGCCGCTCCCCCCCCAAGACCCTGTGCGCAGCCTGGCCAATCAGTGCCAGGCAGCGCTGAGGGGTGGATCGGGACTCCCTCTGACGTCACGAAGTCGTTGACGTCGATGACGTCATCCCGATCGTCGCCATGGCGACGGGGGAAGCCAAACAGGAAATCCCGTTCTGAACGGGATTTCCTGTTTGCTTTGATTGCTGGAGGCGATCGGAGGGGGTGGGGGGATGCCGTTGCACAGCGGCTATCATATAGCTAGTTCTAGGCTAGCTACATGATTAAAAAAAAATAATAATTTAAAAAAAATGGGCTGCGCCGCCCCCTGGCGATATTATTGTATCGCCCAGGAGGTTAAGGAATACAAATTTTAAATAATTTTATTGTGTGGATAATAATGTTCTACAAATAGTGACTGTAAAAAATATATTGCAATATACGTTACGTACTGATCGCTTTATTTTGTGAATAATAATGTTTTACAAAGAGTAAGGGATACTTTTTATTAATTAATTTTAAATAATGTTTTAGTTAAATACGATAAATATGTTTAGTATCTTTATAAACGTTATTAGTCACGGCGCATTTTCTAAACTTAAATCATCACAAGCACAGTTATAAAACATTAAAAATCTCCGGGCGCCGTTTGTAAAACGTTAATAATCTCCGGTGCCCTTTTTTCCTTTTCGCGCGCCCATTAAACGATATTTATTATGGGAGTTAATGGCGGCGCCCTTTTTCTCCACTAGCTGCCGGTGCCCTTTTTTCCTGTTTCCCACTCAGCCACCCTTCTGTTGTGTGGATTCTGGGTTCAAGGCTGGTTTGCCATACACACTGCCTTCAATATCAGTCTGTAAAGGGAGAGGGGGAGGGGGTGGCATTTGGGTATCCAGACTCTTGGAAAGTGCAGTAGGGAGCCTCTGCCTGTTCAGTAAGCCAGCACCTATTCAGTAGGAGTCTTTGGGCAAGTCTCCCTAAAGGTAGCCATACACTGGTCGATTTGCCATCAGATTCGACCAACAGATAGATCCCTCTCTGATCGAATCTGATCAGAGAGGGATCGTATGGCTGCCTTTACTGCAAACGGATCGATTTCAGCCTGAAACCGATTACAATCTGTGGAGCTGCCACTGCCGCCGCCTGCCCTCCAGCTATACATTACCTGATCTGGCTGCGCGGAGAAGAAGACAGCGGAGACCGGGGGAGTGGCGCCGGCCGGAACAGGTAATGTATCTCCGCTGTACTGTGTCGGTCGTCGGGCATTCGAACGCTGCTATCGACGCACTCCTGACCCGCCGGCGATCGAGCAAAATCTTCCCCACGGACGGATCGATGGGAATCGATGGGAATGATTGATTTCGGACGGAAGTCGATCACTCTGTCAGAGGTCACAGTGATCGAATCTGCTGTATATTGGCGGGAAAACCGTTAGGTGTATGGGCCCCTTAACACTTCTACTGCCTATAGAGTGTGTCCTAGTGGCTGCAGCTCTGGCGTTTTGAGTCCGTCAGGAGAAAAGCACAATATAAATGTTATTTGTCTTGTCTTGTCTTGTGATGGGGTTGAAGGATACACTTTTTAAACGTTTGTTTTTCAATGAGTTTTGTAAGTCCTGCTTAGAAAAAAAAGTGTCTGCAAGGCATTACACTGCACCACCACAACACATTTGCTTAATAAAGTCAACGAGCAGCCTGTCTACGCTGCCTTTGCTGCAGTGAGATGGCTGACAATGAATAGTGAAATGTGTATGTGTATGGATTAATCACAACTCAGTTCAAAAGCTCCTGATGGGCAAATACACCTGAGAGTCCATAGTATCTTGCACATCATAGCTGCATTGCTAGCTGGGTGGGATGTGATTGAATCCTGCATGGTGATCATTTTGCAATCCCTTATCTTAGTAAATCAGGCCTGATGTATAGCTGGAAGTGCAGTGATTTACTTGTGAGCACTTGAAGGGGTCTGTGGACTCGTTCACTTCATAGGTGCACTTATCCTTAAAATAAGCTTCACTAAACACAAGTGCAACTTCTTTAAAAACCACTTAAGGACCGGGCTCACTTTCAGCTTTCTGTGCTGAGTGGACTCTACAGTAGAGATGTTGCGAACTGTTCGCTCGGCGAACATCTCTGGGGCTTTTACTACTTCCGGGTCGCTCTGACCCGGAGTAGTACGCCTGCGCTGCCCAGCGAAGCGCGTCCTAGATCGCGCTCCTGTTGCCGGGCACTCTCTGCGCATGTGCGTGACGTCGTTCATGACGTCACGCACATGCGCAGAGAGTGCCCGGCAACAGGAGCGCGATCTAGGACGCGCTTCGCCGGGCAGCGCAGGCGTACTACTCCGGGTCAGAGCGACCCCGAAGTAGTAAAAGCCCCATGTATTGAGAGATGTTCGCCGGCGAACGGTTCGGGAACCGTTCGCTACATCTCTACTCTGCAGCCCACAGCACAGATCGTAATTGAGCCAGGGCGACCAGACTTCCCCCCTTTTTTCCCCACTAGGGGGATGTCCTGCGGGGGGGTCTGATCGCCGCCGGCTATTATGGTTCAGCGGGGGGGGGGGGGCTCCTCAAAGCCCCCCTCCGAAAGCGATTTCCGCCCTCCCTCTACTTCCCTACCTCTCCCGTGGCTTGTGGGCTGCGCAGGACGGATATCCATCCTGCGCCGTGTAGTTGAGGCTTCAGCCTATCAGAATGCGGTGATCCCCGGCCAATCAGAGGCCGGGGATCGCCGATCTCCTTTACGGCGCTGCTGCGCAGCAGCACCGTATGATGTAAACAGCGGGGATTTCTTCCCCGCATGTTTACATTACGCGTGCGAGCCGCAATCGGCGGCTCGCACACTGTTCACGGAGACACCCTCTGTGAACTAGCATGGAAAGGCCACTCGAACGAGCGGCCGTTTCCATGGGAAACCACTAACGACCCGCCGACGCCTATCGGCGTTAGGCAGTCGTTACGTGGTTGGAAATTCACAGCTTCACTCAGCATATAACTTCCGCACTGTCTATCCAATCTTAATTTAGTAAAACCAAAGAACTAGATTTTACATATGAAACATTTTACTTCTTTATTTTTTTTCATACACAAAATTGTTTTTATTTAAGTGACATATTAATCTAATTTATTTAACATCTTCCATACTGGACAGCTTTGGCCACTTTAAGACCAGAGCTGTCCCTTCCCTTTTAATGTGATTACTGTGATTGGCTCACTGCAATCACAGGGTTCTGACCAAGGTACGGAAGCTTTGCTGTCAGTGTGACAGCAGAGCGAGCAGGTGCAGCCATGCAGACAGCAGCAGGAAAGCAGATTAAAATTTTATTTTTTCCTATGTTGCTTTTGCTTACAGTAAACTATAAACTTCTGACAGATCTGACAGGTTTTGGATTAGTCCATAACCTCATGGGGGTTCTCTGGGTTTTCTTTATGTTTTAAAGCACTTATTGCATGGCAATTGCTCAGTTCAACTGCCAGAATAGTCTGCAAATGATAAGGAAGGCTGTTCAACATCTCCATATATAGATTCCTTCCAGGGAATGCTTTTTGTATAGAATAAAGGACATGCCGAGAACCCCCAAGAGGAAACGGACTAGTCTAAAACCTATCAGATCTGTCAGACTTTTACTGCCTAATGTAAGTGATTGCAACACAGGAGAAAAGTAATATTTGAGCATTTTACTCTTTTGGGGGTTGATTCACAAAGGTTACTTATTCTTCCCCTTAACTGTAAGGAGTGCTAATGCATGAGATATGCAAATAAGGAGAGATAATTCATGAGATAAATAGATAAGAAGAGCTAAACCATGAGTTATGTCAAATAAGGAGAGCTAAACCATTAGTTATGTCAAATACGGAGAGCTAAACCATGAGTTATGTCAAATAAGAAGACCTAAACCATGAGTTATGTCAAATAAGGAGACATAAACCATGAGTTAAGTTAAATAAGGAGAGCTAATCCATGAGTTATGTCAAATAAGGAGAGCTAAACCATGAGTTATGTCAAATAAGGAGACATAAACCATGAGTTAAGTTAAATAAGGAGAGCTAAACCATGAGTTATGTCAAATAAGGAGAGCTAAACCATGAGTTATTTCAAATAAGGAGAGATAAACCATGAGTTATGTCAAATAAGAAGACCTAAACCATGAGTTATGTCAAATAAGAAGACCTAAACCATGAGTTATGTCACATAAGGAGACATAAACCATGAGTTAAGTTAAATAAGGAAAGCTAAACCATGAGTTAAGTTAGACAAGGAGAGGTAAATCATGAGTTAAGTCATTTAAGGAGAGGTAAATTGTGAGTGAATAAATAAAGTGAGTTAATTTAACAGAAAAGCTTTGCAAATCAGGCCCTTAAAAAGTAAGCGTATACCTGTATTTTAAATACTAAATGGTTAGTGGTCCTTTAATATGGTCCCATAATCCATTGTAACCAATCAGAAATCAACTTTCAGAAGTCTAGTGAGGTCAGAAAATTTCTGGTTAATTGACATGAGTTGCCGCACCTCTCCACTGTTAGGAGATATGAAGCACTTCATGGGTTTCATAGGTATTTAGAAGATTGTTAGCAGCAGATTAATGATGGTAGCATACAGAGAAGTAATGGACTTCAGTGAAAACTCAAATCATGAAAAGTACAGCATGAAAATGTAGGAGGAAGAAGGAGAAAAACATCAAACCTAGGGCATTATCGTTTCTTTGAATATAGGAGGTATAGTATGTGGTATATGTGTGTGGGTGTAATGAATAGGAGGAGACAGGCATATGTGACAAATTATACACTGTGCTTCTTAGCTTGGGTAATATCATTGGAAATAGCACACGATGTTAGAGGAAAGTCAGGCATATCTGCATGATTTGTAAAACCCAATCCATTCATCCACACAGTTTCCAAGTTGTTCCCTATGCCTCCGCTGGGATGACGGCTGTGTCTGTACATTCTTACTTTCAGATCTTATTACAACCTTAGGATAGAAAAGTATACAAGGACTTGCATGCAATGTCAAAGTTGCCTTAAATTTGATGAAGAACATTAAAATAACATGTGTTTCCATTTGAATGGTTACCTCCACTTTCTTTCCTCTCTCTTTTGGAAGAACCGCATCAAAGAGCGAACAATTATCATCTTGGCACCTTGGATTATTAATGTTTGGTCGGTGTCATATTTCCTAGTTACCGGATCAGTACCGTTTGCCTGGCATTTAAATATGCTTGTTAGAAATCCTGCAACGTGGCATGTCTATGGAAAATCTTACAGCTGACCTATGCCCCGAAAGAAAGCGCTATATTAAACAAATCAGACCCCAGAGTAAACATTAATAACGCATCAGAGACATTGAAGATATTATTCTACCTCCCTGAATTCTTTGACTTCTGATGTGGTGGTCACATCATGGATGCCTAGGCATTAGGACAGCTGAGCAATATCCACAATGATAACAGAGGATAAAAAACCTGACAACTACCTTGTCCAAATCTAAGGAAAGTTTCTAGGCGAATACTTTTTCTAAAGGGAAACAGGATGCATTATAATTAGGGATACATATCCCACAGGCAGAATCATAATAGCATTATTGAGAATTCAGTGCACTATTTTATGTTGGAGTCACTGACATTAGGGGATGGAGAGACATACAGCCATGAGGTGACATTTCACAAACTTTCAACTGTGCTGGATAAAATATATTACAAATCATTTGCATGCACCACCTATGATTGTGTGGGTTTCCTTCCTGGTACTTTAGTTTCCTCTCAGTAAAATATCATTGTAGGAGATTGCAAATGCATTCCCCTAAAAGAGTCTAGATTTGCTGGACTGTAAGCTCCAGGAAGGACTAAAAGAACTCCAGAAGATCTATATGTACTATTGCTACTACTAGTAGGAGACCAAAGTGATGCAGAGAGAGAGAGAGAGAGAGAGAGAGAGAGAGAGAGAGAGAGAGAGAGAGAGAGACATTGGGCTCTATTCACAAAGCATTACCGCATTCTGTAATGCTCAAAACAGCTGATTTTACCAAACACCTTCCCAAGTTACAATTTACTAAACCTATCACCTCACAAAAAAATCAGAGTTCCTGACTAATGTGCGGTAATTTCCTCAGGAAATCTCAAGAAATGTCAATTCACAAAGATATCCGCATTTCATTCACCAGGCAAAAGTGTTCGGTATTTTTCTCCAGCTCACGCCAGCCGATAACTGGCTCTCCCCATGCTGTCTCTGTGCGGTAGATTTGACAGGCAGCCTTGGGGAGAGTCAGGCAGCCAATAGGGAGAGCCACCACACAGCCTGCTTCTCACTGTGAATCAATGCAAAGTGGTATCGGGTGGGTCTTTCACCATAGTGCATTTTCATGATCTCCCTTAGAACACAAATGCTACTTTCATTAAGTAACTCAACAAGTCCATCGGCTTCCCTCCCTTTTTAAAGCAGAGTAACACAGCAGGTAAGTAAAGATGTTGCACAGGGGTGTATACAATAAATTGTGTTAAGCAGAGTTACATGCAAAAGTCTTACCTCACCATGAGTAGAGCAGAATGCAATACATTACATGCAAAGCATTATGCTCTACTCGTTTACGTATGTAATTCTGCTTAACTCAGCTTATTGCATGCCCCCCATAGTTATTTGCTAAAGCCAAAAGCCCCTTTGGTTTCCAAGTCAGGCCTTCTTCAGTGCCCATCTGCTGGCCAATGTGCAAGTGACATCACATGATGTGTAACAGCCAAATGATGGCTATGGAGTCCAGACTTAACAATTACAAGAGCCCATGGATATGAAAGCAGCCAAGACAGACGACTATGTACCATCTCTACTCCTCCACTGCATTTCTCTGCTTTAGAAACAAAGTGGTGACTGGTGAGTCTGCTGCATTGGTTAGGGGACATTATTTGGACACTAGAGAAGTAAATGGTTGCAGGAAGTCTGAAGCAGCTACCCCATCTGATGGAAATTCAGCAGTGCGTCAGATCAACTATCTATCTATACACTGCCTGAAATCAATTGGAAGTTGATTAATCGGGCATGTATGACTAGCTTAACTCTCATCCAGTAGATATCTATCTGATTGAGCATACATTTTACTATTACACTCTCTATGTAGTAAAATTAGCCACTGTTACCTAAAACATGGCCAAAGGCAAGAAGTACAGTTATTGCCATAACTCTTAAAACCAGTTCCACTTTTTTTTTTACTGCCACTATAAATAGTGTGATCCAGCAGCACCAAGCAAATCCCAAGTAAAAGGAGCATTTTAGTTAACTACACAGAGTTGACCCAGGCATTGAAATGGGAATAATTTAGGTTTTTGTCCTGAAACCTCTGCTCTGGCATTGTAAATAATGTAATCTCAGATCTGCTTGCCATGGCATCTGGTGAATCCCATAACTCCTTCGGTTCCTCCCAGCACTAGGGAATTCTACTAAACTGGTGAGTTGTACTTTTCTTCTGAGGACTTTATTCATTTTACTTTATTATGTTTGGGTCTTTGGAGTAGAAGTTTGGATGGTGGTTAGGATTAGTAACCATGTGGGTTGTTTTGATTAGGCACTTGCATTGGTGGTTACGGTAAGTCATGAAGGAGGGTGATTAATATTAGGCACCAGTAGATAGCTGTTATCAATGAGGGTCATTAAGGTTAGGCATCAGGGGGTGGTCAAAATTAGGAACCAAGGGGGTGGTTAACTTGAGGAATCAGGCAAAGCAATTATGTTTTGTCAAAAGGAGGGTGGTTTAGGCTACTTACCTGAGGGATGGTAACAAGATTAATACTTTACTCCAGGGCGGTTAGGATTATGTGCAGTTTGGTGTTCATGCATAATGTCAGGGCACTGAACGCTGAAAAACTTTAATGTCCACACTCAGTAGCAGCAAATACTAACTGCTGGCGTTTAGTCACATTCATTTTCTTTCACTGCTTGGGGAAAATAGCTTTGGTGCAAAAATGAAAAAACTGAGTGGCAGTGTCACACTTAAAGAGAATCTGTATTGTTAAAATCGCACAAAAGTAAACATACCAGTGCGTTAGGGGACATCTCCTATTACCCTCTGTCACAATTTCGCCGCTCCTCGCCGCATTAAAAGTGGTTAAAAACAGTTTTAAAAAGTTTGTTTATAAACAAACAAAATGGCCACCAAAACAGGAAGTAGGTTGATGTACAGTATGTCCACACATAGAAAATACATCCATACACAAGCAGGCTGTATACAGCCTTTTTTTTAATCTCAAGAGATCATTTGTGTGTTTCTTTCCCCCTGTTCTCATGCACTGAAGTTTCAGGCTGCTTGTTTCTTCCTGCAAACAGCTTTGCCCTTCTCTGTAATTCTTCAGTATGTGAAAGCCCAGCCAGCTTAGAGGACGATTTATCCAGCTTGTAAAAGATAAGAGAGAAGTTGCCCTAATCTAAATAATACACAGGCAGTGTGCATAGAGGGGCCTGGAAGGGGGAGTTCATAGCAGAACCACAACACTGAAGAACTTGGCAGCCTTCCAGACACAGGCCGACAAGTCTGACAGGGGAAAGATACATTGATTTATTACAGAGACAGTGATAGTATAAAGTGCTGCAGTAAGCCAGAACACATTAGAATAGCTTTTTGAACTTGTAGGATGATAAAAAACAGGATGCAATTTCTGTTACGGAGTCTCTTTAAAGAGGAACTGTAACCAAGGATTGAACTTCATCCCAATAAGAAGCTGATACCTCCTTTCCCACAAAATTCTTTACCTTTTCTCAAACGGATCATTAGGAGGCTCTGTATGACTGATATTGTGGTGAAACCCCTCTCTCAGTGTGATGTCAGCACCTAGGTCCTGACATCACACTGGGAGCCTTGTTGCATTGTTGGAAAGAGCTGTTTTCAACTGCCAAAAAAGCAGCATCTCCTTCCAAAGACATCACTTGCCAGGAGTAAAGATGTATCCTGTGATACATTTCAGAATGTAAATCAGAGAAAGGAAAGATTTTACAATGGGTACTGACACACAACACTGACTAAATCATTTATAAATAATTTTTGTAAAAATTAAGCCCTTTTTTCATTACGTTATTTTCACTGAAGTTTCTCTTTAAATGTTTTGATAAGATTGTATGTTGAAAAACCACCTACCCTAGGGCATCATCTGCAATTCAGGGATGAATCCTGCCAGCTGCCCTGATCCAAATGGCTGTTCACCAAAGTGGGCAGGCAGACCACAAGCACGGTGTGGAAAGAGCAGGCCTCTTGCAGTCAGAAGCTATAGTTTATACATTGTGCTCAAAGAAGAATCAGTGTTGTACTGTGTTAGCCATCAGTAAAATCAAAACTTCTTGCTTGTGCTCAAAGTGGGTTTTAACAGAATAAGATTCCAGCAGTGATTATGGGAAATCCCAGCAGTATAATAAGGTTGCATTAGAGGAATTGTGTGACAGCACAGGAAAACCCTAATTAACTGAAGCACTGGAAACCGGTCTCGTATGCAGTAACAATGCTTATAGATCCACGTAAAAGGTGTATTTTTGTGGTCTTGTGTTAGATATCTAAAACAAGTACCTAATTCAATTAACATTAAAAATAACTAGATAAAAGGCAGGGAAATATTTTAAAAAACTTTTCTTATATCTGCAAATGTTTATAATTTGCAATCTAACACAAAATTGCTTTTCTTCAGTTGACAAAAGCAGAGAAAGAGAAAACTGTGTACATGTACCCCACCCCAGGCACATTTCAAATGAGCAAAAAAAACAAAAGAAGTATAGCAAGTTGTTTACGAAGGGCATGGCAATAGTTATAAAGTAAGCAACTGGTTCAGTAGCAATTAATTCACCACATTGCAGTGTTTAATCTTGAAGCATAATTTGGTAAAAACTAATCAAACCACCTTCCTCCTAGTTTTTACATCCTTGTTGCTCCATGCAATACAAAACTATACAACTGTCAGTTAGCTCATTGCCCAATCCACCATAATTCACCATTGCTGCCAATCAATCATGCTTCTAGTCGGTAAACAGTATGAAAATGTTCCGGTATGAATTGATTGGATAGGCGGCAGAGGAAAAACTACTGGAAAATTGGATCAAGAGGTTTACACGTTACAATCGTCCTGTGTACAGCTACCTTTGAAGACTTTCTTGCTGCTCAAACTTAAGTGAAATGAGGATGCAACAAGCTTGGGTCAGATTATACCCAACCACAATACAGTATATATATATATATATATATATATATATATATATATATATATATATATATATATATATATAAATTAAACTGAAATCTATTGGTTGCATTGCCTAGGTAAACCTGTATGCTGATAAATACTACACCAGCCTTATGTCTTTCTTTTCTTCTGTAAGGCCTCTAAGAGACATTAGCAGACAAAGCACTGGAATTTTTTTTTTATATAGAAAGATGAAGCAGTTTGTAGTTTCATTACTAGCAAGTGAATGTTGACAACACTGTGGCTAGCAATGGAGCAACCAACCTCCCCACTGCTACCAACTGTGTGATATGAAAATGCATCCTGGTGATGTCTCACTAGTGATATGTTCCCAGCAAGAAATAGAAAGTTAAATCCACCTTGTGCTATAGATCTAAAACTTAACTGCGCTAAATAAATGACTGCAATAAAAATAAAAACCCCAAGTAGTTACTTGATAGAGCTAACAACTGTTTCCAGCTTTCTTATTTTTATGACTGAAAAAAGTGGGGATTTGGAGACTAAGGCCCATATGCAATTCACTTGTTCACCTGAGTTTTCCCCTAGGTAATATTTTTACAACTTAAAAATGCTTTTTAAGTCACCAGCAAGCAAGAAAATAGACAAAATAAATTTAATAGTAGTTTTTCACCAATTTTTGAGTACTTTGTCAAATGTCAAATGCTGAAAATGTATTTTGCAAAGAAGATGAAAATTATCTCCTAGGAGATAACTCAAGTGAAAAAAATAATTGCATATGGGCCTAAGTTTCTATTCAGATATAATTGAGTTCTTAACATCTTGCCGACCGCATCACGCCAGTGGACGCGGACGCGGCGGCAGCCCCAGGACCGCCTAACGCCGACTGGCGTAAGGTCCTTGGGGCCTGTTTTGCAGGAGATTGCGCATGCTTAGCAGGAGATCTCCACTTGGTAGGCAGAGTGGAGCTCCGCCTTCTGCCTCCCAGCGGCAATCGCCGCTAGGAGACTGGTAGATGTTGAAACCGCCGTCTAATTACCCCGTACAAGCTCTGCGATGTAAGGCAGCACTGTACTGGGGACACTCGCATGACACAGCTGTCCCCTCTGTAGCTATGACAGCCGATCATGCTGATTGGCTGGCGGAGGGAGGAAGTGGGGAGTAAAAAAATAATAATAAATAAATAGTAAAATGTATTAATAACATAATATAAATATTTGTAAAAAAAAACAACATCTGGGGGACGATCAGACCCCACCAACAGAAAGCTCTGTTGGGGAGGAGAAAGGCGGGGGGAGGGGGAATCACTTATGTGTTGAGTTGTGCGGACCTGCAGCAAGGCCTTAAAGCTGCAGTGAGTGACCCACTTGTTAAAAAATGGCCTGGTCTTTAGGGGGGTTTAACACTGTGGTCCTAAAGTGGTTAAGGATAAGTAAAGTGAATAACTTAAGAAAGAATAAGCAAAGTGAACTTAAGTGGACTTGCAGGGCATGATAAAATGTATTATAAAAATAGACTTCTCAGTACACAACTACATAAAGGTCCCTATCCAAATACATTTTCTCCTATGTTTTCTCCTAGGAGATCATTTTCATCTTATGTTAAAACATTAAAACAATTTTTTAGAACTCTGCAATTGAAAAAGTATCAAAATGTAAGTGAAAAAGACAAGACAAATAACATTTATATTGCGCTTTTCTCCTGGCGGACTCAAAGCGCCAGAGTAGCAGCCACTAGGGCGCGCTCTATAGGCAGTAGCAGGGTTAGGGAGACTTGCCTAAAGTCTCCTGCTGAATAGGTGCTGGCTTACTGAACAGGCAGAGCCGAGATTCGAACCCTGGTCTCCTGTGTCAGAGGCAGAGCCCTTAACCATTACACTATCCAGCCCCCAGCTGGAAGTACTGTCAAAATTATTCTAAGCATTTCCTTGCGTGTTGGTTACTTAAATGGCATTTTATTGATAAGGTGTGAAAATATCATCAAGGAGAAAACTTGGAGAAAAAAGTGAATTGAATTGGATCGAGCCCGAAGTGTCAAATAACACCCCCCCCCCCTTCCTTCCTCCTTCCTAACCACCATCACCACCACTCCGGCAACTCTCCTCTGAAGAGAGTGATTGTGCTATGCACATTTCAAAACCTAATGGTTTTAAAATTTGCATGACCATTCCTCACACCACATGATCACACTTAGACCACTGATCTGCCACTGTGACATTGCATGTCATGAAGGGCGGAGGGCCACTCTGCAAAGAATTAGAGGTTGCAAAAACAAGTTGTCAAATACAGGAAGGTTCAGTATTTGGGACATCTGGCACCATATGGTGTTGGCTATGTAGTGGGGCTGGAGGAGGAAAAAGGGGGGGGGGCATAATTAATTTTACTGCAGTGTTCATTTTTAAATGTCCATTCATCTGCATGGAACTTAACAATTTTTAAAAAATGAAGGATCTATAATTCCTTCTGCTTGATAGGACACAATGTGGGTTAGGCTCCGTCAGTTGCTAATTGTGTGCCTGCAAGAACACAATACTTAACATTACTACAATTCTTAGAAAATATCCTTTACATCCTCTATTATTTACATCTGTTTGGAGTCTTAAAAGATATATTCAAGCATATGTAAATTATTTAATGCCAAGCTATACAACACTTGGCTGCATAAGTTTTGCAAGTATAAAATGTAATTTTAGGATCATTTATTCACAATGGGTAGAAATGCTTTATACAAAATAAAAAAAACTCTTATTATACTTAAATTCATATCAAACCAATCCAGTTTCATGTAATTTGGCTCATATATGCCACAATCACAGAAGTACACTTAAAGAGTACCCACTTCGTTCAGGGTGATCCAGAAACACTAGGTTACTGTAAGATACTACACCCCCCTTCACCCCCCAAAAAAAGCAATCTTAAAAGCTAGGCTAAATATAATCTTACCGTGCTTACACCTACTTATACAGCAACATAACTTATCAAAACTATAACTTTGCTTTATCTATTATGCATGACCCACTTTGTGCTTAGAAATATTTACACACACCACACACACACACACACACACACACACACCACATACACACACACACACACACACACACCACACATACACATACACGCACATACTATTTTTATTTATTCACATTTCATTAAAACTCCTAATGCATCAGTATAAGTCCAAATAGAAAAATAACAAATTCAAGTGGAGAAGCCCCATATATCATACGAGGCCTTATTTAAAAAAGGCACACACCCATTAACAGTGATATTGTCCACTTTTCTCGGTATCACAAGAATCATTTTTAAGTGTAGGGGAATGCAGATATGTTCACAGTTGAGCATGGTCAAGTTCATCCTATTGAGTGGAAAATATCAGGGATTAATCTTATGCTACACATGGACATTAGATTGGGTTAGTTAAAAAAAAAAGAGGAAAGAAAAGACCAGAACTAATTATTTTCAGTTGTAAAACCTTTTGCAGTTAAAATTAATAGCTTCTGCTTACGTGGAAACAGCTGCCACTTTTTACATTTTTAAGAAAAATAAGTAAATATAAAAAATACTATTAACCCCGAAAGACTTTGTATTTCATTTGATCAATTTAGTGCTAAGTTCAGTGGAAGAAGCCTACACAAGTTAACAACCATAAGCCATCATTCATGCAAAAGAGCAGCCTATTTAATATTAAATGCACCAACTAAATGGCTATAGGTAAAACAACACATAGCACTGCAAAACTTTGTGCATGCATGTGTACTATCATACTTATGCAATCCACGGGTAGATACATTTTTACATTTATGAACTTTTTGGCGCAGAAAATGGGCTATACCGGCATTAAGGTGGACTTACTGTCAGACGAATTTATGTTTTAATTATTTTATTTATACGTAAATTCCAAAAAGTAATATTTATAAAAAAAAAAAGGCTGCACCACATGATTTCATATAAAAATCTGAGGGCTTTTTTTTTGCTTAGGTTGAAAGTAAGATTGACAGAGCAACAATCAGCGGTGAAACTACATAAATGACCCTCAAACTATTTATTTTAAAAAATTTGCTGCAGGGACATTCACCCAATTCCAAGTGCAGAAGGAGCTAATTGGCAGCTCCTGCAATAGTTTAATGTTCCCCGGGTGTGGTTTGTAAAACATTGGTCCCTAATAGCTTTTGTTCCTGACTTTAAATTATTGTTTTTTTTATTAGAAATGAGCATTCTAAACATTGATGCAAGCTGTATTAATTGTATGAATTATTTTTGTATCTGTTACAGCAGTAAACAATATGTGATTCTATATATGCAATTCTCAGGATTTTAAGACGTTTTTGTACATGTATTGTATAGTTCCTATTTTTTTTTTAATGATTAGTTTTGTTATATCTCCCTTTTGTGATTTAGCATTTAGAGTAATCTTTCTATTTTTTTATGTTTGTAATATACTTTATCAAAATAATTTGCTTAGTAAACTTTTTCATCAAAGTTTGTTGGGGTTTGGAAGCATCTAAACATCATAAAAAAGGACAAAAAATATAATTTTCTAACATTGCTCCTTATTTGCACATACACTGTAAATCTTGGGAAATATACAAATCAGCAAAGTCTAATATTGCATTTAGAGAGCATGCACAGGGACATCCTTGCGAAACAAGGGTAGAAAGTACACAGTTGCCCGATTGTGCATGTGAAAGTATCTTCCAAAAGCGCTTGCCAGCCTTCATCATATCATTTAGAAAGTGAGGATGATGAAGCAATGCTAATCAGTCCAAAGCAGCCCAGCGTTAATACATAAACATGTAAGAGTCCCAGAGCGCATGCTTCAGTGGACATTAGGTGCAATATTTGCACAGGTGCAGTGATGTCACAGTACACAAAACATCTTAAGCAATATTACAATATACATTAAGGTTATTTTAGCAGGTGTTGGAAAATGCTTCACTTTTAAAACATATGGCACATTTTCCATTGTAATTGTGCTTTGAATGGCATATGGCACATCTATGGTAAAGCACACATGTACAGTATGTACCTTGCGTATGAATACACATCCCAACCAACAGCCATTAACTCTCTATAAAAAAAATATCATATCCATTCTACCCTTATTAATGTATTATATTGTTAATGATACAGTCACACATATGAAAAATTAGTTTTCAATATGTAAAAAATGACTGTTTGACCTATTTATTTGCTTTTTAGGTTTACAATATATCAATATTACGGAAAAATAACAAATATTTCCATTGCCGTTTACATGTTAACGCTAATGGGCCTACACAATTATTTTGCTTTATTTAAAAAGTAATTAAAAAAGGTATTGAGCTTTTATAATATAGGAGCTTACCACACACCTAAAGAACAGTGGAAATAATGTTAGAAAATATTTAGTTTTGCCTTAAATAGGCGGAGGAGAGTTCTGTACTTCCCAGTTTCAGACCATAAGTTGGAATAAGTTAAGGAGCACAGGTAGGCATGACCCCCAATGAATAGCAACTGAAAGTGGAGTATCTGATGTACCTTCCATGGGTTCTTAGTAAATCAGGCCACATAGTTTAGACATGTAAAAATACATATACAGTATATGGCATGCAAGATGCCTTTCGACTGTCTGTTATTATTTTTATTATTATTAATAGTAGTTCCAGAATTAAAAGAATAAGTAATAGACATTTTCTATAATAATAGGGCAATTTAATAAGAGAGAGAGTGAAGTTTCATTAGGATTCTGTTAAATATACATTTCAGTGCAAGGGTATTAAGAAAAAATACGAACTTCTGTGTATATGATTAGACATGTGAATTCAACAGAGCTTTAAGTCACTGCACTTCTCTCCTTGTTGTCAATCATCCTCAGAGTGTGTTAGGTTAAACCTCTGTCTACATTTCAAATGTTAGTTGGCTTCCTTTGGTGTCTCTAATGAAAGATCTGCACACAAGCATGTAGGTCTGACTTGGCTAAGCGTGCATGTTTATTCCTGTGGAGGAGGTAGAGGAAAGGGGGCATTATACGGGGTTTTATCTCTGGTAAGTGAGCACTGAGCATTGAAATTCAACCCCATGCCTTATTATTGAGCTAGCTCAGTCCTAGACTAGACATTCTTGGCGGGTCATGCAGATGTGATCATTGTCCAAACTGATCATAAACAGACTGGGTGATGACTGATCATCCAATGTCTGTATGTCAGTATATAATTTATTCCTAGGCAGAGAGGGGTTTCCAAAATCTGGATCCTCTATCCTGTTACATCCTGTATCAACATTACAAGTATTTAGGCTGACTTGTCCACTTTCATAACCCCCGCTTATTTAATTTACCGTAATGTAAATGTAGCTTTTGTTTTCAACTGGTACATAGTACACTTCTAAGAATAAATAATAAATATAGAGTATTCACCTGATCTGACAGGGTATGACAAATGAACACAGACTATGATAGAAGCTAGTTCTATGTTAGATCAGTTACTATGTGCTGACTGAGAACTTGCAATATGAACAGTCAGTAAATTGTGGTCATACATGTAAAGCAGAGGGTCACTCTTTTGTTATTATGTACTTTAAGACTGTTTTGATAATTGGTTAGTTTCTGTCATCTTAAAAACTTTTTTCCAGTGATTCGCCAGCAAACTACAAAGAACAAAAAATGATCCATCAGACGCTTTACAAATACTAACATGGATGCTGCCTCCTGTACTATGGATCTCAGTGCTATAGCCATATCTCAGCATGAAATGCATAGCTTAGGTTGTTTAGCTACGTGCATTGGAGAGTAATCATAACAATCCAGTCAAATGTGACTTGCAAATGGAGGCTTGTCATATTTTCTTTACAGCTGGAAAAATAAGGGTGTATCATAGTAAAAGAATTTCAGGAAGCAAATCCGAACAGATATTATGACAGATATTGCCAACTTGGACCAACATAAGATATTTAAAATATGGCCATAGTTGCTTAAAGGGATACTGTAGGGGGGTCGGGGGAAAATGAGTTGAAGTTACCCGGGGCTTCTAATGGTCCCCCGCAGGCATCCTTGCCCGTGTGCAGCCACTCACCGATGCTTTAGTTCACTTCTGGAATTTCAGACTTTAAAGTCTGAAAAACCACTGCGCCTGCGTTGCCGTGTCCTTGCTTCCCCTGATATCACCAGGAGCGCACGGCACAGGCACAGACCATACTGGGCTTGTGCTATACACTCCTGGTGCCATCAGCGGGAGTGAGGACACGGCAACGCAGGCGCAGGGGTTTTCAGACTTTACAGTCTGAAATTCCAGAAGTGAACCAGAGGCGGGGCCGGAGCATTGGGGAGTGGCTGTGTGGGCGCAGGATGTCTGTGGGGGACCATTAGAAGCCCCGGGTAACTTCAACTCATTTTCCCCTGACCCCCCTACAGTATCCCTTTAAGTAGGCTAGGATGCAACAAGCTTGGGTCAGATTATACACAACCACAAGATATTTATAATATATATATATATATATATATATATATATATATATATATATATATATATATATACAGGGTCGTAACTAGAAATCATAGGGCCCCCCCGTGAAAGTTTGGATGGGGCCCCTCCTGACAGAAAGGCTTGGGGTAGAACCGCGCTGTACACAAGATCCTGCTGAGCACTGAATAGGGACTGTCTATAAATCTTTGTCTGCAAAACTTTGTATGATTCCTTATCAGTGGCCGAGCAGATGCAGTCATTAGAACAATTGTAGAAAGTTTTTTCTCTCCTTTTCCTTAGTTGTCAGTCTCTCAGGGCTGGGCCCCCTGTGGCTTCTGGGCCCCCCTTGCAGGGTCTACTGCTACGCCCCTGTGTATATATATACTGTATATATATATATATATATATATATATATATATATATATATATATATATATATTGTGGTTGGCGATTGATAACACTCTTGCCTTGCAGCACTGAGTCCCGGGCACTATTCGCATGGAGTTTGTATGTTTTCCCAGTGTCTGCGTGGGTTTCCTCTGGGCACTCCAGTTGCCTCCTTAATCCCAAAAACATGCAGATATGTTATTAATTGGCTTCCCCTAAATTGGCCCTAGACTATGATAAATACACTACACGTATCATATTGTATACATAGACATATGACTATGGTCGGGATTAGATTGTGAGCCCCATTGAGGGACAGTAAAGTGATAAGCCAATATACTCTGTACAGTGCTGCAGAAGATGTCAGCGCTATATAAATACTAAATAATAATAAGGCCTGGAACCCTGCTTTTCTGAGCGCTTGTGATTTGAAAAGCTCTTGCTAATGTAATACAATGGGCCTGATTCACAAAGCGGTGCTAACAGTTAGCACGCTGGTGAAAAGCCCTTTATCATGCCTAAACTCAGTTTAGGCATGATAAGTTTAGGTGTGATAAGTTTAGGCGTGATAAGTTTAGGTGTGATAAGTTTAGGTGCGATAAGTTTAGGCGCGATAAGTTTAGGCGCGATAAGTTTAGGTGTGATAAGTTTAGGTGCGATAAGTTTAGGTGCGGTAAGTTTAGGCGCGATAAGTTTAGGTGTGATAAGTTTAGGTGTGATAAGTTTAGGCATGATAAGTTTAGGTGTGATAAGTTTAGGTGTGATAAGTTTAAGCACCAACTGGGTTAGCACCACAGTGCACAGCTGATCAAAAGTTTTACGCTAGCAAAGTCTGGTGCACTTCGCATAGAGTTTAATGGCGCTGCTTTGCGTGCGGGACTTTGCAAGCGATCTAAACTTATCTAAACTTATTATGCCTAAACTTATCACACCTAAACTTATCATGCCTAAACTTATCACGCCTAAACTGGCTTTTCACCAGCGTGGTGCATTGGTTATCATGCCTAAAGTCTCTAACTGGGTTAGCACCGCTTTGTGAATCGAGCCCAATGTGTATGATCCCACTTGAGCAAAGTGATTTTATAAAAATTCCCAATAGCGTTGCATTAGCATAGCAAGGTCTTTTTCAAATCACTAGCGCTTAGAAAAGGCTGCTAGTGGGTTTGATCCCTCAGACTCACAGTTTGTAGGTTCACTTGAGCTGTTCTGCTTCCTTCTTCTAAGCCTCTGTAGAAAAGTCTATGGTGTGGCCAAGCTTTTGACTTGTGTAATATCATCCCTGTCTTATTGTAGGCAGGAACTCCCTAGATAAATTGGTGGGAAATAGCTAGATACAAGTATCATGGGGAAATAAAACAGCTAATAGCCTTTTTCACAGAAAATAACATTATTTCTAAATGATAACCAGCTTTATGCTGGATCACCAATTTTCTGAGATCACCTTGCCTCTACTTCTTATACGGTAATGTAGTGACGAGACTACAGTACACATCACTGACTTGACTGACAAATGGCAAGTGCCACTTTCATAGCAGCAAAACAGTAGTGTTTATTTTGCGCATCCTATTCACCACTATGCCACAAATCACCACTTTAAGAAGTAGCATGATAATGATGGCCAAAATTTGACTTGGTGGTCCATATACCGCTGCCTTGTTTGGGGAACAGCGATGACCACAACGAGCGATTAGCTACGCGATTCAAGTAAATGAAGTGTATGGTTGCCAATATATGGCAATTCTAGTACTCAGGCAACAAACCCTGATCACCCATTTATAAATATGGCACTGGCAATCTGTTATATCATCAGTTAGATAGAATGATGCCCCCAAGAGTGAAGTAAAGGTACTGCAGGATTTATTTATTTTTTAGTATAAAGACAAAGATGAGGGGAGGATCAGGATAATACTGACTGATTATTTTACTATAGAGTACAGTAGGACAATGCAGAAATGTTTTTTTTTCTTTGCAAACATATGCACTTACTGATGAATAACCAGCAGTGTAAAATCAGTGATTCTGGCAATTTAGATATAAATCTTCGAAGCATTTTCATATAGAGGTGCAGGGATCTACTTGGAAACTTGAAGAGGAAGTGTCACGAAAATCTTAAAATTTAAAACACATACAAATAAGAAGTATATTTCTCCCAGAGTAAAATGAGCCATAAATTACTTCTCTCAACAACAACAACAACAACAAATAACATTTGTAGAGCGCTTTTCTTTCATAGGACTCAAAGCGCATAAGCATGGCTCAGACCATCGTGGTACAGAGGAAGAATTTTATAAGTCCTATGTTGCTGTCACTTAAAGTAGTAGAAATCTGACATTACCGACAGGTTTTCGGTTAGTCCATCCCTCCATAGGGGATTCTCAGCATGGCCTTTATTCTTTATAAAGACATTCCCTGAAAAAAAGATTTAAACAAAGATGGTGGCCAGCCTCCCTACTCGCTGTACACTATTTTGGCAGTTGGACGGAGCAACTGCCAATCACTAAGTGCTTTTAAAAATAAAGAAAACCCTGAGAACCCCCCTATGAGATGATGGGCTAGTCCAAAATCTGTCGGTATTGACAGATTTCTCCTTCTTATTGTAAGTGAGAGGAACATAGGAGAATAGTAATTTATGGCTCATTTTACTCTGGGAGAAATGTACTTCTTATTTGTATGTGTTTTAAATTTTAAGATTTTCGCGGTAGTTCCTCTTTAAGCCTTTACTGTGCCTATACACTGCTGAGAGTGATCAAACACATCATCTCCCAGAATCATTGTTGTTGCATTATTATAATCATTGTGTTGTTACACTATAACATTACTGCAGGTTCTTTAATTGGGGAAGAGCGATGTTGCTTTATATAGTTAATGCATTCGTCCATGTTTTTTATCCCTTGTACATATGCTACATTCCCCATAGTTTTAGCAAATAGGTATATTACTATACCACACACACAAATCTAACATATGCACCCATACAGATTATACTGTAGATAACAATACACATTTACACTTTAAGCAAACAAAATGAAGAAGGAAAAAAAAAAGAAAATAATATTTAATTTTAGATGTGTTCTGCAAAGAAATAATTCCTAATGTCAGAATCTTTAGTGTGAATGTCTGGTGTGTGCAAACATACACACATTGCACTTCTGTTGTAACTACCCTAATAACACACACAGGCTGTGCTCTGAGGATTTGGCTACTGGCGATAGACCCAAAGGACAATATTCTAATGTATAAAATAGTAGTGCTGCTATTTAGAAGATGTGCCCTTGCTCAGGGCAAAGTAATTAAATGTGCATAAAATTATAGTTAAAACCATATATTTTAAAAAATTACACTGCTGGTGTGATTTAGTGAAGGGGTAATATTTCTTCCAGCTAGCCAAGAGGACCTCTGCTCCCTTCAAAAAATCCAAGAAAGGTTTAGTGAAATTCTCTCCTCATTTTTACAGTTTCCTCTAGAAGAGTTAGGTCTTTAAGATGAACAAAGACTGGCTTACCTAGTATAAAAATGACTCCATTTAGACAATCTTTCCTTCCAAATATTCCCATATCAGTACTGTGTGATCGTTACACAGTCACTAGCTGCATATAATCCAGGGAAAAATAGAAATATGTGCATCATAAAGCCTAGCTCACTCTGGGTGGTCCTAATCTGCAAAGAGCTGAATGTAAAGTGTAGTAAACTATAACAAACAGCCAACATTGATCTCTCACCGATCTAACTTCACCACACTGAAATCAGATAGATCCTCATGAGCTGTCCATCATCATTGCTCTGTACTGCAATAGCGACTATAGCAATAGTGCAAGTAGAAAAAATTAGTAAAATGCATTTCAAGGCATAAAAGCAGTGTTGATATTAAGAAGAGCAGAGATGTGCAGTTTGGGTGTGTGGTAGAATGGGACTCTCCTATGCTGACACTTTGAGGCTCCCCTGACAATACACTTGTCCTATTGACCTTAATAGGTCTCTGTGGCCTGCAGCCGCCAGAGGAGCTGTACTCTGCTCCCCTCTCTTATAGGGAATATTGATTTCATTTCTGCTCATTTCCTCGCTACAATAGGAGCTCTGGGAAAACATATACCTTGCTAAATGCAAATAGGATTCCCAGTTATTGTCTTAATTGCACAAGTGGGAGATCTGTTGTGTTGTATAATTTGTGAAGCAACTAACTGTATACATTCCCCTTACGGTGTCATTTAACCAGCATAGCTATCAATTAATAAGCGTTGCATGTGGCTTTAACCAGGGAAAATATACATGTGCGGGCCAAATGCTAAACGTATAGAGAGGCACGCCTGTTTAAGATAATCGCACTACCTGGTGTGAACCATGGAGGTAAAGATCGCTTTCTGCACGACCTGTAGGGCCTTTCAAAGTGTTAATAATTTGCTAACAATACCAGATACGGACGTAAATAAACGTTCAGAAAAGCTGAATTTCAACATTGCGACAAGTAGTATATATCTATATATATATATGTATGTATGTATGTATGTATGTATGTATGTATGTGTATATATATATATATATATATATATATATATATATATATATATATATATACACACACATTTCTAATTCCTTTTGTAAGGAGGCTCTTCTGATTACATTTGTCATATTTTGCTGCTCTGATAAGTATTACAGCATCACACATACTGATGCCATGGGTTTTGAGGGTTTTTTTTATGCTTTTTCTGTAAATAACTAGATTTTTTTATTTCAAGGTATACTGCCATGGTGAACGGTCCTTCCTCTCGTCACTATAGGATGTGGGCAGTAAATTCACTAAAGAGGATTAGTGTGTTATCTGTGCGTATGGCTGCCTGGGAGATGCTAAGCAGCGATCAGGTCCTCTGGCTGACACTGGGGGTATATCAGCAACAATTGCCACGATGCTATAACACGAGTACAGACAGCAGGTATTAAACACAAAGGTCAGTGCATGGAGCGGATGCACGCAGTCCAATCACCTCAGAGTGTGGCATTGACCTTTTAATGATCTGTCTGTCCCATCCCATTAGCTGGAGGATGCTGCCAGACGTGTCTTTCTAATGCTTGTCCTGGTAATAAAGCAAGGGTGCAGTACCCCAACTTTGTTACCAAGCTACGACCACCAGGGATGACTTTGCAGTGGGAAATAAGTTTTCCCAAAATAATAAACAAAACATAAACTAAGCATTGAGCGGAACAGTTGGAAAGGAAGAGAGAAAGATAGAGAAGAGAAGGTGGTGGTGGTGGTTGTGAGGGGAGGAAAAAGGGAGGGGGGGGGGGGGGGGGGTGAGGACTAAGGGAGAGATAGAGAGATCGAGAAAGAGAGGAGAGAGAGAGAGGTGGTGTTGGTGGAGGGGGGGGGGGGGGGGGGGCAGAGAGATAGATATGGGAGAAGAGAGAGACGGGATAGAGACAGAGAGACAGGTGTGGGGGGTACAGCGAGGGGGGTATAAGGGATATATGAGGGAGGAGAGAGATACAGTGCGCGCAGCGCTGGCGGGAGTCAGTGTTGCCAACTCATCCCTTTAATTACTGACACATCTAAGTTATACAGGTTCTGGGGCCACTTACACATTATCAGTGCCTTAACTGCATCTACCTAGCCACGAAACCTGTATAATTCATATGTGTCAGTAATTAAATGGATGAGTTGGCAACAGAGGCGGGAGTGCACAAGTGGCACTGGTGGCAGGATGGTGTGATCCGTGCAGTCTACACTACCCATCTCTGGGGAGAAGTCTGCAGGGATCTGCTGTGTCACCGGGCCGTTTTATTAATGACAATACGAAATCCTAGCAAAAGCCTCGCATATTTTTAGCTCTGCTTGGATTAAGTTGCTAGGCAACTGGTGGATGGTAATTCATCCGCGAAATTTAAACCTTTGGGTAAGCAGAGTGCTTCTTCTCACCTGTGGGAACTGCAGCTCAGTCATTGGCACCATACGGGGCTCTAGCCATTCCTCCAACAACACTGTCATCTATGGCCCAGCTGTGCATGAAGGCAGGGATGGATGATAGATAGATAGATAGATAGATAGATAGATAGATAGATAGATAGATAGATAGATAGATAGATAGATAGATAGATAGATAGATAGATAGATAGATGCAAAGCCATCGGCACCACGGCGAATTTTCTAGCAGCACTTTATTGTCAATAATCCTGATAACAATACCGCTATTCCGTGTACATTGCAGGGTTGCAGGGTGATAACGAGCATCATAGTACATAGGCAGGACCACTGCAGAAGCTGCAGGCAGAGCCGGTCCTGGACTTTCTGCTGCCTGAGGCAAAGATCGTAAAGGCGCCCCCCCCCCCCCCCCAATATTTCTACATAACATGAGCGGCGGCCGGCGGCAGCCAGCCAGCCTTATCATCATCATCGACACGTCGGCGGCGCTCGCTGCTCAGTGACTGACCGTGACAATCAGCCGCAGCCAGGGCAGCAGAGCGGGCGGCAGCCGCCGCCATCAAATCAGCAGGCTTAGGCACTAGGCAGCGTCACCAGCATGCAGCCTTGGAGGAGACAGGAGAGGCTGCAGAGCTCGGAGTCGTCGGACTCGGAGGCCGGCGGCAACAGTGCAGTTTCTAGGCTAAAATGCACCCAGGGCGAGGGTGTAAAAATTGCGCCTCCCCCCCCGGTATAGGTAACCAGCTATAGGTCCCCCCCGAGTATAGGTGGCCAGGCATGGGTGAGCCAGTAAAGTTGCCCCCAGTATAGGTTAGCCAGGTAGTTGCCTCCAGTATAGGTAGCCAGTATAGTTGCCCCCAGTATGTTAGATAGGCAGGCACCCCCCCCCCCCCCGGTATAAGTTAGATAAGTAGGTGCCCCCAGTACAGGTTAGCTAGGTAGGTGCCTCCAATATAGGTAGCCAGTATAGTTGCCCCCAGCATAGGTTAGATAGGTAGGTACCCCCAGTATAGGTTAGATAGGTAGCTGCCCCCCAGTACAGGTTAGATTAGGTAGGTGCCCCCCAGTATAGGATAGATAGGTAGCTGCCCCCAGTATAGGTTAGATAGGTAGCTGCCCCCCAGTATAGGTTAGATAGGTAGCTGCCCCCCAGTATAGGTTAGATAGGTAGCTGCCCCCCAGTATAGGATAGATAGGTAGCTGGCCCCCAGTATAGGTTAGATTAGGTAGGTGCCCCCCAGTATAGGATAGATAGGTAGCTGCCTCCAGTATAGGTTAGATAGGTAGCTGCCCCCCAGTGTAGGTTAGATAGGTAGCTGCCCCCCAGTGTAGGTTAGATAGGTAGCTGCCCCCAGTATAGGATAGATAGGTAGCTGCCCCCCAGTATAGATTCGATAGGTAGCTGCCCCCCAGTATAGGTTAGATAGGTAGCTGCCCCCCAGTATAGGTTAGATAGGTAGCTGCCCCCCAGTATAGGATAGATAGGTAGCTGGCCCCCAGTATAGGTTAGATTAGGTAGGTGCCCCCCAATATAGGATAGATAGGTAGCTGCCCCTAGTACAGGTTAGATTAGGTAGGTGCCCCCAAAACAGGTTAGATTAGGTAGGTGCCCCCCAGTATAGGATAGATAGGTAGCTGCCCCCAAAACAGGTTAGATTAGGTAGGTGCCCCCCAGTATAGGATAGATAGGTAGCTGCCCCCAAAACAGGTTAGATTAGGTAGCTGCCCCCCAGTATAGGTTAGATAGGTAGCTGCCCCCCAGTATAGGTTAGATAGGTAGCTGCCCCCCAGTATAGGATAGATAGGTAGCTGGCCCCCAGTATAGGTTAGATTAGGTAGGTACCCCCCAGTATAGGATAGATAGGTAGCTGCCCCTAGTACAGGTTAGATTAGGTAGGTGCCCCCCAGTATAGGATAGATAGGTAGCTGCCCCCAAAACAGGTTAGATTAGGTAGGTGCCCCCCAGTATAGGATAGATAGGTAGCTTGCCCAGGTAGGTGCCCCCTCATAATGGCGGAGGGGGGAGCCGGAGCCGCGAGGAGGGCAGCTCGACCTCTCCCTCCCTCTCCCCGGGCCGCCCTCCATGCTCCCCCCTCGGACTTTAGGCAGCAGAGTTAGCGCGCAGGGAAGCGCTGCTGTACAGAGCCTGTTACTCACCTCCCTGGATCCGATCGCCGCTCCCGCCCTGCTGGTCTCCTCTCTGCCTAGCCGGCTGATACACACGCGGCTGCTTCCTGTGTAAACAGGAAGCAGCCGCATGTGTATCAGCGGCTACATTGCAGAGAGGAGACCAGCAGGGCGGGAGCGGCGATCGGATCCAGGGAGGTGAGTAACAGGCTCTGTACAGCAGCGCTTCCCTGCGCGCTAACTCTGCTGCCTAAAGTCCGAGGGGGAGCATGGAGGGCGGCCCGGGGAGAGGGAGGGAGAGGTCGGGCTGCCCTCACCGCGGCTCTGGCTCCCCCCGCTCAGACAGTCACAGCCACTTCATCTGGTGCCGCCCCTCCACTTCCTGCCGCCTGAGGAACCCGCCTCACCCCGCCTCATGGGCGGGCCGGCCCTGGCTGCAGGAGAGGTCTAGGTTTGCCCTCCCCCCCCCCCCCCCCCCATCCGGGGGCACAGTGCATATATGGGGTACAGCCCCTGCAGGAGGAAGCACATGTTCACCTAGCTGTTCCTCACCCTCAGTAAATTACCCCCAGGATAAACCCCAACACAGAAGCCCGTGGCTAGGCTGCTGGACCCACTGACACACATTATTAATGAATAATGAGGAGGGAGGAGGCATAGCGATAACTGACGTTTTTATGGCTATATTAGGGGTGATTTACCATGAACAGCACAGCACTGAAGTGAGGGTGAGTTCACGCCAAGCACCCAATCACGTGCAGCAACGTGGAAAACATAGTAACTTCAACCCACACGACTGGCTGCGTTCTAATGAGCCTACTCGCCTCCCCGCTCATCTCCTTAGTAAATCGCCCTCATCTAGTCGGCAGATAGCCAGTATTATTAGTACGAGCACAAAGACCCTACATTATTCCTGGGTGATTGTGAAGGTATTCACCTGCTGTAGTACTACAAGTCCCAGCAATGCACATCTGCAGGTACAGGTACACAGCCACAGGTTACTCAACTTCATTGATACACAGTTGCTATACACAGTATGAAAACCTAGAAATACTTCACAATAGTTATTGCCTGCCTTTAAACACAGCTTATAGTCTGTAAAATAATAATAATAATAATAATAATAATAATAATAATAATAATAATAATAATAATAATAATAATAATAATAATGTTATTATTATTGTTGTTGATGCTGTTGTTGTTATTATTATTATTATTATTATTATTATTCACTTGTAAAGACTGGAACAGATAAAAAACTGATTAATATGGACCAGAGAGGCCTTCATCAAGCAGTTAGGCCACTGCAGAGTGACAGAAGTGACAGAGGATATCTAGTTGCTATGGGTAACAGCTTTGGGTTGCACCTATTTCTGTTAATTCCATCTCTCCTAAGTCTTGCCAAGACATTTAACTTAAACATTCTACAGGGAGCCAGCAACACCCTCAGAGAGCCATTCATTAACACCGTCCTCGCTTCTCAGGAAACTGTCAGCTATTGATTAAAACACGTTAACCCCGGAGCAAGACCCCAGTCACAGAGACAAGCATGGGCCATAAGACAAAGCGAGGACAAGAAAATACTTTCCAAATGACAAGACAAGGATGTCAGCGGAAAGATCAGCAGCAATCAATAGCCAATCTATACATCTAAAAATAGTCCCGCAAGAACTCACTGCATTATATGGATAATAGGGGATGAGGGGGGATCATATATGGACTGCATACTGTGACATAAACTTATCTGTATCATCATCAGTGTCTATTGTGCATTCCAGAAGGACCCTGTGTAACCCGTGTAACCCCTTCTCTCTATAGCTAACAATCCTGCAAGGACATATACACAGGTGTGACAAATGCCTTTACAGGCCATGTGACAATTACAAACTGGAAATAGATACACGACAGTATTAACGCATGCCCTGTCTATACACACATTGACTATGCGATTTCTCAATATAGCAAATCCTCTCATAGATAAATCTAATATAAGAGCTGCCTGCGATTAATAGCGTTCAAAGTTAGCTACAAAATAAGACTGAGCCTAATGTGGCATTATGAGTGCCATGAGTGCAGTGACGGCTATGTACTCTATCAGTTAAATGTGATCGACTGCAGTTTAATACTCAAAGAGAATATGACTGCTGCCAAATACACCTATGCAATTAGCGCCAAAGCAGGTTTCTGTAGCGCAGGACTATAACAAGTATTGGTGACCTTTATATTGTAACTGCAGGTCGGACAGCGACCCACTAGCGACAGGAATATACCCGAATATGACCTGTCCTGGTGTGCATACTGAATTATGGCCCCATTATATTCACCATATATGACCCCATTATATTCATAGAAGCCATATATGACCCCCTTATATAGAAGCCATATATCGCTACACCGGTATCTTCTGCCATATACTGCTTTATAGAAGGAGATTAGTCACGGAAGTTTACTGGATAGTTACATCTAATCAGGAGTGCAGGGATTTGTGAGAAACTTTCTATGCACATGATTGGATATTAGAAGTCATTACAGTACATTTTCCCTGTACACCTCCTGTACAGAATGCCTCCATTGTTATTGGGGGCACACCGCTGGCGATTACTACAGTTTCTCCAAAACAGGGATACTCTCAACCAGCCAATAAGGCGATGTAGAAGTTTTCCATGAACCCGATTGGCTGCTTGTGGAGACTCCAAATCACCCGGTGCCCACTAATGGTGGCCACTAATGATCCAATGTTTTTCGTCCAATCTTACCATTTCTATATGATATAAGGGACTGCCTAAATTATCCATTCAATTAATTAACTCAATGTGCCCTGATACTACATAGATAAAAATAAAATTAAATAAAATTAGATGGAAAGATTGGCTCATTAGTGGCCACCATTATAGATTGTTTATATATGCATCTTTTAAGCCATAAGGGACCACATGTGCAGCCTATCCTATGGTTGCCAGCCTAATGCTATCTGCCCAGATACATCATTACATGGGGCTATGTGTAACTGTGTACATCTTCATTAGAGCTGGGAGCAGTCAGTGGACTCCCACACCTACCATTAAACACTACATGCATCCCCTATGTTAATAGGAACCCGAGGTGCGCGAGACCTATGGAGGCTGCCATATTTATTTCCTTTTAAACAATACCAGTTGCCTGGTGTCCTGCTAATCGCCTTGGCTGCAGTAGTGTCTGAATCACACACCCGAAACAAGCATGCAGCAAATCTAATAACTTCAGCCAGAGCTCCTTATCTGCATGCTTGTTGAGGGTCTATGACTAGAAGTATTAGAGGGAGAGGATCAGCAGGACAGCCAGGCAATGTGTATTGGGAAAAAGGAAATAAATATGTCACCCTCCATATACCTCGCACCTCCCTTTTAAAGATACATACATTTTAACAAGAAGATAATGCAAAGCAACTGATAGTAGAATGATATCCCACCCTAATAATAAATAAAAGCACCCATAAAGAAAAAGCCTCATTCTCAAGTTATGTGAAAAACCCCATGATTTGTAAACACGTGTAAAATAATGGAGTAAAGCGTTCTAGCAGCTATTATGTGACAATAATCCCCTGGGCAGCCTTGTACCCCCTCTCCCTGCCAGTTGTCGCCTGTGCCTCTACTAACGGGCATACAGCAGAGCTGAATGATTTTCCTCCTAATGTCAAGGTCAAAGCCTCCTCTGGAGCTGCCAGTCATGGTGACGTCACGGCACTGACCCCCGCCTCACTCAGCAGCAGCAGCAGCTAGCCGATCAGGATGGATAGACAGCCAGCACACACATCCACACTGCATCCTGTGCTCAGAGCAGCTCATTGCCCCCCATCACTTACTATAAGATGAATACCTCAGATCTGCCAATTCATTATTCCATGCTTCTTTCTAAAGGGTTATCATAAATGCCATGCAAGATTAACCCCCTTCATTAACTTATCATCAATACACACAGGCAGTGCACACTGCTCCATCCAGCCACATGCAAATGAGGAGAGTGTGTTTATTATTATTATTATTGTTATTATTATATTAGATTACAGGCTAAGCTTCTCCCACCACTACACAAAATATGGCTAATATTATACACCGTCATTGCTAAGCGCCACATTAAAAGCAGATGACTCTGGATAGGAGACACTGTGTTTCCAAGCACGTGTGGTCATCAATAGCAATATTTACATTGTATCCAGCATGACTTGTCTCTCTAGCAGACCCTGCCTGCACCCAAAGAACAACAAATATAGCTGCTGCTCGATTTCATTCAGCTCGTAAGGGCCATTTTATTATGAAAATATACGGATAAATACAACCAAAATGTTTTTAACAAGATAAATAGGTTACAAATATATAATTTAAGGGAACAAAAACAAATGTCAAATAAAAAAAGGAATATGAAATCAAGTTACACTTGTTATTAAAACTGTAGACAATAATGTGGTAGAGGAATCTCTACAGTTGTCATTACAAATCATTCATTATCAGACATAGTATGGATTGGAGGAGGGAAGGAGGGGGTGGGGAGAGGGACTTAGCACATTATGGAGAGATATACCACCTAGTCAGATGATGATCACATAGATCCATCACACACTTATAGTATCTCTTTCCAGTATAACCAGTAAATATAGGTTAGCATACACAATACAGACAGTGGCAAGGAGCTAGCCCTATCTACCCCACACTGCCAGGCACCTGACTTGTGCACAGCCAAAGCCACAGTCACAGCAGTAGAAGAAGGGCTCTATTGTTTAGGATAAACTCATCCTGACTGCTATCCCCGGTCTAGCCAGCTCCCTGCCCTTCCCAGGACTGCACCAGCCACCAACTAAGCATGGTGTGACCTTTTTTTCATCGGGGGACTGTGTGGGGATCACCTCCACGGTGGGTCTGCTAGGAGCACCATTTCATAGTCACATCACAGGCATGCTGGTGTGATTCACAAATCTCTTAACACTGCAACAATGCGAAGCCAAAAGGGCCAGCCCTAGTAGCTATCTGAATCCAGCCACTAAGTGCTTCCAAGTCATTCAAATAAAGGGACTCCCTGGCTCAATAAACCTCCACTCTTCATGTGTGAAAAATAGGATTGGAGGCCACGTGTGAACTGGGAGCATAACAGTGTCACTGCTGGGAGATCAGGCACTGGGGCTCACCCCTAGAAGAAAATAAATAAATAATATGCATATTGTCGCTTAATAAGCTGCCAGCACATAGCAACATATAAAGCACTGATAAAAAAACGCCCTGGCGTGTATTGTAGTCAAACCCCGTTGCTGAGTATGGAGATCCCCATTGATTTTTTTTTTCAGGAATTGGGATTATGCTGTCACCCTGAGAGATAAAATAAAGCTTCCCAGAACAATGAGATCTGCCTGTACGCCAGTTCATAGGCATGACAAGAGGCCTGTAACTAAGGACTGCTATGGCCGCATCTGCTGGAAGGAAACACCATGTATAACTGGATGGATCGTGGCATAAAAAGGCGCACATAACAACACACACGTATATATAGAGGCAACACATACCATACACTATCAGGAAGCCCCTATAGATTGTCGCAAGTCCCAGCCAATTCTAGATGCAATAGGACGTCATATAAACACACCGAACACAACAGTGCAATGGTCATCATAAACATCTGGAATAGGTATTGCTAGGCAAAAAAAAAAAAAAAAAAAAGATCTCCCCATATCCTGATGTTTATATTATACAGCCCCACGATACATTTTTTAAAAGAATCTTTTTATGTGAAGAGATGAATAGAATAATTCAAAATATAGACCCAGATGTAGCTTACTAACATATATTTTATAAACTAAGTTAAATAAAAGGCAAACGTGTCTCTATGTGACAAGTGTTCAGATGACCCATACTAAAATAATAGGAAATTTACATCTACGCCAACACAGAAAGCAAACATACACGTGATTTCACCAGAGACATTAGGAGACCATCATAGAGTTTAAGAGGGTAACACAAAGACTGTCATTGACCTAAATAAAACTTCTACAAGACAAAGCGCCAGGCATCACCCCATTATTAATAATTCAGATACACAATAATAACAAGAACCTGCTCTGCTCGTACACAACCATTGTTTCATAGGCATCACACGAAGATTGGAATCGTTCTAACAAATTTATTTTTTTTTCAGTCAGCTCGGAACCACTACTAAAATTAAATTACAATCAAATGATCACATCAAAAAGGGACCATTATAACCTGTCCATATTTCTCTCTTTTTTTTCAATCGTTATTTGTGCTCGTCTGAAAAAAAGCAAAACAATAAAACAAAAAAACAAACAGAAAAATAAAATGAAAATAAAAACAACACGTAATACAAGATTTTGGGGAAAAAAATAAATTACCGTTCTGCAGCAAGTTCATAGGTATTCTGAATAAAATATTAAAAGAAGTCATTTGATGAAAATATAAAGCAAATTTTTTTTAGATCAGTTATCGATCTAATATTTTTTTATCGCTGTCTTTAAGTCTGTTTTCATAGTTAACCTACCAAAAAAACACACCGCTTGGAAAATGCAGTATTGTTGGATCTGATCGTGGTTGGCAACGGACTTTAGAAGAGGTGTAGTTACTGTGAGTGCAGATACAGAAGTCCACAATTATTTTTTTGTTTTTAAATATTATTATTAAATCCTTTTTTTTATAGTTTATTGGGTTTCAGTAAAAAAAAATCTCAAGGGTCATGGGTAAGGATTCAAGGTAAAAAGAGCCACGAGAAAAATAGGTTTTTTTGACATCTTAAAATGATTCCCTCTGTACAGTTGTGGCTGGTGGGATGTAGAGCTGAAAGTTCAGGAAACAGAACATCTATCCTCTGTTTGCTTACCCTGCTCATTTGCGCAGGATAAATGTATTCCAATGTATTTATTTGCTTCAATATAGTCACTTTTGTGTGCATATTTCATTGCTTGGCTGGCTGAAATGAAAGCACATTTTGTTCCCATGACTGGTAGCCATGAATAGATGTCTAATAGTTGCTGCAAGGTCCAGGCACCCTTATATTTCCCTGTTTAGTAAAGCCACGGGTATAATAAAAACTGAAACGTTTTCTTGGGTTCAGAAAAGCCAGAGAATACAGCGTATTCTTCTTATTGTTGTTATATGCAGTGATACAGGCACACTTGCTGGATCTAGACAAATGTGGCAGAGTGGCATGTCTATTTTGTCATTGCTGATCTTGGGCAGGAGATAAGGCAAATAAAAAAATAATAAAAATAGAGTATATATTAAAAGGAATTATTTGCAGTTTTTTGGTGTCCACCCATGTGCCAGAGCGTCAGTGTGGTAATGGGATTGCCCTGTATTGATGAATGATGTCCCTCATTCTTGGCCTGCGTAGTCTCTGTATTTCTGAATGTGTTTGTAAAAAAAGAGCAGTCTGGGTGAGGGTGGCTGTGTGTGATGGTTATGTCCCGTGGCTTCACTGGCCAGGCAGCTGCTGGGTGCCCACTCCAGTCATTGCACACTAGTTTGCATCCCGTGGTGAGGGGGCGGTGTGTCAGCCCCCACATTGCCCACCTGGGAGTAGACATCATCTGGCGTCTGTTGCTGGATTCCTGGTGGGGTCATCCTCTTCTCCTTCTGCCTTCGGTTACAGAACCACACTCGGACCACCTCTTTCTCCAGCTGAAGACTGTCCGCTAGGCTGGTGATCTCCTGGGCTGAGGGTTTGGGGCACTTGAGAAAGTGGCTCTCCAGTGCTCCCTTCACGCTCACCTCGATGGAGGTCCTCTTCTTCCTCTTCCTTCCCTGGGCTGCGATTTTGTCGATGCTGGTCGGGCTGCCCGTGGAGGAGTCGGCCTCCTCCAGCCACTTGTTGAGCAGGGGCTTCAGTTTGCACATGTTCTTGAAGCTGAGCTGCAGCGCCTCGAACCTGCAGATGGTGGTCTGAGAGAAGACATTGCCATAGAGGGTGCCCAGTGCCAGGCCCACATCCGCCTGGGTAAAGCCCAGCTTTATCCTCCGTTGTTTGAACTGTTTGGCAAATTGCTCTAGGTCATCCGAGGTCGGAGTGTCCTCGTCTGAGTGGGGGTCGTGGCTGTTCACTCCGTGGAGCTGCTGCTGCTGCTGCTGTTGATGGTGCTGCTGATGCTGTTGCTGGTGGTGATGATGATGGTGATGGCCAGGGTGGTCCCCCAGTTCTGGTGTGTCCCCCCTGACAAGGCCCGGGTGCACCAGGCTCTGGCTCCCTGGAGGAGGGCTCAGCATACCGTTCACAGTGAATGCCCCGGACTGGGAGTAGAGGAGCGCTTGTTGCTGCTGCTGTTGCTGCTGCTGCTGTTGCTGCGCCCCTCCTGCCATGGACTGGATGTGCGATGCGGCCGCCGCTCCCCAGCCGCCCTGGTGCCCTTGGTGCGGTCCTAGGTGAGGCGGTCGGTGATGCAGGGCAGCCCCCGGATGCAGTTCGTCCCTCCCAGCTCCCCCCTTCACGTCCTGCTGTTGCTGAGGATGTTGCGGGCTGCCGGTCATCCCCACCGGGCTGCTGGACCAAGGGGACCCCGCCTCGGCCGCCGCTGCTGCCGCCGCCGCCGCTGCTGCAGCCGCATGTGGCAGCGCCGTCACCCACTGGTGCGCGTGGCTCAGCATGTGGCCCCCGTTGCTGGCCGCCATGGCCCCCTGCATAAAGTCGCTCTGCACCATCTTCACCGTGGGGTCCCCCCGGTAGCCGCCTGACACGGAGGTGACCGCTGCGCTGCCCGGCTGCATGCCCCCTCCTCCCCCCGAGTCCGAGTGCACGATGGAGCCGGGGGACAGGATGCTGTTGCTGGGGAGGTAGGGGTTAGAAGCAGCCGTGGCCATGGCTTCCCCCCTGCCTGCTGCTATCCACAGGTTTGGGGCTTCCTCTTCTCCTCCCCCGCAGCCCGAGAACGGTTCCCCCTTGAGATGCACTTTTGTCCTTGGAGGAGAAGCCCTTTGCCAGTATGTCCAGGCGGGGGCTTCCACCCTCCTCCCCGCAGTGCTCACTTCACCTGCCAGCGGATTAGAGTCCCTCACTGCCGTGCCCCTGCTCTCCCGGGCATGGGGAAGGGCTGCAGGATCACAACTTGGCTTCTAGGTAGATCCCAAACTTCCTGGGAGGATGCTGATGCTGCATTACACAAAGTTGCTGTGCTTGAAGAGCAGCTCCCTCTTGGAGCAGGATGCCAGTGCTGATGTGTGCTGCTGCTGAGGGTGCTGCTGCTGCTGAGGGTGCTGCACAGGTAGTGGAAGCAGTGTGTGCTGATGACACATCCTCCTATAGCAGCAGCGCTGTGCTCATCTCCCGGCTGTAGTGCTGGGCTCCCCTCCTGTGTGCTGCTGCTGGGTCACTCCTGTGTGCTGCTGCTGCTGGGTCCCTCCTGTTCTGGTGCTGCTGGGCTCCCCTTCTGTGTTAGCTGCTGGGGTCCCTCCTGTGTGCTGCTGCTGGGCACCCCTCCTGTGTGCTGTTGGGGTCCCTCCTGTGTACTGCTGTTGCTGGGCACCCCTCCTGTGCTGCTGCTGCTGCTGGGGTCCCTCCTGTGTGAGCTGGGCTCCCTCCTGTACACACTAACTCCAGTGGAAGTTGTCTGGGCTGGCTTGCACTGCTGATCAGCCTGTGTGTGACAGCTTGGCGTGTCCCTCCCTCACTGAGCGGGGACTGGAGAATGTTTCCCCTGCACGGAGCGCGCACACCACCACACTAGCCCAAATACTAGGAAGCCGAGAGCAGGGCCCCTGCTGATTGGCTCCACGCTGAGTGATTGACACCCCGGCATTGACTGGCTCAAGACGCGAACCCCCTCCTTCCGGCCGTTTCGATTGGTTGCTTTTTAATTTAAGGAAAATGTCGTAGGAGCTGGGAAATCTGGACCCCCTTAAAACACACATTTATATATATATATATACACACTAGTGTTCCTTCCTTCAACTTAGCTCCTGGGACCGACCAATGAGCCTCACATACCAGCCTCGGAGATGGCCAAGAAGAAAGAGGATTAGGAAATGGGTGATGTCATCGGACGACCGTTCCTTCTGCTGATCGTCCCTGGGAAACAATTAGGTTACTGCAAAACTGTAAACACAAAATAACACAAATATCTGCATATCCATATGCAAAGTTGGGGTCTCAACAGACACCAGTGTATGTGTGCAGTATATATATATATATGATACTATATTTATTCCAATATGCTGTATTGCCTTATTGATGAATAGACATACATAAGCAGATAGGTATATATATATATATATATATATATATATATATATATATATATATATATATATATATGTATGTATGTATGTATGTATATATATATATATATATATATATATATATATATACACACAATGTGTTCCCGCAGGATTATACACATACTCTCATATGCTCTCTGATGATGTGATGGGGATTCCCTCATGCTTCTCACTTTACTAAATTACAACGTGACCATCTCTTTACCATTTTTATTCCTAAGCCCCGGTGACACAGGGCTGTATTTCCAGGATATATTTATTTTGATGTTCCATCAGGCAGCTTTCTATTGAAATCCTCCTAGCGAGAGTTAAGAGGAGGGGGAGAGGTGGAGGCAACCAAGCGGAAACATAGCACAGGCAACCTCAGTGATCCAAGGCAAAGAAAGAGAGAGTGGCAACCAAAACAAGGGCGAATTGAGCTTTCCTCTGGGACTTACTCTCAAACTGCTCTTCTCGGACACATCCAAAGTTCCTGTGAAGGAGTAGGATGAGATGATCCCCAGTGCAGAGGGGACCCTGTTGGTCACTGCATGGTGCTGAGAGTACAGTGGGAGCCCCCCCCCCCCCAGTATAGGTGAAGGTGTGTGATATTATACATACTTCCTCTCCCTCCTTCTCCAGCTCCTGTGTAGTGAGTGGTGTCCCCCCAGAATAGGCATGTGTGTGGCTGAGCTTATTCTACATCAGCATCCCATCAGCTTCCCTGCAGCCCACGCGTGAGCTGAACACCAACTGCGGTGGGCATGCACACATCTCCCCCCCCCCCCCCCCACACACACACACAAAACTACCCCTGTGATCTGCTCCAGCTCTGCCCACCTATAGTAAAGAAAACAAAATAAACAAAACTAAAACATAAGAAACTGCCATCTGAAATGGCAAGACATGCATAGAGCAATTGTACCATCCAATCTGCACACAACGTGTTTTTGTTCCCCTGTGTCCTTCCAGGGCTCCAATATTTCTCTCTGCAGAGGAGATATAACACAGATCGCATTGAATAAAGCTGAGATCTCCAGGTGCAGGCGGTTAAATAGTCGCTGCCAGAACCCCATGTTTTCCTTTCCAGCCGATTTTGCTTGGATCCGGCTCAAAAAAGCGAGTGAGTCTCGTGGTTTTGTTTACACTGAATGGGGAGGATAGGAACCGTGCCATGGGGCCGGCTTTCATTAATATACAGTGAGGATTTTGTCTAAATTACTGCTATGAATTTCACAGTACAAGCTTTCAAAAGGCGTCTCAGGTGGCCCGATGCAACGTGATAGCTTCTTAGCAAACAGATCTACTTTCCACCTCCAAGATGATGGGGTGGGGGGGAGATGTACACATAATATCAGGGAAAAAAGAAGGATGCATCCCTACAACCACAAATATATACTTGTTTGGAAGTAGTTTTTTTCACCCCCCCCCCCCCCCCCCAATCCCTCCTCTCCTACCCACCCCTCTCCTTTATACAATGCGATTGTTTTGTCTAGAGAGGGGAAAAAAAACAACCTAAAGTATAACAAGGGGAGAACAGTTAGTGCTGATTTTCATTTGCATAAATTTTCATATATTTTGGTGAAAATAATAGACTAGTGGAGAGCTTGTCTTAGAGGAGTCAGTGCAAAGGGGGACTGGCACAGGCTCGCTTCGATGGAGATCCCCGTTGAAGGCTTCTTTCTCCACTGCCAGCCATTTATATAGGCAGCAAAAAATCAGGGCTCACTCTTTTTTTAAAAAATGCATTGTATCTTATTGCTCCCGGAAGAGCTGCAGCTGTGTGAGTATGAGTTCATTTTTTTGCAGATTGCTTTCAAGGGCAGCCAGGCTTGTGTAGAGGATTGTGTCTGTCGTCTTCTGCTCATTCTCTCTGTTTAGAAACATCTATGGATTTTTGGCTTAAAATACACTCATTAGGCAGTACATGATTATTATTATTTTTTTCCTTCATCTGTTTAACAGTAGGTTATTCCCAACACCAGCGAGCTAAGTGTGCAGCAGATTGGGGAACAGTGCTGGGTCTGGGGTGAGAATCTACATTGCTGAGCTGGGCTCTGATGTTGGGGTGGCCCTTGCTTTTGTGGAACCCCTTTCACTGAGACAGAGCTGTGCAATATACGGGGGGAAGGCAAGGTTCTCCTCTGACAAAACGATTGTGAAAGCCTGTTTATATGACAATTCCAAAAGCTCCTGTCCTGCTGCTGGAAGGGACTGTCTGCCTTAGTAAACCGATACAGAGCTGGGATTCATCTGGTGGAGGTGACTGGTGGCTGTAATGTGTGTTGGGGTATATTGGAGAGGCCTTTACACTCTCATTTTTATGTATTAATCACAAGTGGCCGTTTGCAGGCGTTCATCAGAGCTGTCAGTAGCCATGATGCATGGGGCCGCTTGTTCTGGAGATCTGGATGCCAATAGCTGTCAGTGGCTCATTTAACAGTGGCCATTGGACTTTTTGCCTGCTTAAAATAACTTTTTTTTTTTTTTTTAAGGAAACCCTCATCAGAAACGTGTAGTGCGGGGTAAGTGGCAAAGTGCATAGAGCACAGGCTGGTATATTGGGGTACCATCTAATCCCCCCAGTCTCTCTTCTCTCCTCGGAGGCACACTCACAAGATCTCTTTAAAAGAGATTAACTATGTGTGCCCCATTGCAACAGATGCCAGATACAGCAGCTCCCTGAAGATCATTTGTTTTCCTGACAGGGAACATTTCTGAGCAAAGCATATTGGTTGCCATAGAGAGGAAAAGAAAAGGAGGAACACTGGCCACATTAAGCTATATGTTTGTGCACTGGGCTTTAGATAAAAGAGCTCAGCTTTGAAGCAGCCACAGGGAGCAGCACACAGCAAAAGCCCTTTAACTTGCTGCAACCAGCTTTATTTTTTTGTGTCGGATTTCTTTCTTTTTTTTTTCTTCCTTACTTTTTAAACGCACCAGGTAATTTTATTGGCTGTTTTCAGTTTTATATGATACGGCTTGCTGAGCAAAATAAACTTTTTAAGTGTTCCTTAAATACCGGTGGCGCGTAGTGTCCAGCAGGGGGCGCAGCTGGTGAGTAAATACACACAGGAAGAAAACTTCTCTATTCACTTTATTGTTAAGTTGCTGGCTAAAGCAATATATCACTTATTTTCTGTTTTCGGCTACCATTAACCCTATCCTGGCTCAGGGGAATAGGCTGATTGGTTTAGAGCTGCATTTTATTTTTTTAAGCATGACAGTCTATTGAACTCAGCTAAAGCCTACAAGTTACTTTTTGTTGTTGTTTTAAATAAACTTACAACAGACACACTGCAAATAACCCATTTCACAAATCACAGTTAATAGCAAACAACATCCTAGAGACGGTAACTTTATTTTTTCTCACTTTATTTCGGGAAAAAAGTGGCAACAATTCTCTCTATTTGATCATTCTTTGTAATGATGAATCATACATAGACCTAAATAAAAAACGCATTCTATAGAGACATTGATAGTTCAGAAAGCTATGCTGTAAATGAATACGATGTTTAGGTGCTCATTTAATATTTATCAACTTACTCGCTGGCTTATTGATATACTTTTTGAAACAATAAAAAACAGACAATTAACTCCCCCCCCCCTTTTAATATACAGCACGAACATCATACAAACGAACCTGCTTTCACTAAATGTATAAGGAGTGGTTTATTTTGTTTTAAAATGACTAAAAAGAGCCTAAATAGTAAATTTGGTGATATATTAGCTGTCCTGATAAAACAATACTTCTATTTGATATTACAATAGCGTTTATATAGACAGGAGCTACTCCGTCACTTGCAGAGGGGAGATCACACCATTGCATTTCATTTCGATCTAGCTAATTGCTCGGGCTGCAAATCACCATAATTTGCTGATTTCTGCCTCTTGGTACTCTTTTGAATTTTGTCCCCAAGTTTAGCACGGTACCACTGCTGCTTCAGTTGCCAAACTACAGTAAAGACTTCAACGAACAACCAGACTGTGTTTACTAATTACTGCTGTATTACCAGTATGGGGCATAGTGTTTATTAGTTACTACTGTATTACCAGTAGGAGGGATAGTGTTTATTAGTTACTACTGTATTACCAGTAGGAGGGATACAGTATTTTATTGGTTTATTGCCCTGACAGTTAATCAAACAGCCGTTTAACAATTTGGCACTGGGTCACTAATTAACATTATCTATTGCAATATTGATTTCCTTTTTATTTGTGGCATGCTACACCTGCTTCGTCCTTACAAATTAATCAATTAGCATGGTCTATAATTATATTACACTAATTATATCTCTGCATCCATGTTTTATTTCTGTATCTCGGCATACCCGCATGCACTATTGTTATACTACAATTATTTATTATCAGTGTATGGAGTACAGTCAAACATCATCACAGAGAAGTAGTAGAAGAAGTAGACAGTCATCTTTAGGTAGCTATGGTGTTGGAATCCATTCCACCTGAGTATTCTGCCAAGTTTATCCTGTAACAAAGTTAAGTGCTCGGGGACCCTATATAGGCAGTTCAGCAGTGTTTTGTATGAACACGTTAGTTCTGCACAGTAACAAAGTTAGAAGATGCTCCCTGCTATTGGTCTGTGTCCTCCATTCCTCAGCCGTATGATCATGCAATGCAGAGATGTCGCCAGCGTCCATAATTCACCCATCCAGACATCACAGGATCACTTTTTTTTTCAGTTGTACAATAGGCAACTCTAGCAATCTACAGCCAGCTACAGCGAGAGGTCATAATGCAGAATCACGTCTGTACTTGGAAAGAAAGCCATGCTTTTCTTGTAATATTCAGGCTTGGGAGACGTAGGCGATTTTCTTTTGTATTGCTGCAAACGCTTGACTTTTCAGAATAAAGTTTTATTAGTTCATTTTAGTGAGAAAAAATTGTTTACCTTTCTAAGGTAGGATATAACCAGGTATTGTTGGTTTACACTAAAGTCTATTTATTCATATAGGGAAATAAAGTGTGAAGTTTTATTTTTTTTAATGCTATGTAGGGTAGCAATACAGGGGGAATGCTTGTTTTTTTGCACCATTTTCTGTATAATGTGATGCTGATGTAAAAAATAGCTGAAGCAGTTGCCCATAGCAACCAATCACATCACCTAAAAGACTGGGAGATGAACAATGGTCTTCTGCAGTGGGCAGCTCCAGTGTATTTTTTGGCAGTTTTTTTTGCCTCAGTGCTCATACATTAACCTCACTTGTTTGATGGATAAGGCATGGAAGTGGGTTTGTTCAGTTCAAGGTGCACAGCAGCCACTAGGCTACTTTCTTTCATTTTTTAGCTTGTACTAGAGAAAAGACATTTGGGATGTCAGTCATTGGTTGATATGGGTGACTGATTTTGTCTTGTTGCAGCATTTACATGAAGGCCTGTCTGATGTTATGGGTTTGATTCACCAAAGGTGTCATTTCAATTTTTGTTGAAATGAAGGTGTTACCTTACAATAAATACATGTAACATGTATAAATAAATACATTTAAAAAAAAACAAAGTCCCTGGAAGCAGAGGTTTTCTCCAGTAAGGCCGGAAAATATTTCTGTATTAATTCCCTCTGTACATTGTGGTAACATTATCATCACAAACCAGTTGTAGAAGCCCAACGTTCCATAATCTGTGGAACACTTTAAAACAAGTCACAGAAGTTATGCCCACTTACTTCCACTGTTTAGCTTGAATAATCAATTAAAGCATGGTAAATACAAATTCATTGCCTATATGAAAAGCAGTAATATGTTATTGTTATTATTGATTTTTTATAGAGCCTCTATCCTCTGTAACAGTATACAGATTATGTTTTAACAAAATGTCATTTTTGTTCTCTGCAGTAGTTGTGTTCATTTGTTTTGTTTTCACTGATGTACCACCACTGGTCACATGCTAAAACATGTCATGTGACCAGGGGTGGATGTCAGAGCTTATGGCCACCTGACACATGCCAGTGACCCACTAGTGGTCCTGGGCCACTGTTAGAAGACTGCTGTAAATGACATTGGAGTCTCAGCTCAGTATGTTCAGTAAGCCCTGTGTAATGAGTCATAGGTAGGTATCCCCATCTAGCAGAAAGTAGCTTGCAGTCAGTTTTGTGGATATAGTAGGTAGCAAAACATGTACAGACAATGGATTTAGGACCTGTGTTAGTAGTGACTTAGCTCCTTAGCATACTGCAGTAATGCACGAGTATAGTGTCTATATTCAGCAGACGGTGTAGCTGAGCGGTCTGATTTTAGGAGCATAATTTCTAAAACTGAAAAAATGGAAATAAAACCACACTTAAATATGGGGACAATTACCAGAAATTGCTGGTGCTGTCATGTTTATATTCTAAGAAAATCAATCATCAGTCATCAGCACTTGGGTATGAAAAAGTCAAGCATGCTATGAGTCTGGCAGTGTCCAGATAATTGGTACAGTGTACTAATACATGCATTCTGGGTATGGACACATGGAGTAAATACTGTGAGTTTCCAGCTGCAGAAAAGCATCAACTATTCTTAAATAGTCTGTAACTAACATGTTGCTTTCTATAAAATTATCAGAAAATAAGATGAAAAGGTCAAAATTCTTTGATTTTCCACTGCTGATTAGTTGGCAAATGCAGAAAAACCTCTGTAGCAGGGGCTACATTATATGATTCCATCAGTGAAAACTGCACGTCAAGATGACATGAGTGGGGTTTAAAAAGTAAGGGAGAAATGTAATCAAGCCTTACCATCATCCCATCAAATATCCTATCATGTGACCTGAAAAGTAAAAATAGAAGAAAATGATTGGATGATTGAATTGAACATAGTAACACTTCATTGGTTTGTCTGCAGCTCTCTTATAGCCAGTTTCGCCTCAATCATTTTCTGAAAAGCAAGCCAACACTGACCATTCAAGAGGAATAGAAAGACATCAAAGGTGGAAGGGGCAGAGGAGTAAAGCCTGAGTTTCACTGAAAAACTCAATATTTGCATATTAATTCAGCATCCTACATCCCTGAATCTGCTGCTCATTGCATGCAGTTTTACTAACAGTTATCTATGATTATATATTTTTCATTGCAAACTCAGTTTGGAATTATCTGGCTTGTGACAGGTGTGTTTCAATTAAAAAACAAAACACACACAAAAAAACAACAATAATAACTAAAACAGAGGAGAGACTTTCAAAGTGTATCAACCTGATATACTGATATTCTTGAAAAAAAAACGTCATTTTGTCTAAATTGCTTTTAAACTTGCTGGTTTCACAGTGGGACGTTACAGGCGCACGTTAGAGCAGCCTGTAACGCAGCCCACCGCACAGTAATGAAAAATCAATGGGGCTGTTCACAGTGCCCACGTTGCGTTACATTGTAACGCTGCGTCACAAGACAACGTACTGCATGCAGTACTTTAGACGCGGCTGAGCCGCGTTAGACTGCTTGCCCATGCTCAGTAATCTTGTGGAGGAGCGGAGAGCGGCCAGGCACATGGCTAATTAATATGCACTGCACGTTGTGACGTGCAGTGTTTACTTCCTGGAGCGGCCGCTCTGTGCGGCGATTGGCCGGCGGGACCACGTGAAGCCGCATGCGCACAAGAGTGCGCATCACGGCATCACTGACGCCAGAGTGAGCTGCACAACGCGGCTCACTCTGACGTCCAGATCCAGCACCACCAGGCGTTCCGTTAGGGGGACGTTATGCGACCTTAACGCCCCCTCTAACGCAACGTCCTGGTGTGAAATTAGGGTGAATAGTTAGCTATCTAGGGCCTGAAGAGAGTCTAGGGGCCTGGTGGATACTAGACCCCACCAAATCCAGCTAAAAAAACAGGTGACCATCAGTGGTGGACATAAAAAGCTATCTTGCCTAGGACCCATTCATCTTAATCCATCTCTCTCTCTCTCTAGTTCCAGTTATGTATTCAGTGACGATTGACTAAATCTATTCTCAAGGGCCCATTCACATCCATGTCCTCACATTTGTGAATTTAAAGCAAGTACTGTTTTGTTTATAATGCATGTATGTGTGAACCAAATGCTTATTTAATAAGGTATTTGCTTAGTCCTATCTACAGCTAGTATGAGTGCCTGGGTTGTTTTTATACACCTGCACACACTAAACTCACATGGAGAGTAAAGTCTGTGCTTTGAGCAAGTTGTGCATTGGTTTTATTCCAGCAGTATAATCTAAAGAAGTAAATGAAAGAGTGGTTCTCCTCCATACTGACCAATCAGCAGGCTGAAGGTGGATCTTGGACCAGGCTTGACTGGTTGTGTAGTCAATGAAAGCTTACATATAAAAGAGACTAAACAAGCAGCTCGGGGTGACCCAAACCACTAGGAACGCATAGGGGGCTAAAAGAGACCGAAAAGCCTCCTAAAATTTTAAAGCTACAGGCTTGCTATACACCAGCGGTTCTGGATGCTAGCCTGGCGTACAGGGGCATAAAGAGATCATTTGCATATTCAGTAGAGAAGCCTTGTGGGTAATCACAAATATTCACTTAGAGCTAAATTATTGCAAGTTTCCTTCTGTTTTAAGAAGGCAAATCACACTTTACATATAAAACTATCAGAAGGAAAAATAGACACTCCTAGGAGTTCTGTTTCACCATGAGCTTGCTCTGTAACTCAAGGAAAAATAGGCACGAGATATTGGCAATAGTAGAACATTGCGTTTTTTTTTACCTATTTATCTACTATCACTTGTCATCGATAGAAGTATATTAATAAGATTACTGATTTTCTACTCTTGGCCTATCTCACACTATTCTCACCAGTGTCGTAGCTAAGGAGTTCTGGGCCCCGATGCAAGTTTTACAATGGGGCCCCCCAAGCACTCTATATATAATACGGTGCACCAAAACCTGCCAATGGCAACTGCAGTGTCAGATGTGCAAGAAAGGGATGGGGAACAGTTTGTTAACCTCCTTGCCATTCTGAATCTTTCCAGATTTTAGGGTCTAAAAGAGGTGCAATTTTTTTCACTCTTTCAAACCCTAAAACCTGAAAAAAAATCATTCTGGCAGGTAGATGTGCAACAGAATAAAAAATTTACCTTCCTGGGCTCCAGCGCTGCAGTTTGCACTTTCACCACAAGATGGCGCTAATGTACATATAAACGAACTTCTCTATATTTCTCTAATATAGAGAAGTTCGTTTTACATATTAGCCCCGCCCCCGATGACGTCACGCTGCCACCACCGCTCTGCTGCTCTGCTTGGCTGCCGGGTCCCCGAAAGAATAGCGGGGACATGGGGGATCCCGGCGGCCAGGGAAAGACCCCACACTGCCGGGGAGAGAGGCTGGAGTCCCGCTGAGCAGCACGATCGTGTGCGGGACTCCACAAATCAAGGTAAAGCTCTGTAATGCCTACCCCGACCTGAGCTCGGGATCACCGCTAATAGCTTCTTTTTTCTACCCCGAGCTCAGGTCGGGAAAACCGGCAAGGAGGTTAATGATTACCACTATTCAAAGTATATATAGAAGTGATTATTATGACCACAGCACCAATAGAGAGCTAATACTGTAGTTGAGGGAGGGCCCTTCGGGGCCCCTCTGGCCCAACCTCTGCAACCCCTATTGCTATGCCCCGATTCTCACACTAACCTTCCCTACATCTATGCTTAACACTTACTCTCCCCCTGGAGGAGTTCCACTACAACTTCACTACCATCATTTTGCTGTAGCCAGTAAGTCTCTAACATGGTCGCCAAATTCCTGGGCCACAAATCCTGCCCATAGTCACTGCTTTGCAATGGGATGTTACTACTCCTGGCTTGCATGCAAATTTTGTGCAAACTGTATACAGCTTGTAATTGGGCCATTACAATTGTGCAGGAAGTGCAGTTAGCCCAGCTTTAAGCTGCTTACAGCTTGCATTAAATTTTCATGCAGGCCAGAATTAATAGCATCTCAATGACTATCTCTAATCTAGCAGGAAGGGGAGTACATTAACAGCAAAGATAATAAGTATTTGTGATGAGCAAAAATTTCTATGAAAATGCAAATTTCCACTAACCTACACAAGGAAAGAAACCAAACCAGTGTAAAGGTGCGCACATATGCACTACGGCCGCCAAGGACGGGTCCGTCAGACCCTCCCGCTGGGCGGACTTTCAGGCGACAGTAGCGCGTGTGTACGCACTGTCAGCGGACTGATAAGGCTGTTTCTGAAGGATCCGCCGGGCGCTACTGTCGCCTGAAAGTCAGCCCAGCGGGAGGGTCTGACGGACCCGTCGTTGGCGGCCGTAGTGCGTGTGTACGCACCTTTAGCCAGCAACTGCCAATCAGTCAGCAGATGGCTGAATAATAAATCAGCCACTGCAAGGCTTTGATTGTCTAAATTTCATGCCCTCAGTCATTTACTCATTATTTCAAAGTTAGGAGAATTTCCTGCTCATCGGCAGTAATTCTTGAAGTGAGAGGAATATGTGTCTGCCAGCTTTGTTTCCCTGGCTGTCATACTGATCTTTTGAGGTTTGTATTTTCAGTTATACTTCTGGAACGTGCATCCAGTCCATGGATTTTAAACAGGGCCGGGCCGAGGCATAGGCTGGAGAGGCTCCAGCCTCAGGGCGCAGTGTAGGAGGGGGCGCAGAATTCATTCAGCTGTCATTCCTAATTGTGTTTGAAGCAGAAAGAAATAAAAAAAGGGGATACATGGCAGTGACTGCAAGCCAGATAACTAAAGATTAAGGTGTTGGGAAGGTTGTGGGCCCTGTGGCGTCTCTTAGTCTAATAGCAATCAGTGTTTTATGGCCCGGGTGGCAGGGATGGAGGGGCGCACTTTGGTGTCTCAGCCTTGGGTGCTGGAGGACCTTGTCCCGGCTCTGATTTTAAATACCTTTCCTGTAGTCTGGTTCTAGGTGAGAAATCTAGGAAGGATTATAGGTGCAAGGAATGAACCTATTACTCTTTACATCTCTGTCAATATGGGTTTCCTTTAACTGTCTTCCTTTAGTTCAGCTTTATTTAAAAGCTCTGTGTAAGTTTACAACTCTTAAAGTGCACCTGAGGCGATATGTGACATGATGAGATAAACATGTGTATGTACAGTAAAAAACATATTAATAACCAGCCTGTTTTACTTGTTTTATTCTGCTGCCTGAAAGAGTTAATTTCTAGGTATGGAAGTGACAGCTTCTGTCGGTAGCTTGTTGGGAATATAGTAAACATCACTGATAAGTAAATTACAGCCGTAAAAGTTTTCCTGGCAGAATACAACTTCTGAGAGCAGGGAAAGATAAAATACATGAACTATTGACCTTTTTCTAACTCTGGGACACTTAAAGAGAATCTGTACTCTAATATTCTTACAATAAAAAGCATACCATTCTATTCATTATTTTCTCCTGTGCCCCTCTGTGCTGTTTCTGCCACTCTCTGCTGCAATCCTGGCTTGTAATTAACAGTTTTAGGCAGTGTTTACAAACAAACTAACCAGCTTCTAATAGGCTCAGCTAAGCATAGTGTGTGAGTCATTCATAGTGTGCAGGGGGCCTGCAGAGGGTGTGTATCGCTTCTACCAATCACAAGCAGCCCTGCACATTCCACACAATCAAGCCTTAGCCCGACAAACAGGACAGAGGAAAGATACATTGATTTATTACAGAGACAGTGCAGTTAGGAAAGACTGCAGTAAGCCAGAGAAGATTAGAACAGGCATAGGAACTTATAGGATAGAAGAACTAAGGCTGAAAAGTTTGTTACAGAGTCTCTTTAATAGGCTGCCACTGATTAGAGACAGTAAAACATTCAATCTACTTGGTAAATGTTTAAATATAAAATAAAACCATGAGATATCTAAAAAGTCATTTGTAGGAGGATAAATATGAATGTTTATCTCATTAGTTTATTTTCATCTCGGGTTCACTTTAAAGCCCATCTGCATTATTCCTAAAACTTTGCCCTCTTCTCCCCCGCCCCCCGCTCTTTAGATGAGGGTGAGCCACTGAGGTATATAAATAGTGGATGTACTGTTCCCATCCGCACTAGGACCTAAGGGACCCATACCACAACATTAGCTCTTTATTGGTGCTGTAGTGGCAGTAATGATAACCTCAGTCAACACTTTGGATAGATAGTGGTATTGGTGTACAAACCATTGCTTTTCCTCTGCTTACACCTCTTACAGTGGCTGTACTTGGAAAGCCACTTTGGTGTTCTGTGTGATGCAATGCAGTACTGAGGCCCAGTGTAAAATTTGCACTGATGCCTATGGCTCTTTAGTTACACCACTGGGTGTGCCCCGTTCCTTGAAAACTGTATCTTTAGTGGGAATTTCATCCAAACTTCTTTGAGATGTTCTAATAATAATGGAGCATCATCACAATGGCTGCCTGCAGTGACATTGTTTAGGATTTGGCATTTGCACTCTCACCCTGGCTGGCATGACTATGGTGGGGGAGGAGGTTCCCAGCAATGGGAGAATGGCATGGGGATGTCTGGGATACGGTGTGCAGGTTGTATGGGGCGGAGAATTTGGGACAGCTCCAATCAGAGCTAAAGGAGCTCTGAGTGCTACAATTTTTTTGACTGTCTAGTTGAATCGTAGGATTTTGGAGGGGATAGATATACTGGTTAGTTATGGTGGAGGGAAATTGATTTTTTACAAAGTATCAAACAAGCCCAAAAACCTGAATTGTCCTGCATGGTAGAATGGTGGCAGTTCAGCCATGCTTTCTGCCTGTTTCCTAATCCTAACTGGAAGGCTTGATGAGCAGCAACTTGCTCACATCTCCCTCCCTTCTCTCCATATTGGCTTACTGGGAGGAACCACATGGAATGGCAGCAGTCATGTGATTACTGGTATCTCAAAGTGAAGGCACTTCAAATCACTTTTATGAATTTATTCATATTATCTCCCCAGTGGAAAGGGAGGGAGGGTATGTGTTGACCCTTCTCACCTCCTCTCTGTACAGTGGGGAGCAGAGGGAAGTGAAGGGAGAAGTCAGGAGATGTCTCTGTATTGGGAAAGGAACACCCACTCTCCCTTAAGCAACATGATTTATGCACAGATTTCTGGCCATGTGACTGACTTTTTCAAATGCAATCCCTCAGAACAGCTGCATGAAATATGAGAATTGAATACTGGCATAACCACCTAATAACTAACAATGACAAATCTGAGTGGGTAAACTGGACAATTCAGTTCGGACTGGTAATTATAGTTCTGACTGGTCATGATCATATATTACTAGGGAGGATCAATGAGGTGCAAATCATTTCTTATTGGATTCAAATTTTATGTAAGTTATATGCAGCTTGAAAATGGACCAATAAGTATAACTTCCTGTCAATTTTTATTGGTCCAAGTTCAAGCTCCACAACATTTATATGAAGGAGAAATATTTTACATCTCATTGATCATCCATGCATATTTGAATCAGGAGAAAAGGGCACAGGAGCCCTTATGGAAAAAAACAGCACCACCATAGGCCCCTATTATGAAAGATGAAAGCTGCGATTACAGTCAAAGAACACAAATTTGGGAGCATGGCTTGCCGCCTCTGGGTGGTAAAATTCTCCATCTTTGCAGCATATTGTAGCTGTGTGGAAGAAGGAGGTGAAAGGTTTAGAAGGGAGGGTAGGGTTAGGCACCACTGGGGAAGGGGGGGGGGGGTGTTAGGGTTAGGCACTACTGGGGGGGAGGGCTTAGAGTTACCCATCATTGGGGGAGGGGTTGGGCACCACCATGGGGGGAGGTCTAGGGTTAGGCACCACCAGGGCTGGGGGGGGGGGGGTGGTAGTCTTAGGGTTATACACCGCCAGGCGGGCTTTAGGATTAGGCATCGGCAGAGGGTGAGTTCTGTGTGAGAGTAGGGTTAGGTTTAGTCATAGTAAAATATTGGTAAACATTGCCAATAATTTACTATCGGAATCCAGCAGTAGAATATTGCTAATTTTAGAGATATTCCACTAGTGGCAAATGGCAATCCCCTGCACCCTTTTTTCCATGTCCTTTTTTTTCACGCCTAAATATTATCTCTCGGTCTGTGCAGGCTAAAACACTAAGAAGGAGTAAGACATAATCACCTGATTGCAACCAGCCTGTCAAAGACTTACCAATCAATAACCTGATCAATTCTATCACCTAATTCTCCATCAATTCTCCTAAAGCAGATTTTCTTTCCAGTAAATTGGTTGTCTGTAGTCTACATCAGTATCCCTCTTGGCTCCTACACATTATTATTGGCCTGTAAATTATACCAAAGAGTTGTGTAAATAAACAATGCTAAGTAAAAATGGAGAATTTCCCCTGTAACTAAGCAGCGTTCTTCCTGTCATTTTTACTGTTGCATATCAGAATACAAAAGCCAATCTCAGATAGATTATTCACTGTGAGCAGCACCACTATTTTCCTACTCCAGTGTCTTTGATGGAAAATATTGCAGGCCTATTTCAACTCCTACTATGTTATTAGAGCATTTTAGTGGCTACTGGCTAACATGTCAGGAAGTCCTACTGCCTCATTTCAGAGCCTTTCAGAGATGGCTGCTAACACAGTGGTGCCTCTGCTGTGTGTCTGGTTTGCTGCCTTACGATGGGTTTTGATCCAGCACATTTTGCAGGTGGCAGCTTGTCAGCCTTGGGATGTTATTTTTGGCATTTCTAACAGGTATACATGCTTTTACTACACGAGCAGAACTGTATATTTTCTATAAACACACCTATTGGGCTTTACAGAATCTCTTGTTATCTCTTCCACGGGCCGCAAGCACTAGCTGTGATAATTTGCTGAACAATGGCAGCTTTGAACGCTTCTGTTTCTTGTGTATGTTATAATTTAGTATGTGATTGGGAGTGTATAGGAAACCTGAGCGTCCAGTATAATCTAAACGCCACATAGAGGTACTTCTGCATGCTTTTCCTCTAGACAAGACCATGGTGAGAGACAGGGAGAGCCAGGAACACAGTGCACACACTAAATGATTGATTGGAAGCCAGCCTCTCCACACACGATTAATAGACTTTCCCCCTGGAGGAGTGAATACATTGCTTCCAACGCCTTTCCCACTACACTACATATTGTAATGAATTTGCTGGCTGTAGACTTGTACTCCAACTGGAAGCACCAACAATGCCCTGTAGAAACAACAGTTATGTGTTTTAATATTGGATATTAGAATGGAAAAGGTTCATAAAGACAGTACATTGCTGCATGGATGCATTTATCAATACCATAAAGGATGTGGGAAGCTGAGGTTACTGTGGGATACTAGACAAAGCATCCTTTTTTTTGCACCTTGAGGGCCAGTTTACACCAAGGGCGTTTTTGCTATTTTTTAAGCGCCATCGATTTTCAAAATCGTCCTTAAAGCGCATGTGCAATGATTCCCTATGAGAGAGTCCACATCTGAGCAGTTGGTTTCCGATCCACTCAGCAAAGCGCTGCCTGTACCATTTTTAGGGCGATTTTGCTACAATGAAAGGTATTAGGAAAATCGCAAAATGCTCACAAAACTGCTTTGTGAGACGATTGCGTTCGCACTTTGATGAATAAATACATTGTATATATTAATTTCCGGGTCAAAGAGTTCACTTCCTGGCTTGCGCCAGGAAGTGAAAAAAGAAATTGCTCTGCAAAAGCACATTGAAAAGCGCTTTACACAAAATCGTAACGCGCAGGTAAGTGCCGGGAGGGAAATTTTTTTCTTTTTTATCAGATGCGATCATTCAACACACTTTTTACGATTGTAAGTGATCGGAAGTAATTATCCATTAATATTCTCTCTTCAGATACGATCCTAAAATCCAACTTTCAGATCGATCACATTTTCTGCTCCAATCGATGAATTGTTTTACATTGATTTTTGCCGCACTGCGCAGTTTTCTATACAATGCGATCATAAAAAGTAAGTCGAAAGATCGCATCTGATGAAAAAATTGTTCCATTAATGGGCACTATTAGAATCGTTTGCAGTCGATTTCGAACAGCAATGAGATTTCTTTTCTGCCAATCCGATTCTTCGTTGAAAATTGTACCATTGGTGGATGCCTTCAGGCTGGTCATTTATCAGATCTGGCAGTGATCTATTGTCGCCAATAGCAATCCAAAGGGGGATCATATATATTGAGTAAGTTGGGGGCTGACAGTTATTGGAGTTAAAGAGGAACTGTTGCGAAAATCTTAAGGGCTCGTTTCCACTGTTGCGGTGCGGAATCGCCTGGATTCCACCGCGGATGAAATCGCATGCGGATGCATTTCCGTATGCGGATTTCCCCGTGATTTCGCATGCGATTTCGCAAGGCAAGGACCCAGGCGAATTTAACCATGTCACTGCCTGTGTAAAGCTCCATAGCTTTACATGCGAAATCGCACGTGATATTGCGGGGAAATCCGCATGACAAAGTCGCATGCGATTTCCCTATTAAAAGCATTGCGGGCGATTCGCCCACATTCCTGCCGCACGCGAAATCTGACGGCTCTGCCGTGCAGATTTCCCTCGCACGCCAAAACGCACCCGCACGACGCACAAGTGGAAACAATCCCATCCACTTTTATTGCCTATGCGAATCCGCATGCAGTGTCTGCATGCGGATTCACTATAGTGGAAACGAGCCCTAAAATTTAAAACACATACAAATAAGAAGTATATTTCTCCCAGAGTAAACTGAGCCATAAATTACTTTTCTACTATGTTGCTGTTGTTGTCTCTTACATTAGGTTGTAGAAATCTGACATTACCGACAGCTTTTGGGCTAGTCCATCTCTTCATGGGGGATTCTCAGCATGGTCCTTATTCTTTATAAAGACATTCTGTGAAAATGATTAATACAAAGATGCTGACCATCCTTCCTGCTCGCTGCATACTATTTTGGAAGTTGGACAGAGCAACTGCCATTCACTAAGTGCTTTTAAAAATAAAGAAAACCCTTAGAACCCCTCTATAAGAAGATGGGCTAGTCCAAAATCTGTCGGTAATGTCAGATTTCTACTACCTATTGTAAGTGACAGCAATATAGGAGAAAAGTAATTTATAGCTCATTTGACTCTGGGAGAAATGTACTTCTTATTTGTACGTGTTTTAAATTTTAAGTTTTTCGCGACAGTTCCTCTTTAACCATTTCTGCTGCCCGGACGTGATGCTCACGTCCAGGCGGCTGCTCTGCTGCGGTGCCGCACTTCGGCGTGCTCCTGCGTGCCCCCGTGCTGTCCCCCGGTAGCCCTGGGATCACTGAATGGGAACATGGTTCCCGATCACCGATCCGTGTCCCCAGCAGAAAAACCGAAGCGCTCTTACTAGAGGCTTCAGTCTCTCTGCACATAAAATTTTCCGCGTCCTCCTTGTGCTTCCAGTTAGTGAGAAGCACAAGGAGAAAAAAAAACTCAAGGTGGCCATCTTGTGGCCAAACAGTAAAACTACATCTACATATTTTTTACATTACAATTTACACATATAATAACATTAAAAATTAACTGTTTATTTTCCACACCAAAATATTACCCAAATAAAATTTTCAATGAAAAAAAAATTACAATTAAAAAGAAAAAGACATAAATAGTTACCTAAGGGTCTGAACTTTTTAAATATGCATTTGAAGGGGGTATACTATGAACATTTTTTAAATTATAAGCTTGTAAATAGTGATGGACGCAAAACTGAAAAAAATGCACCTTTATTTCCAAATAAAATATTGGCGCCATACATTGTGATAGGGACAAAATTTAAATGGTGTCATAACCGAGACAAAAGGGAGAATAAAATACATAGGTTTTAATTGTAGTAGCATGGATTATTTTAAAGCTATAATGGACGAAAACTCCATTTTTTTCTTATTAATCCTGTTAAAATGCATTTATAAAAAAATAATTCTTAGCAAAATGTACCACCCAAAGAAAACCTAATTAGTGGCGGAAAAAAAAGATATAGATCAATAAATTGTGTTAAGTAATGATAAAGTTATTAGCGAATGAATGGGAGGTGAAAATTGCTCTGATGCATAAGGTGAAAAATCCCCGCGGGCTGAAATGGTTAAAGAGTGAGGCCTAGTGCACACCGAGCGGTTTTTGGAGCGATCCGCTGGCCGCATCCGCCTGGAACAACGATTGGCTAATGTATTGCAATGGGATGGTGCACACCGGCGGTTTGAGGTTTTTGTCAAGCCGCAAACGCGCCTCCTGCTGCGTGTTTGCGGTTTTCGGAAGCGTTTCGTCCTCAATGTAAAGTATAGGAAAAACGCAAACCGCTCTGAAAAACGCTACTTCAGAGTGGTTTGCCAGGCATTTTTGTTACAGAAGCTGTTCAGTAACAGCTTTTACTGTAACAATATGTGTAATCTGCTACACAAAAACGCACCCAAAACCGCTAGGTATGTTTAGAAAACCTCTCTAAACATACCTAGAATCGCTCTGAAATCAGCTCCCAAAACTGCTAGCATATTGCGGATGTGCTAGCGGTTTTGGTGTGCACTGGGCCTAACTGTTAGGCATGAAAAACAAAAGCAATTTTCTATTTTTATCTGTTGATCATATAAAAGGATTGCTAAAAAGACAATGCATAACTTTAAAATCAATCTTACTTTTTTATTGCAGAGATTAATCTTCATGTCCCCAGCTCCTTAGTACGCAGCCAGTAATCAGCCGCAAAAGAGAAGTTGCAGTGCAGGCTGGGGCGGGGGTGGGGGTGGGGGGGAGTTTCTGCACAGACACAGCTAGTTCAGCCTGATTGCTGCGGCCTGTGTCACTCCCTTTCCTCTCATTGGCTGCCTCCCATGACTGCCTGTGTCTGCCCCTTCCCCACACTCCAGCCCGACAGGCATCTCCGCCGATTCATGTGGGCAGTGGCCGCCATCACCACCGCATCACATTGCATCCATGGGGACCCCTGTCCCTGCTACCATTTCCTTAGGGATTCCCTGCATTTACAATCAACCCTGTAGCATCCTCGGCTCGGCGCTCGGCCCGCAGCATTGTAGAGCTTAGCGGGGATGAATATATGCAGAGCACACAGACTCGCCTCAACATGGTTCCAGGCGATGGAGCTGCATTTATTCTTCCTCACTAAGCACTGTAATGCTGCAGGACGAGTGGGGATGCTGCAGGGCTGAGGGTAAATGCAGGGGGAATCCCTTTGGATATGATAGCAGGGCTGGGGGGTTTCCATGGATGCGGGGGTGCCTGAGACATAACGCTTGCTATTGGTGTGGGGAGGAGGGGGGAGTAAGGGAGGTAAAAATTACCTCACCATTGGCTTCAGTTGGAGGGAGTAAAGATGGCCCTTGCCAGAAACAGAATTCTCTTAATTTACCTTTTTTTTATTTTATGAAGTTCACTGAAATCAACACTTGGACCGTGCAATACACATGTTATGTAAGTAGAGCTATTATTTATCTACTTATATATGTGTTTTTTTTATCTGGCATAGTAAAATAAAAAGTCAAAATAACCATACACAGGTCATTCTTGCCTCCCAAGTAGTCTATTCCTCAATCTCTTTCTCCTCTCCTGCGTCCTATTTGTCCACTGTGATCAGTGGATTTCTCCGTCCTCCATTTTAAAAATTACCATCACCCCATAACAGCTTCCTGGTCATCATACTGTTAAACTGTAATATCACCCACTTGAGCCATAGGGAAACATGGACATTTCCTTGCACATTCAGTTGTAACTGACAGCTGCTGATTTATAACTGACAGCAACTGGTATATTTCAGTACTGACAAAATATTGTTAAAACTGGAAGGGATCACTTTAATAAGAAAATGGTGAGCCTCTGAGAGGAACTGACGGTGAGGTTAGTATGTAATATTCATTTGCACCTACGTCATGTGTTTATTTTAAATCATTTTCCTCGCTTCAGGTTCCCTTTAAGAATCTAATCTCTCTGTATTGGGAGACTTGCTTGATGTGATGATCTGCAAATACCTCATATTTTAAGAAACCAATGCTTTACTTAGGTTAGTGTAGAAATGACTTGTATAGTAAATCAGCATTTCTCTTTTTTCAGCGAGTGCAGTCACTTGCTGTATACTTCTTTTGCTCAGGGCATCTCACTAACTTTATGGTGTGTTTGAGTACTCAGAGGTCTCGGCCATTGACAAAGCTCAGAGTGGGTGAGTGAGCTGAACAGGCAGGTCTGTGCACTGTGAATTCTGTTGCTGGGAGATTCAATGGAGAGAGAGCATCCAGCGACCTGGCCTGCCAAAGGGAACAAAGAGATTGCAAATAAAGAGCTTCCAGTGGCTGATTTCATATCTCAATGGCAAGCAGGAGACTGTGTGTTAAGGCTGGCAGGAGAGGGGGGGGGGGGGGGGGGGGAGGCAGGCACACACAATTACCCTAACATACATAAATGCCATATTCAACACGGATGCACAAAAGCAGCACTAAAAAATAAGAAATTGTGAGGCTTGCACTGTAACAGTTTAGTGAAATGAATTTCCCAATGAAAGGCTATGGAGTGTATACAGTGGCATTGCTTTCCTGTGTGTCAGAGTGAGGGGGATGGGTTGTACACAAGTCTGGCTCAGTGCCATACATACAGTACTGGGAAAAAGAAAGGGAACAGAATTGCATGTTTTATCAATGTGGACATAACACGCTGGCAATGAGCCCCCTGGTGCGTGTAAAATGTGGGTGCAGGGTGAGCAGCGACTGCTCTTTGTCTGCTAGGCTGTGCTGCTCTCAGGGGAGTGGGGGCATGTGGCGGGCCCCAGCCTGGGATTACATTCATCAAAGCATTATTTCCCTGGGGAGGAGCAGCACAAATGACCATAAATCCTGATAAAATTGGTTCGCCAAAAGTAATCTGCAATGCCAGATAAAAACCTTGCACATTGGAAACTGTACAAATTCTTTGATTTTCCCCTAAATTTTGACTATTTCCTCTGTTTATCTTCACTTTTTTGTTAAAGGCACGACTTTAATGGTAAAGGAAGAGAGAGATTTTAAAACCTTTGTGCCTCCTATAAATGAACAGGAACAAACAAAATGTGGATGTGTTGCACATAGCAACCAGGCAGAAATCTGCTGTCAGATTACCAGTGACGATTACAGAAGAAACAATCTGACTGATTGCTGAGTTCAGCATCCACACTTCTCATCTTCTCTCCAGTAGGTGTAAAAAGGCATTGATTTGCAGTGCAATCCAGAGTGACCAATCAATGAGCAGTATTCAGATGCCTGGCTCTTATACAAACGTGGTTATTTTTGGTTGTTATGGGATACAGCTCAGTATACCAATCAGAAGTGCTGCTGTAGAATGCTGGCGTTTAATTTGCAGGCAGTGCAGCTGAATAGGTCAAAATGTTTGAGGTTTAGAAGAAATAAAATGTGAACACCATTTTAGTGAATGGAAACACATTCTGGTGTTTTGGTTGTTTTTTTGGGGGGGGCCGGGGGGGGGGGGTGCCACATGCCCCTTAATGGTATGAGAAGACCAAAGCATTGTGGGTAGAACCGGATCATCCACAAGGCAAACCTAGGCAGCTGCCAAGGGCCTGGAGAGAGTCTAAGGGCCTGGTGGATGCTAGCCCCCTCCAAGTCTTATTAAAAAAGCCAGGTGATCATTGGCGGTGGGCAAAAACTGCTATCTTGATTGGGGCCCCATTTCATCTTAGTCCTTTTCTGATTATGGGATCCATTAGTGCTGTATTCACTGTGAAAGAATTACTGAAGGAAGGTCATTTTTCAGATTACACCATATGATCACAGCACATACCTGTACCCTATATGTCAGCATTTATTTTAAATACTGTAAGTTTAAAGTTGGGGCGGAGCAAACAACATGTGATAGAGAAGAAAGAACAACATCCTGGCAAGCAAGATTGAGCCATTAAGCCCAATCTACACGATACGATTCTTTGTACGATTCGATTATCCGACAACATGTCCGATTGGGATTCGATTCGATGCAATTCGATTAGCCATTGTTTTGCAATTGCAAATCAAACTGAATCGTATCGAATCCCGATCGGACATGTCAGATTTAATCGAATCGTAAATAGAATCGTAATTGAATCGTACAAAGAATCGTATCGTGTAGATTGGGCTTAAGGGTTTCATTTGGCTTACTGTGTACACATCCCTGTGGTGTGTGTGCCTGGAGTTGCGGATGCAGGATGTTTAAAATCAGGATGATACTATTTATTGGCTAATTTAAAGGTTTTGGCTAATAAGCCTTCTTCAGATGGATGCGCGAGTACTTTGTTTATGTGTGTATGTGTGCTTGTATATATGTATGTATATACTGTATGCCTCTGCCAATGTGTGTGTATGTAAAGGCTAGAGATGCCCTGACCTGTTTGCCGGCGAACAGTATTCTGCGAACTTCCACTCTCCACACTCCATTGGGTACTCCACAGCCCACTAACACCCAGAGCTGTGCACACTACTGCTATTTGTTGCCACATTAAGTTGCAGGCACAGAACCACTCCAGTGCATTATTTTTTCACTGTATTGTTATAGTACTATTGCATTTCTGTGTGTGTGTGTGTGTGTGTGACACTTCACATCCCACTGACACCCAGAGCTGTGCACACTACTTCTATTGTGGCCACATTAAAGAGAAACTCCGACCAAGAATTGAACTTTATCCCAATCAGTAGCTGATACCCACTTTTACATGAAAAATATAATGATTTTCACAAACAGACCATCAGGGGGCGCTGTATGACTGATTTTGTGCTGAAACCCCTCCCACAAGAGGCTCTGGTACCGTACGGTACTCTGGGCAAACTGCCACAATGTAACAATGACACACACAGGAAATGGCTGTTTACAGCTGTCTGTTAAAGCCAGAACAGCTACATAATCTGCCCACAGTAACAATGTCACCATGTAATACATGTCAGAATGTGAATCTGGGAGAGGAAAGATTTTACAATGAGCAAACACTGACTAAATCATGTATACATAATTATTGTAAAAATTAAGCACCTTTTTATATTAAATTATTTTCACTGGAGTTCCTCTTTAAGTTGCAGGCACAGTACACCTCCAGTGCATTATTTGTAGGAATGTAATGTGATTTCTGCACTTTAGCAATTAAAACATGACTGCGTCAACTCTGTAATTTTTGGTGGGACTTTTGGCTTGGACCCCCCTCCGTCATGCCACAGTCCAGTTGTTAAACCCCCTTGAAAAAAACTTTCCACCACTTTTTGTGGCCAGAAACAGTCTTTGTAGGTTTTTAAATTTGCCTGCCCATTGAAGTCTTTGGCAGGTCGCCAGATTTGCCTGTTCACAAACATTTGTGGAAGTTTGCGTTCGTGAACCCAACATTTGATGTGATCTCTAGTGAAGGCACGTATGAAAGTAAGGATGTCTCTGTATGTATGTATATATTTATGAGTATATGGGTGCAAGTGTAAATGTGCATGTTTTTTCTTTGATGGTTTATTTTTTCAGATAAATGGTTGGCTGATGGTGTAATGGTTAAGGGCTCTGCCTCTGACACAGGAGACCAGGGTTCGAATCTCGGCTCTGCCTGTTCAGTAAGCCAGCACTAATTCAGTAGGAGACCTTTGGCAAGTCTCCCTTACACTGCTACTGCCAATAGAGCGCGCCCTAGTGGCTGCTGCTCTGCTCTGGCGCTTTGAGTCCGCAAGGAGAAAAGCGCAATATAAATGTTATTTGTCTTGTCTTGTCTTGTCTTGTAATGTTCCAACCAAAAGGTTAAGGTTAGGGTTAGGGCATTAGTGGTTAGGACAGTGGATAATTTTTCAAAGGATGCTAACTTAATATGCAGGTTTAATAAGTTTTAAGAAAATGCTTATTTTTTGAATTTTTCTTAAAGGACTTACAAGGCCAATATGGTAAAAAAAGTTAAATACCTCTTCAGTTTTATGATCGTTAGGGGACTCCATCCGCATCCCCCCTTCCATTCCGCCGCACTTGTAAATCAATTCCCAGACTCATGGGGGTCCCGACCCGATCCCTCGAGTCGTCCTCAGCTGCCCCACTGAAAATGGCCGCCAGGTCCGGCCGCGGCTGTGAAGTTCTCCCAGCCGCAAGTGCGGCTGCGCAGCTCTAAGTCCACCTCCAGCTCCGACCTCATTACGGCAGTCTCGCATGCATTATGTACGTGAGACTGCCGGTAATGAGGTCGGAGCTGGAGGTGGACTTAGAGCTGCGCAGCCGCACTTGCGGCTGTGAGAACTGCGCAGCCGCGACCGGACCTGGCGGCCATCTTCAGTGGGGCAGCTGAGGACGACCCGGGGGATCGGGTCGGGCCCCCCACGAGTCTGGGAATTGATTTACAAGTGCGGCGGAATGGAAGAGGGAATGCGGATGGAGTCCCCTATCAATCATAAAACTGAATAGGTATTTAACGTTTTTTACGATATTGGCCTCGTAAGTCCTTTAACCACCTTAGCGGTATGGACGAGCTCAGCTCGTCCATTACCGCCAGAGGGTGCCGCTCAGGCCCTGCTGGGCCGATTTACATGAAATAAAGAGCAGCACACGCAGCCGGCACTTTGCCAGCCGCGTGTGCTGCCCGATCGCCGCCGCTCTGCGGCGATCCGCCGCGAGCAGCGGCGAAAGAGGGTCCCCCCAGCCGCCTGAGCCCTGCGCAGCCGGAACAAATAGTTCCGGCCAGCGCTAAGGGCTGGATCGGAGGCGGCAGACGTCAGGACGTCGGCTGACGTCCATGACGTCACTCCGCTCGTCGCTATGGCGACGATCTAAGCAAAACAAGGAAGGCCGCTCATTGCGGCCTTCCTTGTTTATTCCGGGCGCCGGAGGCGATCAGAAGAACGCCTCCGGAGCGCCATCTAGTGGGCTTTCATGCAGCCAACTTTCAGTTGGCTGCATGAAATATTTTTTTTTTTATTTAAAAAAAACCCTCATGTAGCTGCCCTGGCGATCTTAATAGAACGCCAGGGTGGTTAAGGGGTTTGGATTTGACAGTTCCACACATCAAAATATGTGGAAATGGATCTGCCTTGGTGTAGCACTCTCTCCTGGCTGGGTTGCCAATTAATATACAGACAGATAAATACATACACACTTAAATAAACAATACATCCTTCTTTTTTTAGCTGCTGCCTGTCCCTTTAAGTCTTCCTGGTGGTAATTTAGTTTTTTGAAGAATTTCTTAGAGTTGCTGTATTTCTCTTTTTTTACATCCTTTACAAGCTATGAGTTTTTTTGAAGTGATGTAACCTTTACAATCTTCAGCTATTTTTAGAGTAGTAATTCATTCATTTATTTTTAACTGTAAACTTTTCTTGTGATTAATCAAACACACACACAAACATAATGGAGACCATTGATAACTTGATGGCCTATGTGACTTGCATACTAAGTGATGTACTTAACAATGTTAGCAGAATGTTGTAACAGGCAAAATCTTACTCAGTTAAACATAGTATTCCAACTTACAATGCACATAACTATGACAAACAATGCAAATAGCTGCAATAGTTACAACATGATTATATTTTGTGTAGCTTTTACATCATTGGTACTCAATGTGTTGTTTTATGGGATGCAAATGTAGTATCATCAGCCCCACACAACAAAGTTATAATGAACAGTAAAAAGTACGTATATAAAATAAGATAAGACACTGCACCTGAATTGTATCGGTCAGCAGCTACGTGGACTAGGCAATCCTTCAATACCTGAAAAAGACTAGTAAACAAATCTCCACAGCGCTAAAATTAAAAGTAATACCACTTTTATTGCTTGCAATCTATAGCAAAAATCACAGACCTTAAACTAATAATGATATTAGCACCAGTTCCCTTTATAACCACAAATTACCTCTATGCATACAAACACATGCAATCTCACTGCAGTGAGTTGATAGGGCAAAAAATGGTTAAAATGTATGGGATCACAGAAAAATATCAAGTAAAATTCACTGTGAAAAATATTGCTGAGAGAAAAAAATGAATCTCCTGATTATAAGGAATCCTGTGTCCGTAAGATATATGCAAATCTGTTACTTGCAAATGCAATGCACAATGGATGTATTAAAATGTCCAATTCCTTGAAAACAAATGTGATGCCAATTATTGGATGCACAGGAGCGTAGATATTGGTACACTGGTATACTCACAGAGGCGTTTACATTACCTTCCACCGTCCGGTGAAAGTGTCTGCCTCAATCCACCGCTAGTGTGCCCAGGGATAAAGCGGGGAGAGGCAGTAGGCCAGAAGCAGTGTGGGATGCTGGAATAGCAGGTCGGATCCTAAACTGGCTCTTCTGCCCCCACAGCTGTCAGACAGGAGTTTTGCGCTGCAAGCTGGTTTGAGCTCTGAAGAAGAGGGGCGTACCCATTGAAACGTAAGCGTCTTCCCTCAAACAGTGACGTCACTGCAGGAAATCCTGAACCAGCTTGAAGCGCAGAACTCCTGTCTGACAGCCATGGGGGCGGAAGAGCCTGCTCTGATCCCTGCAGGGCAATTGAGCACCCATAATGCTGTATGTATGCATCATCAGCCTCTTGCATATGTTGCTATGCAGCGGGACGCAGAGGGACAATGACCACGTGTGATGCCGTGGTTTCCGGCAAGTGTGGGAGCAGTGAGAACAATGTTGTTGTGTGGTGAACGGGCATTGGGCATCATTGAAGCTCTTACAGGATGGATCTTTAACGATTATCATGTGGTGACTGTACAAACCAGCCAAGACCTTCCCTTATCAGAACAATCTGTCGTTTGTCCATGGTGATTTCATTGTGAGGTGAATATGGACCTTTGAATGCTGCGATTGTAAATAAATTAAAATACTCCCCAGAAAGAACCAAACATTGATTATAAACAGTAGAGTTAGTTAATGGCTATACTTTGCCTGGTCCAATATGTTGCTATTACAAATGCAGTAAGATAAGCCCCACAGCACAAAGCCAAGAGCAGTAAGTGTGGTTGACAACAAAGCTTTGCAGAGCTATTCTCTACCTTACAAACTATCCTGAAAACATTGTAGAATATGCCCCATCTCCTCCAAGCTATTCATTTCTTGTGGCTGTAAAATGGCTAGAATTCAGAGAAACTTGGTGGGGCCATATCAGGGCAGTTTCTAGGCTAAATTGCACCCAGGGCGAGGATGTAAAAATTGCGCCCCTTCCCCCCCACCCCCGTAGACTCGCGAATCCTTACTCTTTAGGGGCAGTCACACAGCCACAGGTCACAAATACATCTGCCTACTTACTAGTGACCAGACGCTCATCCAGGAGGAAGCAGGGACCAGGAAAACACACAGGCGAAGAGAGCCCAGATAGCCAACTCCTCCATGGGTGCCATGCACTGACAGCCTGCAGTACCGCTACAGGACATCAGGTGTCATACGCCCGGTGGTGACGTGATGATGACTTGACGTCTGATGCAGGCAGCCTAAGAGGAGTCAAGGAAGGGGATCGTGCTTGTAATTTTCATCTTCCATTTGGCTGCACCACGCGTCACCAGATCCCTAGCGGTTATGTCCTTCTTCCTGTGCCCCCCTTCTTCTACTTGCCAGTCTGCGCCCAGGGCGGTCGCCCTGCTCGCACTGCCCAAGAAACGGCCCTGGGCCATATTCTAGGTGACTACAGCCATTAAATATTATGCCCATCACCACAAACATGGTGACTGAAGCCCATGTGCAGAGACATATTTCTCCACACAGGATTCCATGGGCCTGATTCACAAAGCGGTGCTAACAGTTAGCACGCTGGTGAAAAGCCCTTTATCATGCCTAAACTCAGTTTAGGCATGATAAGTTTAGATGTGATAAGTTTAGGTGTGATAAGTTTAAGCGCCAACTGGGTTAGCACCGCAGTGCACAGTTTATCAAAAGTTTTACGCTAGCAAAGTCTGGTGCTCTTTGTATAAAGTTTAATGGCGCTGCTTTGCGTGCGGGTCTTTGCAAGCGATCTAAACTTATCTAAACTTATCATGCCTAAACTTATCACACCAAAACTTATCATGCCTAAACTTATCACACCTAAACTGGCTTTTCACCAGCATGGTGCATGGTTATCATGCCTAAAGTCTCTAACTGGGTTAGCACCGCTTTGTGAATCAAGCCCCATGTCTGTGCATGTCCCCAGCCATTAATTGGTTGCTCAGGAAGCCAGGGCATTATAGGTTATCCTGAAAATGTTCCTATGAACAGTGCAGATATTTGATTCAGTCATTCTGCAACTTAATATGTGGTACTTGGGGACAATTTCACTTTAAACACCACTCAAAAAGCAAAACTACCCATCGGGATTACAGTCAGACAGCCAGACAAAGTGTATTTAAAATAATAATTTTAGTTTTGTTTATTACAGTAATAATGAAATCAGATGATGTTTGTTTAACAAAGAGATATTTGTAGTACTTATGTCCTAACAGCCTGGAGGTTACTGCAGAAATGGGCATGGCCATGACATCATGTGGACAGAGCTAACTGTAATGTAATGGTGTAACAGTGAGGTGGTGGGGCAGTGTTTCCTCCCAAAACAGTTAAGTAAAGTGATCCTAAGGTTATTTAGACAATGTTACCAAAACACATAAGAAAACAGGGTTTCTGCCATGGTGGGGTGAAACGGGAGATTCGCATCATGGGTGTGCAGACGATAAATCTGCAGAAACATTGTGATGTAATTTATTAGTAATGTATTGCTGAGAAGAAAAGCAGGTCCGGCACCAGTCTCAATGCTTCAGTGAAAATTTATTCCAACAGGTACAGTGAGAAAAGGCACATGGAGGTACAAAAGGACGGCCTGACAGCCGTTTCGCAGGTCCCCCTGCTTCGTCAGAGGCCAAGTCACCTGTCAACCCCTTATCCACTATAATTTATTAGTAATCATGATTTCTCAAAATGCCAACTGCTGCAATAATAACCCCAAAGTAACAAATGCAGCCACTATGACCATCATATAATAAATGCAGTAACCATTACTGCTGACACATGAAATGCAGCAAACCTTACCTACGACACATGAACTGCAGCAATCCTTACCTCCAACACAAGAAATGCAACAACCGTTACCTCCGATACATGAAATGCAACAACCTTTACCTCTGACAAATTAAATGCAGCAAACAATTTCTCCAACACATACAATGAGGCAAACCTTACTTCCAACACATGAAATGCACATGAAATGCAGAAAATGGGAAATTAAGCAAACATTACCTCCTACACATATTAAAATGCAGTAAACATTACCCCTCCACCCATGAGATGCAGAAAACACATGAAATGCACATACATTACCCCACATATATGAAATGCAGCAAATGTTACCTCAGACATAAATGCATTAAAGGGAATCTGAAGTGAAAATAAACTAATGTTATAATGATTTATATGTGTAGTACAGCTAAGAAAAAGAACATTAGTAGCACAGATATGAGTCTTGTATTGTTTCCAGTACAGGAAGGAAGAGTTCGGGTGGGAGAGTAACACTGGGTGCTGCTGGGTGTGGTGTGAGGGCGACACTTTAACACTAGGTGCTACTGGATGAGATGGGAGACTGACACTTGGTGGGGTGGGATCCTGACACCAGGTGATGCTGAGCTTACCATAGCTGCCACTGCAGAGACATCATGGACAAGCTGGAAGGTGGAGGAGGAGCTGCTGCTAGTATGCATGTGGATCAAAGGGTGGGCAGGAGGCGGGGCACGTGGCCAGAGTCACAAGGCCAGGAAGTCCAGCTGCCAAACCAAGATGCTACCCAGGACAAATCTCAAGCCAGGAGCCCAGGACAGGGGACCCGGAATCTGGGACGCATCCCGGGGAAAGCAGGACATCTGGTCACAGTATTTTAGTACCCATTGATTTCTCCAGTCCTCATACTTCGCACATTCTGCACCTACTTCCTAAGCATCACCACTTGGTTTAAGCATAAGTCTTAGGTGGTTACAGGGTGATTAAGTCACAAAAAGGGTAGATAATGGACAAATTGGGCCCCCATCTGTTCCTAAGCCTCATGGCAGCTGCCATGGTACTTTCTGTGCTCCCAGTAAGTAACTTTGTTGCAAACTCTCTAAACAACCTCTTTTAAAGCAATAAAAGATACTGAGAGAGTTCCATGTTATTATTTATGTGCGTGTTAGCACCTTCCGGGGGCATTTCATAATGCTGGCCACTTCTGGAGAATCACTACCTTTGCTACACATGACACCTTCTTGCTTTCCTGTGCTCCAGGTAAGAAGTAAAGAGGCTGTCAGTCTCAACATTAAACCACACTGGATGCTGCATATGCATTCACCCTCTGCATAGAAAAATTACAGACAGCACTGATGCCTTTCACCACTGGCTGAGAGTGAAGATCTAAGGGCTAATTGACACATTGGCATTGTTTTCTCCTATGTGAATTAACATGGCAAGAGCTTGTTTAGTCCGAACTTCTGATTGCAAACACTTTCTTGCATCACATGCAAGTGAGGAAAGCATAGCAATATCTTTAGTCTGCAAGATATTATTAATTTATGATATTATGAATTTATATTATGAATGCATTTTTTTTTTTAAAACAAATTTTATTGATTTTCAAAAGAACATACAAATATATAAAACACCGTATGCATAAGTACAGATGCATGAAGATAGTATGAATATATGCATGTCTTCCTGCACTAATTTTACAACTTCTACCTCCTACCCTTGTCCCTCCCCCCCGTCCCCCCTCCCCTCAGCCTCCCCACTCTGATGTTCCCCTTCATTGACATACCCAAAATGCCTCAGTGTCGAGCATATAGTTCTATTGCATAGAGGAGGGGCTCGTCAATTTTTGGGTCACGAATGCCTTCAATCATTTGTTTGGCTTAAGCGTCTTGTGGATGGGATTTCCAGTCTACCCAAGGTCCCTAGTATGTCCGCATTACAATACCAGGTGGTTAAACGAAAAGGAGCCATAAAATCATGCAGTTTTTCACCTTTGAATGTATGTTCAATATACAGTCTCCATTTTTTGAAGAGTGATTTGGTTTTCTTTTCTTTATGAAGCAGTGCCTCCAGCCGATCCATGGGGAGCAGTTGAGACAGCTCTTCTTGTAAATCCCAAAGTGTTGGGGTGGATGAATAAATCCAACGGTTATAAATAGTTTTACGTGCTGCAATGAGTATAGTATGAGCTAGATCAGATATTTTTGGTTGCCCGGCCGTTTCTCCCGTGGTAGTTGTCTCATGGTTGAACAAACAGAGTAATGGTTCTTTTATAAGCTGTTTGCCACAGATTCTTTTAATGTAATTAATCACTTTGTCCCAGTAAGTGGAGATCTGGGGGCAGGACCAAAGACAGTGAACCATATCTGCGGCTTGAACGCTGCACTTCGGGCATACCCCCCGATAACCAGCTGGGGGGGGGGGTCTTATATTTTATATTAAACGCAAATTTTGCAAAGTATATCATGGAAATATGTGAGCCCCTCCAAGTTTCATTTATTATCAATTTGCGTATTAAATTGTTGCCTTCTAGTATTTTTTCCTCAAGCTGAGGGTCAGTAAAGTATTTACCCCATGATTTCATATTTTGTATAGAGAGACTCTGTGATCTAACCCGAAGGAGGTCTGATTGAATAATGGATAATGATTTCCTATCTGGGCCTGGGTTGACAAATCTGTCAAAAGGTAGAAGCTTGGCTATGGGGCGTATATCTTTTAGGTGGCTATGGACATAGGATCTGACTTGGGCTATTGCTAAATAATGTTTTTCTGGTATATTATATTTATTTAGGAGTTCACGTGAAGTGTACCACCGGTTGTGCTTTAAATCGAAAAGGTTACCTAATCTGACTATTCCTCTCTCTTCCCAATCTTCAAATTGGTTATGAAATTGAGCAGGTCCGAAGGCAGGATTTCCATTTAAGGTCATGTATTTAGATATACGCCAAGGGAGTTTAAAAATTTTACGTACCTCCTTCCAGGTGACCACAGTGTCTCTGATTAAAGTATGGTATCTTAGACGAGTAGGTATGGCTGCCCAATTAGAGTGTAGCAGGCCTATTAGCGACTAAGGAGCCGCAATATCTGATTCTAATGGTGTATTTGAGTAATGTGAAGTAGAGGACAGCCAGTCCCTAACATGCCTAAAAAGACAAGCTAGGTTATATCTCCTGATGTCAGGTATATTCAGTCCACCTAGGTCCTTAGGTAATTGGAGTCGTGTAATTTTGATTCTGGCTCTTTTGGCTTTCCATATAAAAGTTGTAAAAGCTTTGTTCAATGTTATTATGTCCTTATGCTTAATAAGAAGGGGTAGTGTTTGCATGGGATATAGAAGGCGTCCAAAACTCACCATCTTGATTAAGGCCGCTCTCCCCATGAAACCCAGGGGAAGGTTATTCCATCTTTGCAACTGATCTGTGATTGACTTAATTAAGGTGGGATAGTTAAGGTCATATAATGAGGACGGATTTTTCCCAATATGAATACCTAGATAGGTTATGTGCTGGGTCGCTAACTTGACCGGAAGTTTATTAGGATCTGGTATTTCTGCTTTCCTGGAGAGATAGAGTAATTCACTCTTATTTTCATTAATTTTAAAGCCTGATTCTAATCCAATGTCTTTAATCACTTGGAGAATTGCAGGGAGTTGTTTTATAGGGTCATTGAGTAGCATGAGTATGTCGTCTGCGAAGAGCAGTTGGGTAAGCGTGTGTCCCGCCAATTCAATGCCTGTGTTTGTCTGTTCCAGAATTCGAGCAAGGGGTTCTAAGGCTATATTAAAAAGAAGGGGTGATAAGGGGCATCCTTGTCGTGTGCCCCGTGTCAGTTTAATAGGAGAGGATAAAAAGCCTGGAGTGTAGACTTTAGCTGTGGGAGTGTTGTAGATTGATTTAAAGAGGTTCAGAAAGGATCCCTGAAAACCCATTTTCATTAATACTTTCTCTAACCATGCCCAGCTGACTGCGTCAAACGCTTTTTCAGCGTCAAGAGAAAGCAATGTGCAATTCTTATATACTGTCGGATATGCTTTAACTTGTTCTAAGACAGCTAATATCTTTCTGAGATTTGATACTGCAGATCGACCTTTGACAAAGCCGACTTGATTTTGTCCTATTAACTTGGGCAGAAAGATCGCTAGCCTGTCGGCCATGATCTTAGTAAGTATTTTCATGTCCTGATTAATGAGAGAAATCGGACGATATGATCCTGGGTTTAGGGGATCCTTTCCCTTTTTATGGATCAATTTTATATAAGCTTCATTAAAAGAAGCAGGGACTGGTCTGCCTTGAAGTACATCATTATATATCTTAGCTAGGGTATGGGATATGTCCTTGTTTAGTAATTTGTAGAACTCTGAGGTATATCCGTCAGGTCCTGGGGACTTGTTGCTAGGTAGGTTTTTAATGGTCTCCGACACTTCCTTAGGTGTGATAGTGGCATTTAGTTGAGTTAGATCATCCTCAGATAGTCGTGTAAGAATGATTTTATCTAAATTGTTTGAAGGTATATGTTGTGGAGTTTGCTGTGCTGTATATAGGGTGGCATAGAATTGCTGAAAGGTCTGATTAATTTGTTTAGGATGATGTATGATGACTCCAGCATTATCTTTGATCCGGTGTATATTTAAGGGAGCAAAGTATCCCCTTGCCATATTTGCTAATAGGCGGCCTGGTTTATCGCCGAATTTATGGTATTTCAGCATATTATATGGCTGTTGTAATAGTATTCTGGTTTTTAGGTGTTTGTCTGTAGAAAGTTTAGCTTGTATCCATATCTCTTTATTTTCTTGTGAGGGATTTTTTTATATGTAATATATGCTGTTCTTGTCTGAAGGACTGAATCAGAGTAATCAGTATGATTCTTTTTTTTCTTAGCAGCTATATATGATATTAATCTACCTCTGATTACTGCTTTAGCAGTTTCCCAGATCAATTGGGGGTTGGATTTGTGTCCCCTGTTATCATAGATGAATTCACCCCACCAATTTTGGAGTAATGTTTCGAAATTTTCCTCCCCATATAAATATTGTGGGAACCTCCAGATTATGTCCGTTCCCCTGGGAATTTGTTCTATAAGGTCAGCAATCACTGGTGAGTGATCCGAGATGACCATATCAGATATAGTTACTGACTGAGTCTTACTAAGGGATAGGGATCCCATGAAAATATAATCTAGCCTGGAAAAGGTGTTATGTACTCTTGAGAAGTGTGTGTATTCAGTATCATATGGGTGAAGATGTCTCCAGGTGTCCGTCAGGTCTAGGTCTGCACAAAAGGTTGCTAGGGATGTAGGCTTCCTGTGGGGGAGTAAATTACATGATAATTTAGTTGACCTGTCTTCAGTCACATTCATGATATTGTTCCAGTCCCCTGCGATTATAGCGTTTCTAAGATCTTTATCAGCTAAGTGGGAATATAGGGTTGTCAGAAAGGAGGAAGCATCAGTATTAGGTGCGTACACATTATAAATAAGAATAGTTTCGGTAGGTAGGCGCACTGTTAAGCCTAACCACCTGCCTTCATCATCATGGTGCGTTTGTAGAATTTCCGCCTGTAGGCGTTTGTTAATCAAAGTAACCACTCCTGCTCTTCTTCCCTTAGAGGGGGAACCTATGCTTTGCCGTACCCAACATTTTCGTAGATATCGGAACTCTGTTTGTCTGAGATGCGTTTCCTGGAGTAGTGCTATGTCAGCATGTAATTTTCCTAGAGAATTTGTGTGCGTTTTATAGGAGACCTTAGTCCCTTAACGTTCCACGATACTATTTTTATCGTCATCCCGTATCAAAGGCTATGTGCACTGAGTGATGTTTGGCAGGTGGTATAGCGATGAGTACACTGCCTATTAATAGAAGGAATATCTCACATAGAAAAGGAACATCAGAGTTATCCCACCCACTCCCTCCCCCCATTAACAGCCCCAACAGTAATAACAATAGTGCATACCACAATTTCCAAAGGATATAAAACTGATCCTTTATGCGATTAAGTTGAATGCGGACTGAAAGCCGAAAATGTGGCACGCATAATTTCTGGTATGCAAAACATAGTGTTCTAACCATAGCTTAATAGCTCTTGGGGTGTAGTGTTCCGTGAATGGACCTCACTTCTTCCCCGTTTAGGCAGGCCTCTATCATGCTCCTCCGTAGACTCCATTGTGTGAGCAAGATCTCCACTCAATATCATGGATGGCATGGAAGATGGTAAACATATGAAAGTTAGTTGAAACTGGCCGTGCTCAGTATCGACCATGTGGGAAAATCTTATGACTGTCCTCGTGGTGAATTTTGCTTGTTAGGAGACTCAGCAGGTGTTGTACGAGATTCCATCTTTCTGATAAAGGAGCTAGCCTCTTTTGGATCTTGGAAGTATCTAAGATCACCGCTCTGATCCTGGATCCTCAGCGTGGCCGGGTAGAGAAGGGCGAATCTAATGCCTTTATCGATTAGTAGGGAACAGGCAGCATTGAAAGATTGTCGGCGCCTGGTGACATCCCCAGAGTAATCGTTGAAAATGCGCAACTGAATGTTTCCCATCATGAGCGGCTCTTTTTTGGACTTAAATGCGTTTAGGATTTTCATTTTGTCAGTGAAGTCCAGGTACCGCACCATGACTAACCTTGGTCTTGTTGTTTGGTCTGTGAGACGCTGCGGTCCCACCCTGTGTGCCCGTTCAGTTTTACACATGATTTCCAGGCCTAGCAAGGCTGGAAGGTCTCGCTCGCAGAAGGCAGCAAGGTCACTTGGTTTATGAGTTTCTGACAGGCCCACAACTCTCAGGTTATTGCGTCGGGACCTATTTTCAAGGTCATCTATTTTATCAATAAAATCTCGGTTTTGCTGTTCCAGCTCTATAAGTCTGGAGCTATGTGTGTCTAGGCTGTGTTCGCAGCGCTTAATGCGGCTCTCCGCCTCGTCATGGCGTTCTGAGTGCGCTTGGAGCTGTTTTTTAATGGAGGTCAGTGAGCGGGTGACTGCTGTCTCCACTATCTCTTGTAGATCTGGTGCGATCTTTTTTGCGACTTCAATCGCCAGTTTTTTATAGTTTACCTCCACACCCCTGACATATCCACCACTATCATGGACAAGGTCTCCTCCTGCCTATCAGCCATCTCCTCCTGGATGTCCGCTAGGTTCCTGAAACTAAATCTAGACAAAACGGAATTTATGATCTTCCCACCCCGGCCATCCACGAACCTCCCAGATGTGCATGTCACTGTTAACCACACTACCATTCGCCCTACCTCTCAAGCCCGCTGTCTGGGTGTCACCCTGGACTCCGCACTCTCCTTCACTTCCCACATCCAAAACCTCACAAAGTCCTGCAACTTCCACCTTCGTAACATCTGTAAGATTCGTCCTTTCCTGACCTCTGCCACCACCAAACTCCTCATCCATGCCCTCATAATTTCCCGCCTTGACTTCTGCAATGCCCTGCTGTCTGGTCTCCCTATGACCCGAACAGCCCCACTGCAGTCCATCATGAATGCGGCAGCCAGAATTAGCCACTGCTCCCATCGCTCCACCACGGCGGATCCCCTCCTAGAATCCCTCCACTGGCTTCCTATCCAGTCCAGAATCAGATTCAAGATACTGTGCCTGACCTACAAATCTGTCCACAAAACCTGTCCAACCTACATTTCCGATCTTACTCAGAGGTACACACCTAGCCGCTCACTCCGCTCTTCCAATGAACTTCGCCTAACCGCCCTCCGAATCACCCAGTCCCATGCACGCCTCCAGGACTTCTCAAGAGCTGCTCCAACACTTTGGAACTCCCTACCTCCACCCATTAGGGCAGCCCCCTCCTTCAATATCTTCAAGAAAGCCCTCAAAACTCACCTTTTCACTCTGGCCTACCACCCCTCACAAGTGCTCTAAACCTACAGCTGAACTCTGGTCCCCTACCATTCGTGTCCTTACCTCTCCCTCTAGATTGTAAGCCTTTGGGCAGGGTCCTCCTCCTTTTGTGTCCTACCTGATCTTGCACCTCCATTACTGTGCACCCATGCTATGCATCTGAGTGAACCTAACCTGCCTAATCTCCATGCTCCATCCAGTGACTGACTAAGCATTACCTTGTACTCATACTATGGTGTGTGATCTGGTTTTCTTGTATTCCTGTATTGTCATATTGCTGTATGTCACCCCTAAATATTGTCTGTAACCTAAATTAATGTTCAGCGCTGCGTAATATGTTGGCGCTTTATAAATACAATAAATAATAATAATAATAATAATAATAATTTTGCTTACCGGCCTTTCCGCTCTGCTATCTATGCTGTCCGAGTCCCATTCTTGGTCGGATGGCTCTTTCTGTTGCTTTCCCTTACGGTGGAGTTGCGTGTTTTCGCCATCTTGGATGGGATGGGCCCTGGGTCCGCTGCTAATTCCTGGCTGCGCTGAGTTTTCCGGAGGAATTTGTCCATCCACAATATCCTTGCTATGGTCCGTGAGGTGTGTGCCACCCGGTAGGTGATTTTTCCAGGCGTGTGTCGGCTTAGATGCCTGTGTATTAGGAGTCGGGCCGGAGAGCGCACTTAGCTGCGACCTGCCATGCGGGCGCCGGAACCAGAAGTCAGTCATGAATGCATTTTAACAGGATTAATATGAAAAAAATGGAAAAAATTCATTATTTCTCAGTTTTCGGCCATTATAGCTTTAAAATAATCCATGCTACCATAATTAAAACCTATGTATTTTATTTGCCCATTTGTCTCGGTTATAACACCATTTAAATCTTGTCGCTATCACAATGTATGGCGCCAATATTTTATCTGGACATAAAGTTGCATTTTTTCCGTTTTGCGTCCATCACTATTTACAAGCTTATAATTTAAAAAAATGTTTGTAGTATATCCCCTTCAAATGCATATTTAAAAAGTTCAGACCCTTAGGTAACTATTTATGTCTTTTTTTTTTTTTTAATTGTAATTTTTTTTTCCCCATTAAAAATTTTATTTGGGTAATATTTTGGTGTGGGAAATAAACAGTTAATTTTTTATGTTATTATATGTGTAAATTGTAATGTAAAAATATGTAAATGTCGTTTTTCTATTTGGCCACAAGATGGCCACCTTGAGTTTTTGTTTTCCTCCTTGTGCTTCTCGCTAACCGGAAGCACAAGGGGGATGCGGAAAATTTTACGTGCAGAAAGACTGAAGCCTCTTGTAAGAGCGCTTCGGTTTTTCTGCTGGGGACACAGATCAGTGATCGGGAACCATGTTCCCGTTCACTGATCCCAGGGCTACCAGGGGACAGCAAGGGGGTGCACCCGCGATCGCGAGCGGGAGTGCGGCACCGCAGCAGAGCAGCCGCCCAGACGTGAGCTTCACGTCCGGGCGGCAGAAATGGTTAAAGGTGAGTAGACCATCACAAAAATGTCACACATAGGGATCTGGAAAACAGAATGCAGAACACTCAGAGCTAGAGGAGCATGATCACAGAGGCGTGCAGCCGGGGCAGCACATGCACCATAGTACACTACCCAGCCGGGCTGCAGACTTTAATTGGGGTGACAGCAGACAGGAGGGGACCTGGAGGACACAAAGGGACCTCAAAAACTATGGGGGGTCCCACTCCAGGTAAGTAACAGTCAACTTTTTTTCCACCACCACTCCAGTTTGCTTTAAGACTTAAAGGACCACTATTACGAAAAAATGTACAATTCAAAATACATGTAAACATATAAAAATAAGAAGTATGTTTCTTCCAGAGTAAAATGAGCCATACATTACTTTTTTTCTTTGTTGCTGTCACTTACAGTAGGTAGTAGAAATCTGACAGAACTGACAGGTTTTGGGCTAGTCCATCTCTTCATAGGGGATTCTCAGCAAGGCTTTTATTCTTAATAAAGACACTCCCTGAAAAGGATTTATATAATTATGCTGGCCAGCCTCCCTATTTGCCGCACACTTTTTAGGCAGTTGTACAGAGCAACTGCCATTCACTAAGTGCTTTTGAAACTAAACAAAATCCTGAGAACCCCCATGAGTAGATGGGCAAGTCCAAAACTTGTCTGTTTTGTTAGATTTCTACTACTTCCTGTAAGTGACAGCAACATAGGAGCAAAGTAATTTATGTCTCATTTTGCTCTGGAAGAAATGTATTTCTTATTTGTATGTGTTTACATGTATTTTAAATTTTATGATTTTTGTGACAGTGGTCCTTTAAATTCTATCAGTACTGTATTACAGATATCAGGCTTTCAAATGAACAGATGGGTCAGTCATAATGAGTTTGGGCTCCTGGACACTGCAGGGAAATATTAAAAATGGCTGTATCTAGACTGAATTCACAATTGTATCATGATATTAAGCTAGGCACTGAGAAAAAGCTTCAAGCTTCTAAAATTAAAGCACTATGGGCAAAGCGTCGTACTCCAGGCTGCAGGTAAGAAGTGACTATAGGGTGCATTCACTAAACTGCTTTAAAGTGGACCTAAACTCTTACACAGGACAGAAGGAAAACATAGAGAAATGCACCCTGTATGTATTTAGAGAGTTTAACCTGTCTATTTCCCCCTCATCTGTGACTAAGCCCAAGTGTAATTTGATCTCTCAGCTGTATCAGCTGGCTGCCTCGGCAGAGCAGCTAATTTTTAAACACAAAATTTTAACCATATGGGCTTGATTCACAAAGTGGTGATAACCCAGTTATCATGCCTAAAAGACTTTAGGCGTGATAACCATTGCACCACGCTGGTGAAAAGCCCCTTATCACACCTAAACTCAGTTTAGGCGTGATAAGTTTAGGCGTGATAAGTTTAGATAAGTTCAGATCGCGAGCAAAGTCCTGAGCGCAAAGCAGCGCCATTAAACTCTATGCGACGTTTCACATTCTGCTTAACACAGTTTAGTGCATACATCCCTATGTGCTGTATCAACATTAATGATGCAAATGCTTATTGTTTGCTACAGTTTACTGCTAATTGCTTTTATAGCTTTGCATCTTGTGCTGCCTGTGTACCGGCTAAACATGTTTTGTAGTATTAGTGAATTGTGGTATGTCTAAAATTTCTTGCGAGGTTACAGATTCTTTTTAACTCAGTGCTAAAGCCAAGACAAAACAAAACAAAAACATCAAGAAAAAAACAAAAGCAAAAATGAGGTTAGTGTAAATATTGAGTCTGACATATTTGCACTCCTGCTATGTGATACACGAACACAAATCCATTGCATACAGGATATCCATTTTACTTTCCTACTGTTTGCCACTTTCAGACCTGCAAATTAATTTAGCACAAAGCAAAGCACGTCCCCACTCTGAGATATGAGGGTGGGTTAGAGGGCAGTGGAAGTGGGATGAGCATCAGACATGTGAGGGCAGGATTCTTTGCGTTCTATTTTTCTCTAATTAGAGGAAGCTGTGGAGTCTTGGAAACGTACTGGAGCTTAGCAGTTTAATGCTGGAAGGCACACAATAAGTAAGGGATAAAAGGATCTGGGACTGAAGTTACTTTCTTAGTCTGACACATCAGTGCATGGGAATCCACTGACACAGTTTTGGATTCTTCTGCTGGGTGCTTGCAGAATATCTAAGGCCCTACATTAAAACACACATCTCTTTCAGATCCACAACTACAGCAATATGCACTTACAGATATTTAGTGGTGACTTGACTAGAGTCCTACTGTAGACATAACACTATATTATTACAGCATGGTAATAGGTTTCTAATGTTTGGAACTGCAACAAACCTAGTTAATGGGACATGGCTTAGCTATGGCAAATGGGGACACAACTGTTGTTCGCCTACACAGATGTTATTTATTCCAGTTTTAAACACACATGCTGTAAGATGTGGTTATATTAATCGAAATTGCATTCTGTAGTAGAGATGTGCAATATCTCTGGTTTTAGCAGACCCACTATGTTAAATCCTGGCAAATTTGGAAAGCAAAAGTAGTTTTGGAAAGAGCTCACACTAGTATTTTAAGGGGCACTAAATGGTGAATCTCTTTGGATTACTATAAACATCCATCTATTGTGGATTTAAAAGCTGACACGTTGGGCCTTATTCAATTCACTTTTTCTCCTAAGTTTTCTCCTAGGAGATAGTATTTTATTTTCCTTAAAAAAAACCTTTCAACAATCTGCAATTGATAAAGTACCAAAAAGTAGGCATAAAGTACTGCCAAAATTATTCCTTTCTTGCTTGATGATGACTTAACCGGTTCAGCCTATCTGGACGAGCTTCCCACATACATTTTTTATAAAAAAATAAATAAAAAAAATACAATAAAAAAAACAAAAACAACATAAATAGTTACCCAAGGGTCTGAACTTTTTAAATATGCATGTCAAGAGAGTATGTTATTATATTATTCAAAATTATAAGCTTATAAATAGTGATGGACGCAAATTGAAAAAATGCACCTTTATTTCTAAATGAAATATCGGCACCATAAATTGTGATAGGGACATCGTTTAAACGGTGTAATAACCGGGACAGATGGGCAAATAAAATACATGAGTTTTAATTACGGTAGCGTATATTAATTTCAAACTATAATGGCAAAAAACTGAGAAATAATGAATTTTTTTCATTTCTTACTTAATCTTCCTGTTAAAATGGATTTAGAAAAAAATAAATCTTAGCAAAATGTACTACCCAAAGAAAGCCTAATTAGTGGCGGAAAAAACAAGATATAGATCAATTAATTGTGATAAGTAGCAATAAAGTTATAGGCAAATGAATGGGAGGTGAACGTTGCTCGGATGCATGAGATTTTCGGCACTGCGGCGCTGAACTGGTTAAAAGGCATCCTATATAATAAAACCACAGGTGTCCCTGCGTCATCCTGTCCCTGTGTCTGTGTGTTGCGCTATTGTGCATGTGCAGGACGGACAGCCATTGGGACTGGAGGACGGGGCCAGGGAGCCGGGTGGAAAGGTGTGCGTGCATGTACACTGACTGACTGAGTGGCGGCGGTGGCAGCATGAAAAGACCTAGAGCCCGTTTTTAAACAGGCTTAGATCAACTAGTTATCAATAAGGTGTAAAAATATCACCTTGTTTTTTTGGTTTCTTGTCACAAATCCGGTTAAGAGCAGTAGGCAGTTGTTTAACCACTTCTGGATTGGTGGTCTCTGGCCCCTTAAAGGGAAACTGAAGCGAGTAAAATGATTTAACCACTTTAGGACCCACCCTTTACCCCCCTTAAGGACCAGCGTTATTTTTTGTGATCTGTGCTGGGTGGGCTCTGCAGCCCCCAGCACAGATCAGCTGGCACACAGAGCGATCAGATCGCCCCCCTTTTTTCCCCCCTATGGGGATGATGTGCAGGGGGGGTCTGATTGCTCCTCCTGTCTGGCATGTTGCGGGGGGGGGGGGGCACCTCAAAGCCCCCCTCCGCGGCGAAATTCCCCCCTCCCTCTCCTATCTGCTCATCCCCGGTGATCGGGGCTGCACAGGACGCTATCCGTCCTGTGCAGCCAGTGACAGGCTGTCCCCTGTCACATGGCGGCGATCCCCGGCCGCTGATTGGCCGGGGATCACCGATCTGCCTTACGGCGCTGCTGCGCAGCAGCGCCGTACAATGTAAACAAAGCGGATTGTTTCCGCTTGTGTTTACATTTAGCCTGCGAGCCGCGATCGGCGGCCCGCAGGCTATTCACGGAGCCCCCCGCCGTGAATTGGCAGGAAGCAGCCGCTCGCGCGAGCGGCTGCTTCCTGATTAATCAGCCTGCAGCTGGCGACGCAATACTGCGTCGCTGGTCCTGCAGCTGCCACTTTGCCGACGCGCGGTATGAGTGCGCGGTCGGCAAGTGGTTAAAATAAACACATGACATAGCTGCAAATTAATATTACATACTAACCTCACTGTCAGTTCCTCTCAGAATCTCACCATTTTCTTCTTACAGTGATCCCTTCTAGTTCTGACAATATTTTATCAGAACTATTTTATCAGAACTGAAATATTCTAGCTGTCAGTTATAACTGAATGTGCAAGGTGATGTCCATGTTTCCCAATGGCTCAAATGTGTGATGTTACAGTTTAATTAACAGTGTTCTGACCAGGAAGCTGTTATGGGGTAGTAGACATTTTTAAAATGGAGGATGGAGAATTCCATTAATGACAGTGGACAAATGGGATGCAGGAGAGGAGAAAGAGATTGAGGAGTAGACTACACAGGAAGTAAGTATGGCCTGTGTATGGTTATTTTCAGTTCAGGTTCTCTTTAAAGTGAACCTGAACCGAGTAAAATGATTTAAAATAAACACATGATGTACCTGCAAATGCCCTTTTTCACTGTATCAATTGCTGTCAGTTATAACTGAAAGGACAACTAATGTACAAGGTAATGTCCATGTTTGTTTCTGTATGACTCAAGCAATATTACTAGTTAATGGAAGCTGTTAAAGGACAACTATCAAAGCTGATGATTTTGGCAGAAGCACTATAATAGAGAGGAGAGACTTGGGAATGAAATGTAGATTGTAAGCAATTTTTTCTTTTGCTTGTGTCCACAGACTGCACCGTTCAAATGGCATACCCTACAGGAGGGGATGCAGCATCCATCATAGGGAACGCTGTTGTGTGTAGAAGCTAGTGTGTCTGAAGACTCCCCTCAAACTGCGGGCGCCATTGTAATTGTGTGAGGCACGAGAGACGCATGTTCGTTCTGTGCATGCTTGTGGAGAGAATCTTGACTGTTTGCCATTGCACAGAAACAGTAAACAGCCTACGCTATGCTGGGATGGGTGGGAGTATTTTTAGTACCAGTGTGCGGGGATATTTGCATTTATTCTGTGTTGATATACAGTACTTGTCTCCTCAGTGCAGCCTGTGGAAACACGAGCCACACAGGCTGCCTGCAACACAGAATATATAACGTGCCCACCCATTGATACTCAAGAACCTCCCAGACATCCTGGCATAGCATGCACTGTTTACTGTTGCAATAGTGGACAGCCAATAAAATAAAAAGCATGCACAACAGAATACAGCAGAGAGGGAGTGTCTCTCGCTCCTCACACAAATATGTTGCAGCAGTTGCGACTCACACTACAAATTCTACACCTAATGGCGTCCCCTATGTCGGATGGTCTCTGAACGGTGCAGTTTGGGGACACGCAAAAAAAGAAAAACATTTCTTACCACTTCTTATCATCACTAGAGATGGCCTGTTCACCGGTGGACAGTTTCCGTTGAAATTCCACTGTTCTCGATCTCGGCAAACTGCGAACATATGTTTAACCTGCCCCTATACATCATCATGGAGCCAAACTTTGACCCCTTACCTCACAGTCAGCAGACACATGGCAGCCGACCAGCTAGCATGCCCTCCTGGACCCCCCCCCCCCTTATTAAAAAGCAATTGCGGTGGCCTTATTGGATTCATTCACTGCTGGCTGCTGACTGTTAGTGAGAGCAGAGTCAGACTTGCTGCAGATAGGTAGGGAAAGCATTAGCTAGGCCTGTGTTCTTGTACCTCAATTGCTGTTAAAGCACCCCAAATAGCCCTTTTAAAGGCTAGTACATCGGTCTTCTGTGGTATTTATTTTTTGTGTGTGACACTCTGCAGCCCTCTGACACCCAGAGCTGTGTTCACACCACTGCTGTTGCTACATGAAGTTGCAGGCTCAGTACCACTCCAGTGCATTATTATTTCACTGTATTCTGATAGTACTATTGCATTTCTCTGTGTGTGACACTTCCGTAGCCCACTGACACCCAGAGCTGTGCACAGTACTACTGCTATTATTGGTACATTAAGTTGCACACACAGTACCACTCCAGTGCATTATTTGTAGGAATGTAATGTGATTTCTGCCCTTTAGAGATTAAAACCTGACTTTGCGTCAACTCCGTAACTTTTAGTGGGACTTTTGGCATGGATCCCCCTCCGGCATGCTATAGTCCAAGTGTTAGACCCCTTGAAAGAACTTTTCCACTTTTGTGGCCAGAAACAAACATTCTTTGTAGGTTTTAAACTTTGCCTGCCCATTGAAGTCTATGGTGGTTTGCCAGGTTCGCATGTTCGCAAACGTTTGCAGATGTTTGCATTCGCTGTTTGCACATGGAAAATACTATGTTCGCAACATCTCTAATCATCACCAAGTCTCCAAAATCATCAACTTTCATAGATGTCCTTGGGTCATCACCATTTTTAAAATAGAGAACAGAGAATTCCATTGATCACAGCAGACAAGCAGGACACAGGAGAGGAGAAATACATTGATAAGCAGACTACTACTTATTTTTCAGTTCAGGTTTGTTTTCTTTTTCCTGAAATGGAGCTGCGATTACTGTGATTGGCTTACAGTGATTAAGCGGTGGTCAGAGTTCTGCTGTCATTATGACAGCAGAGTGATAGGTCTGCAGCAAGGTCAGAGCGGTGTGAACAGCGAGAGGGAAATACATGCCCTGGCAGAAATAACAAGTCCCAAAAAGGGCATAGACTTCAACTACTGCCATCCGCAAGAGGTTAAAACAAGCAAAAAATAGATAAAGAAAAAATAAAAAAGGTTGGTTGGAATTTTTATTTTGGGATGTAAAACACCTTATAGTGGTTTATTGTGATGCCTGTTAACGGGGTCACTGTTTTCAGAATAATTGCAGCCCAGCCCCATCCCAAGAGACCATCTTAGGGTTGGCTCTAATTAATCTTGTCTGTGTATAGGGGTAGCCTCTAATTTGAGGTAAACACCTCCTCTGATTGGTCAGAGCTATGGGTCTAAAGATATTATTTCAGTAAGTGCCACATGGGATTAGTGCCTATGCATATCATTATTATTATTATGCATTTGAACAGCATTGACATGTTCTTCAGCATATTGCAGATTATTATTAATAAACATTCTTTATGAAACTCTTACATATTACGCAGCACTGTACAATAGATAGGGGAGACATTACAACGTATAACACAGGGACATTACAGTGTTAAACAATGGTACACAAGATAGTGATGTAATAAACAATGGTGTGCAGATTGCAAGGTAGGGAAAAATATAGAAGACAAGTCACTGGGTCCATGTGGGGGCAGAGAAGAACACACTGGGAAGAGGACCCTGCCAAATAGGCTTACAATCTCAGTGAAAAAATGTACAATCTAAGGCAATAGGCTTACAATTTTAAATCTTATGCCACTCTCTGTCCTCTAGCCTTGGGATAATGTGGCAGAAAACCAAGCAACCCAGCAGAAGCTGATGCAAACATGGAGACAACATACAAACTCTATGCAAGTAGTAAGCTTTACAAGCCACCTAGCCATCGTGCTATGCACTGGGAAAGACACAATAGCCAACATAATATAAAAAATATTCTCATGACACAGTGCAGATTTAGGCCTCTTGCACACTGCACACGATTCCGATTCCGCTTTTTAATCTGTTTTTACATCCGATTCAGATTCCGATTTGCAGTGTGCAGGGAGCAATCTGCAAATCAGAATCTGAATCGGATGTAAAAACTGATTAAAAAGCGGAATCTGAATCGGAATCGTGTGCAGTGTGCAAGAGGCCAAATACATTAAATAGCTTATTCAAACCCTAAGTGACAACAGGATATTTAATGTTTGTCCATAATATCTGGCTATATAGAGAGAATGCACTATATACTTCAGACCTATTGTATAAGTATAACCAGCGTCCTGATTATCATTTTGATCCCCACTATATGACCATTAGCACTACTGCCTTGATTACAGCATTTATAAAGGTAGAACAAAAAGTGTGACATTCGGATACTCAACACCCCTTCGTAAGCCAGCCACACCCTCTCTCTGCTCAATAGCAGAGCAATGGAAGGATACCATTGCCCAAACCACAAAAACAAGTTTGAGCTTGGCAACTAGACTGTTCACAACGTTTAAAAATATAACAACTATGATTTTGTTCGACATAAGTGTGGTTATATTAAGAGGTAAGTCTTGTTGATGGGTATTGAGAATGTTTATTTATTTACTGATATTCTAAAAGTTCAAAATAGCTTTTTTTTTTTTTTTTTACTAAAGTACCTGCATTAGTTTCAGCTGCATTTTGGTAGGTTTAAGATTATATAGGCTACATATGCTGGTTTCTATAAATTAAATTAAATACATTAAGAAATAATTTGCAACTTATTGCATTTTCTTATTTTAATATTCCTATGAAAACAGGCACACTTTTATATCATTTTACTACTAATAGAAAGTTCCATATGCCAATAAAATACACAACATCTCAATTTCAGATACATATAAATATAAATGGCATAATGAATAAAAAATATTACTCTATAAATTGATGCAGCATTAAAAGGTAACATTTTCTCTGGTAATTAGAGGGTTAATCTTCAAATATGGTTGTTCTAAGTACAGTACTTACTTGAAAAGTGTTGAACGACTTCAGATGGAGTAAGTCGCCTGTTGACACCTAGCATTCAATTAATCGAAGAAACAGTTAGAATTTGAAGTGTAATGTAAACATATATTATCAACATATATTATCAACATAACATTACACATAAAAAAACACTGGCATAATCTAATATTAGCACATAATCCCACTGATTGCATAACTGTCACAATACAAAACAAGTGGGAGGAGATCAATGTGCGTGAATGGAAGAACCTGCGAGCAGCTATAAATTGTGTTTATGAACATATTCCTCAATGTAAAAATAGACCAGTGTATTTACACCCAGGAGCTATAGTTAGGTTGAAAGTATGTTACCGAAATGTTGTATTGATTTATTTTCAAGGCAGTTCATCTAGATTAGTTGAAAAAGAAGATCACAAATGATATGAGCACTAAACGTCTCATGACAGATTCCAGGAACATGCAAAGTGGAGTGAAGAATTCTCTGTAAGAATCCACCATATTTACAGATTGACAGTGGTTTTTTTTACTTTGAAGAATATACCACATCCAAGTTTTTGTAACTCTATATCTTTATTGAGAAAATGGCATCTTGAAAATACTAATTGAACACTAAAACTAGAGTCCATGAGCTGTTTACTCCAGTCCGCTAAGTTGAAGGTCTTATCTAACATGCTATACAAAGAAAGAAAAAGGGAAGGAAAACCTCAAACATTTTTGACAACAGAACATTCTGATCTAGATATGTTCCTATTGAAGAACAGTAGAAAAAGATCCTACGACATTTCAGAGGACCTCGTCGTAACAAGTTGTTGGAGTTGATGATGCCAGAGAAAGTTAGAGCTGATGATACTAGAGAAAATGTAATAAACAAAACAAAAAACATTCTATAGACTGCATCTTTACAAGTTTGTCACGTCACTATCAAGTAGATAAATACAAAGGGAAAAACTTCAACATCACTGCCCCTCGATCTAGAGGTGGGAATCAAACAAGGAAATTAATTATTAAGTATTTATATAGCGCCGACATCTTCTGCAGCGATGTACAGAGTATATTATCAAAGTATATATTGTGTTGTCCTCTAACAGGGTGACATCATTACATAGTGGATAGCACACTTGCCTTACATGGCTGGAGTCCCTAATCTAAACCTGGGGAAGGCCACTACCTGCATGGATATTGTATGTTCTTGTGTTTGTGTGGGATTCCTCTGGACACTGATTTCCTTCCACGTTCCAAAAACATACTTTGAAAGAGACACTGAAGCTAAAAAAAATTATGATATAATGATTTGTATGTGTAGTACAGCTAAGAAATAAAACATTAGAAGCAGAGACATAAGTCTAATATTGTTTCCAGTACAGGAAGAGTTAAGAAACTCCAGTTGTTATCTATGCAAAAGAGCCATTGAGCTCCACGACTTTCTGTCTTCTGAAGCTCGTTATCTCAACCGTCAGTCGTATTTTCTTTTTCTCTGCAGAGAAAGGTTCGAAAGTTCACATGCCTGCTCTTTAAAATCATTTAGAATGCTGAGTAGTGTGTAAACTGAAAATATTAGAGAATGATGCAATGTTATAAAAAAACGATATAACTGAAAATAAAAATAGGAGGAAATAGGAAATATTTTCTTTGCTACTAATGTTCTAGTAATTATCCGTACTACACAACCAATTCATTATATCATAATTTTTTTTTCGCTTCAGTGTCTCTTTAAGTTAACTCTCACTCTCCCTCCAAATCAAATTGCAATAAGTTGGAACTAGATATGAAGTTATTTAAGGATTTTCTACAGACCAATATTTTATGCTTTGTTTTCTTTTATTTAAAACGCCAAATAATTTGGGTCCTGCAACATGACAGTCATCTTAAATGCTAAATAAGAGCAGAGATACTCAGGTAGACAAAATTAGACTAATGGCAAAACCAGAAAAAATGATTATGCTACATTGCAGTTAAAAAGTAGAAATTTGTGTGCATATGATGAGATTCACTTAGGATCACTCTATTTTGCTAGTACAGTAGATGCTTGCCATTCTCATGGAATCTAGCTCAACTGAAAAACTAGATACAGTAATGGAACCCCTTCTGCAAAAAAGTGCTCGGACACTATGGATTTGTGGAAGTGATGTCAGGTTTACTTTAAAAAATGTGTCCTTCTCCAGTGCACAGTGATGACTATACTTTTATATAGTCATTGCATGTAATGGCATAACATCTGCTGAATGGCTGTAATAAAGCATGTAAAGGCAATGGAGATGAGGTCAAGTCATCCAAAGTATCACTGGGGAGTCCACCAAAGGTCACCACAAACTAATAAAGCAGCAGGCTGATTAACAGAAATGGCAAAACTTTCACAAGCATTTACTGGCAATTTATCCTGCTTTAGTCTGCTATTATAAGTTAAAAATGAACTGTAGCGAAAACGTGGGAAAAAAATCAATACATTGCTAAGCGAGAAGTTAAAAACTAGAAGAGGGATCAAGAAAGGATTGATATTTGCCATGTAATTTGTTCATATTGTTTGATCCACAATCAGCCTGCACGTAATCATCTTAAAGAGAACCAGAGATGAAGCAACCTCATGTATTTTACCTTATAAATCAGTGGGAACATGACAGTAAACACCTAATCTGCTCTTTGTTACATTGTTCTCTGTTTAATTTGCCTGTTATCACCTCTAAGATAAGAATCCCGACTAAGCAGTCGGTCTGGCTTTGCTACAGAATAATTATAGCTGAGACTGTGTTCTTTGCTGTCTTCAAGTCCAAGCCTGCCCCCTGCTGGCTTTGCTCAGGAATCATTATAGCTGAGTCATTATAGCAAAGCCAGAATCAATGCTCAGTCCGGGATTCTTATCTCAGCTAGATAACAGACACTTTTAGCAGTGAGGATAGAACAGAGAGCATGGTAAATGTTTTCTCTAATGTTCCCACTGATTTCTATGGTAAAATACACAAGGGTGCTTCGTCTCTGGTTCACTTTAACTACTGGCAGACATGAAAAAAACAGCACCAGCTGCCATTATCCATAACCACACCCCCTAACAATGCAATAGGCTAAGGGCCTATTTCCACTAAATGCGCATTCTGGATGCAGAAAACTGACTCCAATGAATGCCTATGGGAAATCTGCATCAGAAAAATCTTTCTGCATCCAGAATCTGTGTGTAGTGGAAACAGGCCCTACATTTTTTTATATATAGATATACATATGCACAGTGGGAGATACTGGTTGCTTGGCAGTTGGAAACAGCTGTTATTTCCCTCAATGAAACGAGGTTAACAGAAAGCAAACTGTCAGGACATAGGTCCTGACATTGTTCTGTGGGAGGGGTTTTACCACAATATCAGCCATACAGACCTCCTTGATGATCTATGCCAGAAAAGGTAAAGATTTGTCATGGGAAAAGGGATATCAGCTACTGATTGGGATGAAGTTCAATCCTTAGTTACGGACCCTCTTGAAACAAACCAGTATTATGCTTATATGGGATCTAAGGCTAATTATTATAGATGTATATTATATATTTAATACAACAAATAGATTGTTAAGTTTGTTTGTTTGTTTTATTAGTGAAGTAAGACATTTTACATATAAGGATTCTATTTTGCCATCTGTATTCAGTTCCATGGTTAATACTCACATACAATATCCATGTCAAAGCTGATCAAATCAATAAAAATTCAAAAAAGTATTAGTATAAAATTGAAACCAATTAAAATGAATGAATAAAAAACAGTGTAATGGATCTGACAAGTAAAATTGGCGTGAAAAATAATCAATCTGAAGATAATCTGGCACAAGGTTTGTACAAAGTCTACAGATCGGTATCACAAATATTCCTAAAGGGGCCCATACACCAACGATTTTCCCGCCGATATACAGCCGTTTCGATCACAGTGATCGAAACGGCTGTGAAATCGCCGCGCACACCGCTGACAGAACAATCGATTTCCATCCAAAATCGATCGTTCCCGTCGATTCCCGCCGCCCCATCTGTGCGGAAGATTTTCCTCGGTCGCCGGCGGGTCGGGAGTGCGTCGTTAGCGGCGTTTGAATGCCGACGACCGACGCAATGCAGCGGGTATACATTACCTGCTCCGGCCGGCGCGAGTCCCCTGGTCTCTGCGGTTTTCTTCTCGCTCCGGTCCGTTCCTGCTGCACAGAACTTCCTGTCCCGGCAGGAAGTTTAAGCAGTAGAACGCCCTCTACTGTTTAAACTTCCCCTGGACAGGAAGTTCAGTAGCCGGGGCCCGGAGCGAGAAGAAAACCGCAGAGACCAGGGGACTCGCGCCGGCCAGGGCAGGTAATGTATGCTTGCGGGGGGTGTGACGGGGGGTGGCACTAGCAGTGGCAGCAGCTCCACAGATTGTGATCGGTTTCAGGCTGAAATCGATTCAGAATCTGTTTGCAGTAAAGGTGGCCATATGATCCCTCTCTGATCAGATTCGATCAGAGAGGGGTCTATCTGTTGGTCGAATCTGATGGAAAATCGACCAGTGTATGGCCACCTTTAGTAGCTCTGCAGGGTGAGCATACAAACATGTATTTGGTAATATTACTAGTATATGGATCTCTGCAAGTCACATAAATAAGTTGCAGCATCAAGTTATGTAAACACCACACACAATACAAATCACTCAGATTAAAGGACAACTGAAGCGAGAGGTATATGGAGGCTGCCATATGCATTTCATTTTAAGCAATACCATTTGCCTGGCAGCCCTGCTAGTATATTTGGCTGCAGTAGTGTCTGAATCACACCAGGAACAAGCATGCAGCTAATCCTTTCAGATCTGACAAAAATGTCAGAAACACACGAAAAAAGAAAGATCACTGGGTCTCAACCTGGATTTTGCAATTATAGCTTTGGCTTTATTAGCACCATATTAGCACCATAGTAGCAGACAACACGACGTTTCGGCCCAACAGCCTTTATCAACACTTGATAAAGGCCGTTGGGCCGAAATGTCGTGTTGTCTGCTACTATGGTGCTAATATGGTGCTAATAAAGCCAAAGCTATAATTGCAAAATCCAGGTTGAGACCCAGTGATCTTTCTTTTTTCGTGTGTTGTCTGCCTGCACCTCTGGTGGATCTGGGTGCTACTGGATCGACTCCCTGGTACATAAAGTTTGTGGTTTGAGCCCGGAGACACTGCTTTTTCTTCAAAAATTTCAGAAACACCTGATCTGCTGCAAACCTGTTCAGGGTATATGGCTAAAAGTGTTGGAGGCAGAGGATCCACAGGACAGCCAATTAACTGGTATTGTTTTAAAGGAAATAAATATGGCAGCCTACATATACCTTTCACTACAGTTGTCCTTTAAGAGAATAAGCAATGATGCACTCACCCTGGAGTCCAGTGTGCACCGTCATTCCAGTTTGGTTTAAATCATCCATGGAGGCATATTTTCTTGCTTTATGACTCATTTTGTTTTTGTATCAATGCAATAGTTGTCAAGAAATCATTGCTATGTAGAGGCAATACAGACTAACGAGTAATGAATTGTGATGTTATGTAAGACATATTCCTGTCCAGCTGAGCCCATTGTTTAACCACTTCACCACTGAGGGATTTTACCCCTTGAGCACCAGAGCAATTTTCACCTTTCAGCGCTCCTTCCATTCATTCGTCTATAACTTTATTATTACTTATCACAATGAAATGAACTATATCTTGATTTTTTCGCCACCAATTAGGATTTCTTTAGATGGTACATTATGCCAAGAATTATTTTATTCTAAATGTGTTTTAATGGGAAAATAGGAAAAATGTGGGAAACAAAAATATTTTTCAGTTTTCAACCATTGTAGTCTTTAAATAATACATGCTACTGTAATTAAAATCCTTGAAATGTATTTGCCCATTTGTCCCGGTTATTACACAGTTTAAATTATGTCCCTATCACAATGTTTGGCGCCAATATTTTATTTGGAAATAAAGGTGCATTTTTTAAGTTTTGCGTCCATCCCTAATTACAAGCCCATAGTTTATATAGTAACAGTGTTGTACCCTCTTGACATAAAAATTTAAAGAGCTCAGCCCCTAAGGTAACTATTTATGTTTTTTTTTTATTGTAATTTTTTTCTTTTTATTACAAAAAAATAAATAAATTGGGGAGTGTGGGAAGTAATGAGTTAATTTATAGTGTAAAAGTATTTATGTGTATATGAAAAATGCTTTTGGGTGTAGTTTTACTATTTGGCCACAAGATGGCCACATTAATTTTTTTCGCAATGATCGCGCTGCTTCTCATAGAAGCAGCCAATCATTGCTGGGGGGCTGAGATCAACGAACGGGAACGGTTTTTCCTGTTCATTGATCTCCGGGCGAGCAGCCGGCGGCGTGCACAAGCGAGCAGGAGAGCAGACAGTGGTGGTAGCGGCGGGAGGTGCGTACCTGAATAGGTACAGGCTTACTTAATAGAAAGGACTGAGATTCAAACCGTGCTCTGTAAGGTCAGAGGTGACGCCCTTAACAAGTACACTATTCAGCCACTTTTTATAGTGTAGATTCTCTTTAAAGAGAAGAGCTTTATATATAAACTGTCAGACATGAAAAGCAAAGAGCTGACAATTCCTATTCTGTGCACATGCTATCTCATCTATTGTCCCCTTCCTTCCTTTCAGCTGGCCAGAAGTAACTAAAAAGTGTCTGCCAATTGCTTCAAAAGAATGGTTATAGGGAATTTTAAAAGTAAAGGGAAGTAAATAGGAATGTTCCAGACTAACAGGAATAAGAAAGTACAATAAACTTTTAGGAGATCATCAAGTGTTAGGCACAAACAGTACTTCATCCGGAGTCCCTATTATTCATCACCTTATGATGCAATGCCAGTTGCCAGATACTGACTGATGGTGTTGCAGCGCACACATTCAAATAGTAGCCAAGATGTTGGGGCTGTATCTTCAATCATTCTGATACATTGGTAGGAAAAAGATCCCAGAGGAAAAGTCAAACAGTCACCAGAAGGTACAATTCTCTTAAAATGCAGGTAGAAGTGAGATCACTTTTGAGCCACAATTCCTGTGCACCCCAGCTGGCCTGGGTCATCTGTTCTTCTTTCCTTTCCCCATTTGCTTTTCACTTTCCCCAAGCTGTCGCCTTTCATTTGGATTGCCAAGATTCTCCTTGGGACAGAGGAAACAGAGTTTCCTTGGCTTGGCAGTGATTGATTGTCTACAGCGCTTCCTCCCCAAAGAACATCACCAGTCAGCATACCACAGGTACCAACAGTTGTGCTGCATAGGGGTAGCAGAGCTGTGAGAAAAGTGTAATGCATATGGTTGTAGTATCTGTATACTGATGTTTTAGAATGCCATTCTGTAGCAGCAGATATTACAGTTTCCTACACCTGCAGACTAACCAAGAAGTGGAAGAGACACAACCCCAGGGAGCAGATAATGTCTAATAATTCCCCTGCCTACTCTCACACTGAACCATACCTCTACCTATGCCTAACCCTAAGACCCCACCTGATGCCTAACCAGTAACTACTCCACCCCGTGCCTTACCCTAAACCACTCCACCTAGCTGCCTAGCCTATACCACTCCACCCCCTCTGCTTAACCTTAACCACTCACGCCGCTGCCCAACCTTAGGATTTTAAACGGTGCTTGTCCTGCACAATTTTTATCTCTTCCAGGAACCAAGAGCTACTTACGCTTTAAAGGAAACTAGAGCTCAGTAATATAAAAAGATTTATACATACCTGGGGCTTCCTCCAGCCCCATCCGCTCCGATCGTTCCCACGCCGCTGACCTCCGCTGTCTGTAGCTCCGATACCGGGTCCCCGCACTTCCGTCAGTCGGAGCCAGTCTGGCGTAAGAGAAGGGCGCCCTCTACGTATCTCTCCAGCAGCTGCTAGAGAGATACGCAAAGAGCGCACTTCTCCGGTGTAGACTGGCTCTGACTGACGGCAGTGATGGGACCTGGTACAGAAGCAACGGTGGAGGGCGGCGTGGGAGCAATCGGAGCGGATGGGGCTGGAGGAAGCTCCAGGTATGTATAAATCTTTCTATATTACTGGGCTCTGGTACACTTTAAATATTGCTGAAGCTTTCCACTAAGAAATGTGTTGCTTTTTCTTATCTTTCATGTTTATGAGTGTTATGATGTATTTGACAAATATTTCACAAAGGTGCACACACCAAACTGCATGTTGTTATGATGTTTTCTAAAATACGTTACTGTTTTAACTTCTGCATAATAACAGAAATTCTACCTGAATTCATCAGCGGATTCTTTAATAGGAATTAATGATATTGTCCATGTCTTGTGACAATTAGAGAGGAAACAAATTTGATAAATATTTTCCGGTAATTATAACTGTACATGTTACTAAAGAAAATGTCTCACCTTATTAGTGATTACATTAATTAAATGGAGCATGCTATAACATCTTGAATTAGAAAAGGTGGCTAATATTTTTTTTCTTGTTTTCTTTTTTTTTCTCTTCATTTAACTGAAGATGAGAGGACTTATAAGAAGGCATGCCAATTGTAGTTGCAGTGGAAAATTGTGAAAGAATGTAATTAGCATTAAGGATAAAAAAGATATAATTCAACTGATTTAACACTCTAAATGTAGCATCTACTGCACATCCAAACTATCTTTTCAATCTTGACATTTATTACTATTTTGCATTTATGTACAGTATATAAGACTGACGCATTTCTGATGCACTTAACATAGAACAATTCACACCACTCACTGTTCTACCATGGAGCTCACAATGTGAGCAGTCAAGGCCAAATTTTTTTGTTGACGCCAATTAATCTACCTGTGTTTTTTGAGGTTATAGAAGGAAATAGGAGCACCCCATGTAACTCTAGGCAGATTGTATTCTGTCTAAGATGCAAACTTAAAGTGTACAAGAGACTGAGGATACTTACCTTTTTATACATACCTGGGGCTTCCTCCAGCCCCATGCGCATGGATCACTCCCACGCCGCCTTTCTCCGCTGCCTCTGTCTGATGGTACAGGGTCCTGTAACTTCTTCCATTCACGGCCAGTGTGTGCAAGAAGAAGTGTGTGCTTTACGTATCTCTCAACTGACTGCTGGAGATATGTAAATCGCTCTTCACTTCAGAATCAGAATTCTTTATTTCACCAAGCATGGTTGGGTTATGCCCGGAATTATTTTTGGCACATACATATAGCTCAGGGAGAAGACATAGGTAGAGACATAGATAGATGGCGGCAAACAGCAAGAGCAAGAGTTTGCATTATCTTACATTACATTATACATCAATTCAATATACATCGCAGTCCCGGAGTGACCCCGAGATGTCCAACGGTTAGTCTTGTGGGCTGGTTAGTTCATTTGGCTGATTGTCCATGGCACAGCCCTCCTCACTGCTTGTTGGGGCTAGCACTGATGGAAATATGTGGAGGGAATTTAAGTGGTTGACCGCCGATGGGAAGAAAGAGTTTCTGTGTCTAGCAGGCTTTGTGGGGATGGCTCGAAGTCTCCGGCCCAATGACAGCAAACTGATGTATCGGTGGCCTGGGTGTGAGGGATCGTTAGCAATCCTCTATGCCCTGGATTTCAGTGACGGAAGTGAGGGAAGGGGGCACCCAATAATCTTCTCCGCCGACCTAATGACCCTCTGTAGTTTGACCTTGTCCCTGGCGGTGGCAACAGCATGCCAGACTAAGATGGAAGTGCAGAGAATCTACTCAATGGTGGCGGAGTAGAAGCAGGTCATAATTTCTTGGGTCATGCCGACCTTCCTTAGCTGTCGGAGGAAGTAGAGTCTTTGCTGGGCCTTCCGTTGGATGGCAGTGATATTGGGCTCCAGCTGAGATCACTGGAGATAGTAGTGCCCAGAAGATGGGCACAGGGCACTCTAGCTACCTTAGTGCCTTCAATATAGATTGGGGTGGGGTGGGAGTGGACCTCCTGAAGTCAATGATTAGCGCTACAGTTTTTGCGGCATTGAGCACCAGCCTGTTCTCCTTGCACCAGTTGCAAATTCTCTCTCTTGCATCCAGACTGGCCGCGACTGGAGGAAGCAATGAGACCCGATACCGGAGCTGCAGGCAGCGGAGGACGGCGGCGTGGGAGTGATCTGTGCGCATGGAGCTGGAGGAAGCCCCAGGTATGTATAAAAAGGTAAGTATCCTTGGTCTCTGGTACACTTTAAGACTTGTAAGCATTATTTGAAGCTACATTGTGAACAGAAGAATAGAATAATAATTAAATTATCTCTCAGTGCACAATTAAAGTTCATGATTAAGTTAAAAAAATAACCAGAAGTGGCTTTTTTGAAGTAGAAGAAGAAGAAGAAATTGCAGTCAAACTACTTCTCCAGCCACTGCCTGAAGAAGACAATTAAATGTGTTCTGTGTTTTGGCTTCCCCCTCTCCCCCATGGGAGTTTTTCCATGAAATATTTGATGTTTTGCTTTCCCATTTCCTCATTTCCTTTGGACGGGCTCATTTCCTGTGGGAGGTGCTTTTAACCTCTTCAGCCTGCAGGTTGTTTTCACCTTATGGACATGAGCATTTTCATATTTCATCGCTCCTCTCATTTATTTGTCAATAACTGTATCACTACTTATCACATCTAAATGATCTATTTACCAATTTGTCTTGGTTATCCCAAAATTTAAATTATATCCATAGTGCAATGTATGGGGATAATATATTATTTGGAAATAAAGGTATAGTTTTTTATATTATTTTTGTGATTTCGTTTCATCACATGAACTTGTACCACGTTTAGTGGTATCTCAAACCACACATCAACTATGTATGTATTTGCACTTGTATTGCTGGATGAAGGGGAGTAACTAGACATTACTGGACCCCCCTGTGAAACTTTATATGCCCCCTCCCCCGTTTTCTGCACAGGTAAACTGAGAACCAATGTTATTCAGTTGGCTAATGCACACTTGAATGTGTTTTCTCCATGCAGATGAAAACAGTCAGCAGTGAAACACTGCACGCATTTTCTCTATCAATTACATTCGCTTCTGTGATAAAACGTGCATGCTTTCATACATACAGACACACATGGAGTGCAGAACACATGCACAGAAAACTGTCAGATGAGGTGCTGACATCACACTGTGGGAGGGGTTTCACCACAATATCAGCCATACAGAGCCCCCTGATGATCCGTTTGAGATAAGGAAAAGTTTTCTCATGGGAATGGGGGTATCAGTTACTGATTGGGATGAAGTTCAATCCTTGGTCATGGTTTCTCTTTAAGATTGAATAAAGTTTTTCCAGCCTCTCCCCCATGCATGGGCCATTTGGCTGGATTCATTTGCATTGCTGATGTGCAACCGTAGCAAAAAGCATCTGCTCCGCTCCACTTTTCCAACCCCCATGTCCTTGCCAGCCCTACTAGTTTGTCACTATTTGTGATGCATCAGGAGCATGTGCAGGACATGGGTATGCTGCTACTTAAAGGACAACTGAACCGAGAGGTATACAGTATGGAGGCTGAGATATTTAATTCCTTTTAAACAATTCCTGTTGCCTGGCAGTCCTGCTGATCTATTTGGTGGCATTAGTGTCTGAAACAAGCATGCAGCTTATCTTGTCAGATCTGACAATAATGTCATAAACTAGAGTTGATTAACTAAAAAAATTAGTGCGAGTAACCTCCTGTTACTCGTGCTAGTTCCATAGCCTTAAATGTGATGGGCTGCACGCTACACATGCTACTGGCCAAGTAGCATGGGTAATCACAGGAGCACATGCAATGCTGCGGGTAGTGCAGAATAGCAAGCGCTAGTAATTTATGCTGCCTCCCTGCAAATAAGGAGTGCTCCTCTCAAGTGACAGGCAGCCTATTGGGCCAATCAGAGTGCGGGGATCACGGGGATGAGCTTCAAGGGGCTCAGGGCGGGAGGAAAGGAGCACTCCTTATTTCAAGGAAGGCAGCATTAGTTACTAGCGATCGCTATGCTGCACTACCCGCAGCATAGCGTGCACTCCTGTGATTACGAGCGATACGCGACCAGTAGCGCACGTAGCGTGCAGCCCATTACATTTAAGGCACGCTGTGGAAATAGCTTGAGTAACAGGAGGTTACTTGCACTATTTTCTTTAGTGAATCAAACCCCCTGATCTGCTGCATGCTTGTTCAGGGGCTATGGCTAAAGGTATTAGAGGCAGAGAATCAGCAGGTCAACCAGGCAACTAATATTTGTTATTTCAATGAATGCTGTGCTATTGCCTGCTATACATATTCCTTCTTGTAATGTAAAAACCAGAACAACTTAAAAAATAAGATAAAACCAACATATAGAATGTAGGTCGGAAGACACAAAGGAGAGCACAGTGGAATGCAAAAAAGGCATCTAGTATTAATTAAAAGAAAATAAATGTGGCAGTCTCCACATCCCTCTTTCGCCACTTGTTCTTTAAACCCTCTGGCTACCCCTTCCCATGTGTTCATCTGTCCTCCGATCAGACAAATGCCTGCATCTCCTCTTGCCATTTGTCGTGGGTTTCTCTCCACCCCCCACCGCAGAAGCCCCACGTGGTCAAAGCGTCACTGCCTAGGACCTCCATCTTATTTTCCACAAATGTGTTTCAAAAAGATCTTCCGCTGTAGATCTTAGTTTAATATTTACATGGATCCCTTGAAATATTCGGGCTATAAAATATGGGGTTACACACCCACTTATTGGGCCAACACTCAAAATTCTGTATGACCTAATGATGAAATGGAATAGGAGGGCTGGCACGTCCTCCTTGGTCACACTAAGAGATAACATAGAATTCCCCGCAGGTAGTCAAAAAAACTGGTTTGTCTCTAACAGAGTGAACAGTGAAATACGGATTCTGGACCTAGTAGGAGATCATGAGCTGGGAATCACTGGCCTTTTAGAAGAAAGGAATGATATCCATGCCTGGGACAGATTGCAAATTAACAGTTTCCTTAGATCCTTAGATAAGAAAAGACCAGGTATAAGACCCAATATAAATATGGTAGAAAAATGTATTTTTCTTAAAGAAAAACTGGCAAAATTATTATTATGGGTGTATACGTTTATTCAAGGGGAAACCTCAGAGAAACTCCCTTCGTGGCAAAAAAATAAATAAAAAAAAAAAGGATCTAGGAAAAAAACGGGGAAAAGATTTATGGCATACGATCTACCATATTATCTGAAAATACCCAAATCGTAAATTACAACTTACCCAATATAAAATATTGTCCAGATGGTATCTTACCCCGGCAAGAATGGCTAAATTCTCCAAAGACGGTGCAGATAGATGCTGGAGGTGTGACTAGGGAGGAGCTGATCAGACCCAAATGTGGTGGGCCTGCCCTCAGGTGAACAAGTTCTGGCAAGCTATTGAAGGTTTTTGGAGTAGATTTATGCAAAAAACTGTACATATAGTATGCTTAGAAGCTGTTTTTGGAACTGTAGAAAATTAAAAGAACAGCCAGTTAAAAGAGCTGAGAGAAATTGGGAGCCTGGTCAGGGGCAAATCCAGGTTTCCAAGGGGGGGATTCCTGAAAGCGGCGTGTGGGCGTGGCCAAAACATGGTGTGGGTGGAGCCAAATACTAGCAGTTTGTAGGCTAAATTGCACCCAGGGTGAGGGCGTAAAATGCGCCCCCAACGTGGAAACAGGTATAGGTGCCCGCAGTATAGGTAGCCAGCTATAGGTCCCCCCCAGTATAGGTAGCCCATATAGTTGCCCCCAGTATAGCTTAGATAGGTATATGTCCCCAGTATAGCTTAGATAGGTATATGTCCTCAGTATAGGTTAGATAGGTATATGTCCGCAGTATAGATTAGATAGGTATATGTCCCCCAGTATAGATTAGATAGGTATATGCCCCCCAGTATAGATTAGATAGGTATATGCCCCCCAGTATAGATTAGATAGGTATATGCCCCCCAGTATAGGTTAGATAGGTATATGCCCCCCAGTATAGATTAGATAGGTATATGCCCCCCAGTATAGATTAGATAGGTATATGCCCTTCAGTATAGATTAGATAGGTATATGCCCCTCAGTATAGCTTAGATAGGTATATGCCCCAGTATAGATTAGATAGGTATATGCCCCCCAGTATAGGTTAGATTAGGTATATGCCCCCCAGTATAGATTAGATAGGTATATGTCCCCCAGTATAGATTAGATAGGTATATGCCCCCCAGTATAGATTAGATAGGTATATGCCCCCCAGTATAAGTTAGATTGGTATATGCCCCTCAGAATAGGTTAGATTAGGTATATGCCCCCCAGTATAGATTAGATAGGTATATGCCCCCCAGTATAGGTTAGATTAGGTATATGCCCCCCAGTATAGATTAGATAGGTATATGCCCCCCAGTATAGGTTAGATTAGGTATATGCCCCCCAGTATAGATTAGATAGGTATATGCCCCCCAGTATAGATTAGATAGGTATATGCCCCCCAGTATAGATTAGATAGGTATATGCCCCCCAGTATAAGTTAGATTGGTAATATGCCCAGAATAGATTAGATAGATAGGCGGGGGGAGCGGGGAGAGAGGAGTTTCCACTTACCTGCCTTGATCCTGCACGCAGCTTCTATCTTCATCCACTCCCGGCGCGCGTCGCATCGGTAAGAGCTCCCCCTGTGATGACATGCGGTTACGTCATCACAGGGGGCGCTGTTACCATAACGACAGACGCCGGCCGGGACAGGATGTAGATAGAAGCTGGTAGGATCGAGGAAGGTAAGTGGAAAATCTTCTCCCCGCAGCTCTGGTGCCTGTACGCCCGCTGCCCGCCGCCAGCAGCAAGCGAGGCCCCCGCAGCGTGAGGCCTCGCATGCCCCTGCTCATGCTGCCAGTCAGACCCTCGGATCCTCCGCCCGGCCGCACACACATACGGCAGCCCCACTTCTGGTCTCGGTGCAGGGGGGGGTTCTAGACACCCGAACACCCCCCTCGGTGCGCCAGTGCTGGTAGCACGTAATATCCTAGGAAAACAATGGAAAGATAAGGATCCAATAGACTTGGAGACGTGGTTTGCTGGGATGTGTCTCTTCTGGGAGGAGGCCATTGAGTAGGGGACAGAGAATATAGGGGAGCTGAGTAAGATAAAACGATTAAAAAAATCTTTGGATGGACCTATTACGGAGGGAGGAGGACATCAGCACCACGTGACCACAGGTCGGGATCTCTGTGTCGCTTGACTCTCATATGACTGGTCTTTATTCAATTGTGCAAATGTTCTGCACCTTGGAAGCACCAGGAACTTCTTCTTTCTCCTTGTTTGACCACATTTTGGGTGATAGGATCCCATCTGTTGTTTTTTGCCTGTTTATGTACACATGATTGGTGAAGTACCAGATGCTGCTATAGCAGACAGTGATCATTTGCCAGTATAATAATAATAATAATAATAGTCTACTAGAGTTAATGTATAAGGGCTTCCCAAACCAGCACCATTTGCTTACTTTTTGCAATGAGTTTTGGAAAGCAAAATATGTTTAAAAAACAGCCCATTGAAAATATATGTAAGATAAGAATAGCCAGTTGAAAGCAAAAAATGCTAAATGTATCTTCCTTCTCCCTCTAAATGGTTGTAGATTTTTTTTAGTAATAGATAAATGCTCTATTTAAAGACTGATGAATAGAAAAATTGGAGCAGACTCATTAGCTTGCACAACTCTGAAAATGCATAGACTGATAATGTCAAGAAATTAAATATGTTGACACTTTTATGAGCTGAGAATGACTACAACTCAGTGAAGATAAAACAACCTGTAATTTAGTCATTGCTACATAAAGACAGGTAGACCGCTTCTTCTTCAGTGTATATGCCATGCTATCTGACTGTCATAAAACATTGCCTTACTTATAACATACACTAAACAAGTACAGTAAAATAATCCAGTTACATTTTAAGGAAAATGGCTGTATCATTAAGAGGGTAATTTACATACGCCTACATGCCCCATTCCAGCTATGAATTTAAGATGGACAAAGAAATTCAATCTAGTTCTCTTTCTGTCTTGATATTAACCTTTTCCTGACCGCATCACGGTGACGGGCGTGGCCGCGGCGGCAGCCCCAGGACCGCCTAACGCCGATTGGCGTAAAGTCCTGGGGCTCCGATTTGCAGGAGATCGCGCGCAGGCTGCGCGCGCATCTGCTGCTTGGGTGGCGGAGCTCAGCCCCGCCTTCAGTCTCCGAGCGGCTATTGCCGCTCGGGAGACTGTTAGATGGCGTGATCGCCATCTATTTACTCTGTGCAGCGCTGCGATCAGCAGCAGCGCTGCACTGGGGACAGCCGTGTGACACGGCTGTCCCCCTGGGGGACAAGAGAGCGATCGTCTCTCATAGGCAGAGGAATTAGCCCTGCAGTCCTCAAGAGCTTAAAGCGGATCCGAGATGAAAAACTAACTATAACAAGTAACTTGTCTATATATCTTAGCTAAAGTTTAGATAGTTTACACAGCAAATCTAGCTGCAAACAGCTTTAATAGAATAAGAATATTTCTTCCTGTGATACAATGACAGCAGCCATGTTGTTTGTAAACATTACACAGAGGCAGGCTTATCTGCATCTTGAGCAAAGAAAACTAATCCCCCCTCCTCCCCTCTACCTCTGAAATCTCTGGCTAGTAATACCTCCCTCTCCTCCTGCCCAGACTGAGCTCCCATGAGCCCTTGCTACTGCCAAGGCTCTCTGAAAACCTGTGGGAGTGGTTTATTTAGTTTATAGGGAATTAGAGCATTAAAACAAAAACAAAAAAGTATTTGGCTTGAGGAATGCCCTATAAACAATAGGAAAGGAACACAATTATGCAGTGAGTAAAAGTTCGTCTCGGATCCACTTTAATATACGGTACTATATTTTTTGTACAGTTCTGAACCAGTTCTGTATAATGCCTGAAGAAGAATCTTAAAGTTTACAATGCTTGCAATAAACCATGTACAGTTAAGCCTGCTACACAACTTCAATTTTGATTGGCCAATCACTGACCATTTTTACCACCTCCATGTAGCATGAGGGTCAACAGATTTTGAATCCTATAAGGAGATTGTGTAATCGCTCATACTACATAGAGGTGGTAAGAATGGTCAGTGATTGGCCAATCATAAATAATTGAAAGTGTGTACTAGGCTTTAGTCTTTAAAGGAAACCAGAGGTGAAAATAAACTGATGAGAAAAACAATTATATCTATCCTCCTTCTCCTAGAAATTACTTTTTTTTTAGATATCCCATGGTTTTATTTTATATTTGAACTTAGTTTGTATGTTTTTACTGTTTCATTGTCTCTGCTCAATGACACCATCAGTGATGTATGTCAGAGCTCAAATCTAGGAATAATTGACCCTTTTTATCTCTTTAATGCTCTCAGAAGCCATTTACTGACAGGAAAGTGTTTTATGGCTGTAATTACTTGCCAGTGAAGGTTATGCTATAGTCTGACCCGGTCCCGACCCTGACAGAAACTGTCACTTACATACCTGATGTTTTACTCTTTCATGCAGATAAAGAAAAACATTACCACAGCCTAGTTATTTGTGTGCTAGGCACTGTACATACACATGTGTATCTCATCATATCACATTCACATGTCACCTCGGGTATCCTTTAAAGGTATTACTAGAAGCAGCATTTGTTGGTGAGATGTCTGCACAGATCTCCCAAAATTCGAATGTCAGTGCAATTAGTTCTATGTATTTTGGTTTAGTACAGTGAGAGTTGAAGATCACTGGAGATCAGTGGAGAAAAAGTTGTCCAGCAGACAAGGGCATGCTTTTTTTAATTGTCTGCTATAAGGTGGCAAAGGTGGCATAAAAAAAACATTAGTGATTTTGTACCATGTGTCTTTTATGTCTGCTAAGACTGAAATTGGATTAAATCTCTCCAGCAGAACAGACATCACTAATAATTGTTTCCCTATCCTGGAAACCAAGATTGGAAACCTGGCTGTAAAAAGAACAAAAGTCAAAAGAATTCTTAGTGAGGATGGAAACAAACAGCTATAATAATACCACTGTATCCAAAATGTTTACAAAGGTTCACACTGAGTTTAGTCTTTAAACTGTAACTGTAACACTGTCATCCTGAAAATATTCTGTCTTTTGTGAAATTAAGGACTTTGGGGTCCTCATCTGCAAATTTTCCCCTTATAAGTTGGGATATGCCTTTTGATTCTGGATGTAAGCCTGGCTCCTGAGTCCTGGGGCATAAAGAGATAGTTTGCATATTCAGTAGTGATGCATTGTGGGAGACCACAGAAGGCAAAGTACACTGAGCATTTACTCAAGCTGCATGTTGTCTCATGGATTTTACTCCTTGAACTCTGCCCTTCATACATATGTAAGTTGTTTTGGTTGTTTTTGGGTGTTGGATTCAAACAACCAAATTAATGTTTGGTCTTTAGGATATACCAGTTTCTGGCTTATTGTGATGCTGGTTTTGAAGAGGGCAGGCATGCCATTTTGGTTAAATGTCCATTTCAAACTGTGTTATTTCTATCTAATCAATCTTCAGTTTCAAAATTGATTCAGTTGTTCTCAACTGCAGAGAAGACTTGGGAGCTATGCTTTTCTGTGTCTTAAACAACTAATAAGGTCTCTGACAAAAGGAAATATCCAATGTGGAACAAATGATCCAAGGAGACCCATTTGGATATTTTTCTAAATAAAATGAAGTCTAATGCAAAGCATTTTTTTGTAATTTCTGTGCAACAAAACACGGAAGCGCAGCTGCTCGCTCTCAGAGCGGGGCGGCTGCTTCTGCATCCAGCATGGCGCCGCCACCGCACGCCGCGTGAGCAGCGGGGAACGCGGAAAGGCCGCCGCGTGCAGTGCGGCGGCTCCCGCGGCGGATGCCAGGGAGAGTGCTGGTGTGGCTGGGACTCGTAGTCCACCAGCAGTTAGAGTGACGCGCGCGCACTGAGGCAGAGCAGAGTCAGAAGTGAGTCAGCTGACCAGGCTGGTCAGCTGACTCTGGCCCCACTCCTCATTGGTCCAGCACTTGGGGAGGTGCTGGAGGGGGGCCTGTGTATATATACTGCAGGATGTTCAGTTGCTGGTTGTCTGGCGTTGCGAACACATACGTGGGGGCACTCAGACCTGTAGTCAGATCCTTAAGTGTGCCGGGACCAGCTGGAGCTGTAATCCTACACTTAGCTAGATTCTGTTGATAGCTTAAAGTACTAGTTTGATTGTGATTATCTGTTATGACCCTTTGCCTGCCTGACTATCCTCCTGAACTCTGATCTTGTACCTTGCCATTCTGATACTCTGTTGCCGAACCCCGGCTCGTCCTTAGACTCTGCTCTGCCTCCTGATCTTGTACCTCAATATTTCTGATACCCTGTTGCCGAACCCTGCCTGTACCTAGACTCCGCCTCTGCCTTCTGAATCTGTACTTTATCTGTCCGTGTGTTATGACCTGGCTTGTCCGACCTCGTGAACCGACCTTACTATTGGAGGCGGTTCCCCATCCTGTTAGTGACACTTCCTCCTGAGTGTCACTTTCAGAATAACCTTCCTACTGTCAGCCTGACTCCTCCCACCTTGGAGAGTTCAGGTCTTCGGAAGGAAGCCGTGCAGTACTCCTCACTGCACTGAGGCCCAGTCCTCTAAGTGTTACTGTTACACCAAACACTACACTCTACTCAGGTGAACAGAGGTTAGCTGGTATATCGGATTATCGATGATACTGCAGATCACTTATAATCTGGTATACATCTGTATTCCCAGTGATACTGCAGATCACCGGTAATCAGATCCTCTCTGTGCTTCACCGTTCGTTACATTCTGCTGTTCATTTCACTTGCATTGGCTGAATAGAAAGAAGCCTATTTTCCAACTCCCTTAGGAAGAGGTAATTGTTCACCTTCTCTACTGGGCATAAGGGCTTGGATCCACTAGAAATTGCCCTAAAAAACACTAGCGTTTTTTTGAGAACTATTTTGCAACTAAAAACAAAGACATTTCTGAAGTGATTTCAGGGAATGCGATTTTGGGCCCTGCATTCCCTGAATCAAACTGCTCCGAAAATGCAACAGGCACCACAATTGTGATTTCAGCAAATTGTAATCATGGCAGTGGAATCACAGCTACAGGCTTTCATTAGCCTAACACTTTTGGAATGACCAATGATTCCATGAAAGAGCAAATCGCTGCCAAAAACTCCCCAGTGGGCCCTGAGCCTGAGTAAGTCACAAATACGGCAGCTAACATTTCACATTGACGTTGTAGATGAGCCCTGCAGTCATCAGAATCCATATTCAGCTACCCTCTTGCAGTGTTGAGCAACACATGGACTGATATCTAGGACATTATTGGCACTCCAGGAAAAAAAATGATAATGCAAACAGTAACACATTATATTAATTAATTAATGCCATTAATACAAATTACACAAATGGCCAGGGCACATCTTAATGGCTCCCTCCCATAGCTGTATGGGGATAACTATAGTCCCTATCACATAAGTAGGACAAATTCAGTGCTGGCTCAGTATAGAACAGCTACACAGAGTATAGCCAATTAGGCCAAATTTGCTAAGCCAGATATGTCAAGTGTTCACTTGGTGTTTAATGCACACATTTAATTCTTTGTGTTCATTTTGTATCCCCGCTTTGGAGGCGGGTGGTGGATGGCTCATTCTAGGCGGTGTGAGCCCTAGAGTGGGCCGTCTGCACCTGTCCTCCCCCCCCCCCCCTTGGAGTGCTGTGTGTGAGCCAGCCGTGAGCTCCAAAGCTTAGGGCGACCCATGCTTCACTCCTTTTCCTTTTCAAATGTGTTGCACTCAAGTTATGCTCAGTAGCAGAACGCAATGGACGTTAAGGTAAGTGCCTGTTTTTAATATTGGGAGGTGGGTACGGATGGCCACGCTTGGGGGGGGTCGCCTGCGCCACCCAGCCTCCCCCTCCGGGGTGCCGCTGTGGTTCCCAGGCAGTGAGAACGCCTGGGACCCCGCGGTCCCCCCAGTTGTATGGGGGCATTGGGAAGCCTCCTCGTGGCGATCCTGGATAGTGCTAATTGTAGCATGAACTAATTCCCGCAGGGTGACAGAATTGCGGCATTGGTTTTTGACCCTGCATAAGTTGGCATGCGAAAGCGAATGCATATTTGCATGAGTCTTGCCTCATGAATAGCCAATTAGGCCAAATTTGCTTAGCCAGATATGTCAGATGTTCACTTGGTGTTTAATGCACACATTCAATTCTTTGTGTAGTGGTTCATTTTGTATCCCCCCTTTGGAGGCAGGTGGAGGATGTCTCATTCTAGACGGTGTGAGCCCTGGAGTGGGTTGTCTGCACCTGTCCTTTCCCCCCTTGGAGTGCTGTGTGTGAGCCAGCCCTGAGCTCCAAAGCTTAGGGCGACCCATGCTTCACTCCTTTTCCTTTTCAAATTAATATTGCACCCAAGTTATGCTCAGTAGCAGAATGGAATGGGCGTTAAGGTAAGTGCCTGTTTTTAATATTGGGAGGTGGGTGTGGATGGCTCTCCTCGGCCCTGGCCATGCTTGGGGGGGTTGCCTGCGCCACCTAGCCTCCCCCTCCGGGGTGCCGCTGTGGTTCCCAGGCAGTGAGAGCGCCTGGGACCCCGCAGTTCCCCCGGTTGTATGGGGGCATTGGGAAGCCTCCCCGTGGCGCTCCTGGATAGTGCGGCATTGGTTTTTGACCCTGCATAAGTTGGCATTCGAAAGCGAATGCATATTTGCATGAACATTACCTCATGAATAGCCAATTAGGCCAAATTTGCTTTGCCAGATATGTCAGGTGTTCACTCAATTCTTTGTGTAGTGTCTCAGTATGGAACAGGCTGCTGGAAAAATCAACTTCACCAAGAGTAGCATGTCCACAGGCAAAAGATTAGCCACCCATGCCCTGGAAATTATTAGTGATTGTCTTTACAGTTCTGCACAGTAGGTAATTAGTAGCTATAGATCCATAAGTTAGATGTGCGCCTGTTTGGGAGATTGTTTGACCATGCTCTACATTCCCTAGACTTGATCTTCATGCAAGTCGCACTGCAAGGAATCCTGCTAAAGAGCTTTCAAGCCCTCTACATCTATACATTGGTTACTTTGCTGCTCTGCTCTTTAGATAATGTAATTAAGAAAGCCCACTTGTATTGGCTCTACTATGCAGATATAGAATATAAGAAACTGTATACAGGAGAAAGGAAAATACATGCTAATTAGATTACCCTATAAACTCAAGATATTCACACTGTAAGATCTTGATATAATGTTGTTAAGGAAAAGTGACCTCTCCAATCTCCACTGACATAAATGAAATCATTTCTGGTCTTGTTGGGTAAATATTGTATGTTTAGCCCTAACAGAAAGTAGAAGATTATAAGAGAAGCAGAAGTGTTCAATCAAATCCGATTAAGCCATAAAATTAGCAAGGCATGAGGGCTTACAGCAAGGAAGTTGAATGTTTATTTAGATCACAGAATAAAATCATTAAAAAGCACATAATGATTTTATTATGTTTGTGATTCACACAAACATTTCTACTTTTTGCTCTAAGCCACTATGGCTTTTTAAGTTTATAGTTTTGCTCGATTCGCTTTAGTGCTTTTGCCTTTTTTATATTCATCGGTTTCTCATGGTGTTTTGGAACACAGCTCCACTAGGGAGCAGCTCTGCATATATACTTCACATTGCAATAAGCAGCTATCAGTGGGGAACATTGTATTTTCCATACTTCAAAACAAAATATATACACAATTGCTAAGTGATGGTAAATATTGCAATAATTAAAAGAAAGCCCTATAGCTGCTATCGGAGCACATTAAGCAATTAACCGTTGGTGAGTTTTTGGAAATCGTTATAAAATAGGAAAAAGTACGATGTTTTCTTTTTAAAATAAGGCAATTGCAGGTCATCATCACTTCTAGGATGAAACATGTTTGAAAACTGGGTGGAGCCATGCCTTTCCTTGTTTGCCTTTGCAGGCCAGGCAATTACTGTATATCGAACTACTGATTTCTACAGCCTTACAACCCTGTAGCAGCCAATTTATTTAGAGGTTTGCAACTGTTCCAGGCCAATTTATTTTAGCACTAAAACATCTTTGCAGTTAGTTATTTGGACAATGACATAATTAAAAGTCACTGGAATCCCCCTTATTTCAGTGACTAAACTGGAGCTGGGGTTCTAGAAAGAAAGGGGGGGGGGTGTTAACATGGTCCCTACAACTAGTGCAGTACCAAATAATGATTGCCAGTAGACTACTTGCAAGGGGTTACATTCCCAGTGCAGTGCAAAGCTATGGAAACATCACTGGCATACTGCTCCCACCTGTGCCCTCCAGCTCTCCTGCCAGAATAAATCAAGCAAAGAAGGGGTAAATCCAATCAATATTAGATCAATATTTTGTTTGTAATATGGATCTTAAATGCCATAGTTTTAATAGGTTTTCGTTAGATGCGGTCACCTCTAGGAAGGAACCATTTGGGGACCATTGGCTTTGATTCATTAACAAAATTGTATGTGCAGCTACCATGCGTAGCTGTTAACGTGAAAAACTGCATAATTTACTAAAACGCAAGCACATATTTATCATAGACTTATCCATGTACAGTATACCTAGTTAAGTGTGTATTCACTAATGGGTGGTAAAATGTATGTGTACACACAGCTATTTGCATAGCATGGGTTATCCAAGCAATGCACGCATTGTGTGCATAACCAGGGCTGGTTGAAGCCACACAGAGGCCCTGGGACACAATTCACCTGGTGGGCCACCTAACCCCCCCCTGGGGTCCCCAAGCCAGCTGCCAGTTCCCCCCATCTCCGCCTGCTTTAGTGTGTCCTCCTTGGGGCCCCTGCAAAGTTTTGTCAGTAATAACAACTCACCTGTCCCTGTGCATGGTCCCTCTATTTTGCAATAACATTTGCCAGTTTACTGAGAAGATTCAGCCAGTGAGGATGGATGAATGAAAATGGGAGCACAGAGGGATAACCGGCCGGGACAGGTGAGTTGATGTTACAGACAAAACTTTACAGGGGCCTCGGGGAGGACATACTTGAAGCTGGAGAGGGGGGGGGGGGGGGTGGGCAGCACTCACAGTCACGGGCCCTGGGGAAATTTTTTCACTTTGCCTCGGTGGGAGCACTGGCCCTGTGCATAACAGAAGCTATGCAAAGTACTTTACATAGTTTGCATAATGCCCAGCAAAAAGTACTGTAAGTGCTAGATTAATACTTGCCTTAGTTAATGTACAGTAATGCATAGCTTGAACACAGTTTTAGTTTTCATTTTTTTTCACAACATAAAAAAAACATGCTTTACATTACAGCCATGGTAATTAGGAGTTAAAGTCGGCATGATAGTCTTATAAAATCATGCATGGTGCATGAATCATCCCCATTGTCTTTTCAGAGCTACATTTCTGATAATACATTTCAATTGCAAAATTCATTACCTACTTTTTTAGAAACATTATTACTGGTTACTTACTGTAAAACAATCATTTTCCACAGTGCTGTACTAAGTTAAATATAAACATGGGTGAAAAATGCAATATGATATAAAATGTATGTGACAATAACTAATTGGAATGAATTTATTAAAGCGAGGGGATTGTACATTGCAATCGCTCACCTTTGGGCTGTAATAATGCAGCAAAAAACTGTTGGAAGTATGCTGCTTTGAGCGAATATCTTTTTGGAGCTGTGTGTGTTTGTTACTGCAGTTGCACATGGCTCTATTGAGTTATGTAGAGAGATGGTGCCTGTTTGTGCTCCTTTACCTACACATTACTGACCAACACAGTGATCAGATGGCAGCTCACTTGCACATTTAACAAACAAATATGCCAAGGCTGGATAGTATGACTGGTTGACTGGAAATATTATTTTTGACAGCACTTTGCACAGAACTGCCCATTGCAATAATTGCCCATGAGCAGCATGCAAATAAATATATAATACATATAAATAAATAAATAAAATAATAATAATAAAAAAAAGAAAAAAAATACATATATATATATATATATATATATATATATATATATATATATATATATATACACACACACACTCACGGATGCATATATTTAATAAAAAAAAACGTAGTGTGATTGTAAAGGCCACCAATGAATACTACTAGCCCAAGTGACAAATGAGCTTTAGAAGAGAATCCCAGAGCAGGAAAGTTGTGAGGATGGAGGGAGACATATGGATTGGGTGCAGGAGCATTAGGGACCACAAATGGTAATTATGAGATTTGCCATTTGTCTCATTTGTCTAACCTTACCAAATCATCCCCTTCTAGGCCCATTTGCCATTACCGTTTTTCTTTTTTCTCCTTGGAGATATTTTCAAACTTGTCTATAAAATGCTTTTTAAACCACCAGTAAGCAAGAAAATACTCAAAATAATATTGATAGTACTTTTTCATCTACTTTCTGATACTTTTTCAATTGGAAAGTGCTAAACAGTTATTCTAAATAGAAGATTAAAAATGATCTCCTAGGAGAAAACTCAGGAGAAAAAGTGAGTTGCATATAGGCCCTAGGCCCATATGCGATAATTTTTTTCACTTGGGTTTTCTCGTAGGAGATAATTTTCATCTTCTCTTTAAACTAACTTTTCAGCATTTTACAATTGAAAAAGAAATCAAAGTTGGTGAAAAAGTACTATCAAAATAATTTTGAGTATTTTCTTGTTTACTGGTGGCTTAAAGGGCATTTTATGTCAAATATCACATAGGTGAAAACTCAGGAGAAAAAATGAATTGCATATGGCCCCTAGTGCCTAAACTTAACCACTTCCTCAATGAAAAGTCTCTTCCTGACACCTGACCTTACACTCCCCCCTTTCTGACACTTAACTTTCACCTGCCCCCTTAATTAATTCTCTTCCCGAGGACTAACCTTAACCTCCATGAGCCCAGGGCCCATATGCAATTACATTTTTTCTCCTGAGTTATCTCCTGGGAGATAATTTTCATCTTCGCCAATAACTTTATCACTAATTATCACAATGAATTGATCTATATCTTGGTTTTTTTTTATCACCAATTAGGCTTTGTTTAGGTGGTACATTTTGCTAAGAATTATTTTTTTCTAAATGCACTTTAACAGTAATATTAAGAAAATGTTTTTAAAAATTAATTATTTCTCAGTTTTTGTCCATTATAGCTTTAAAATAATAAATGCTACCATAATTAAAACCTATGTATTTTATTTGCCCATTTGTCCCGGCTATTACACCATTTAAATTATGTCCCTATTACAATGTATGGTGCTAATATTTTATTTGGAAATAATTTGCGTCCTCACTATTTACAAGCTTATAATTTAAAAAATGTTAGCTGTATACCCTCTTCACATCCATATTAAAAAAGTTCAGACCCTTAGGTAACTATTTATGTTTTGTTTTTAAATTGTAATTTTTTTTTAGTTAAAATTTTATTTGGTTATTTTTTGGGTGTTGGAGGTAAACAGTTAATTTTAAATGTAATTTATTGTGTCTTTTTGTGATAAAAATGTATATGCATGTAGTTTTACTATTTGGCCACAAGATGGCCACAGTGATTTTTTCGTTTTTCTATCCTGTGAGCAAGCACGCTCACTTACAGTAACTATAAGGAGGACGTGATTTTTTTTTTCTTTCAGAGAGACCGTGGCTTTTGATGAGAAGCATTTTTTCTACTGGGGACTTAGATCAATGAACTATGTTCCCATTCATTGATCTCCGAGCTAATGGGGGGCGGCACGGGGGCGCGCGTGCATGCAATTGCGTGTGGGAGCACGCAGCACCACAGCAGCAGCCTTTTGGACGTGACAGTCATATCCAAAACGCTAAAATGGTTAATTTAACATAAAGTGAAATTTGGGATTTACTGTAGGAGCTCAAAATGTACTTCCCAAATGTAGCCAGCTGTATTTAGTATTGCTTTAAGTTTATTGGTAGCATTTTTTAATTAATGATGAGAAAGTTGGTTTACAAACTGACCACTGTCAAATCATGTAAATGAGAACCTCTGTAGTTACTGGAAATGAATCATCAAACAGGCCAGTTCTAGGACATCCTGAAAGAGATAAAATTCCCATTAAAATGAAACCGTTTCCTAATAACGGGCAGTTATAAAACATATTTATTAGCACCAATTCTCAATCACTGCAGAAATGCTTGGATCTATACTCAAGCTAAAATAAAAGAGTCTTAATGATCAAAATGTTTTAAAGAAAAACTTTGGTTAGGATAAAGATCACCAGAGAACTGTCAAAATATCAAATTATTTACATGAAGGATTTGCTAAGAAGAATTCTCACTCTTGTTTGTGTTTACTTCAAATGCATAGTCAAGGTAAGTGTAATTTAAGAAAATGTTTAACAAGTCTGAAATGTGCAGACTTTGTCCTCTTTCAGTCACAATGACAAGGGGAACACTACATTCCTGCATAAAGCAGATCATTTTAATGCTAATTGTGGCTATATCAATTGATCGGCTGCAGTGGTGTAGCTTAAATTTGGCACAGGAGTAGCAGAAATGTACACAGGGCTGCCTTCAGGGCATCACAGGGATGACTGGAGTCTGGGGCCCGGTGAACAGAGCTTCACACATGGGTTAAGGTTAGGCATCCGTTGGGAGAGTATTAAGGTTGGGCATGTGTGTGTGTGTGTGTTGGGGGGGGGGGGGGGGGGGTTGGTTAAGGTTAGGCATTGAGTTGGGGAGTATTAGGCATCAGCAGCGGATGGTTAAGGTTAAGCAATGGAAGAGTGTGGCTTCAGTTTAGATTTAGTTGTAGTAATATATCAGTATGGGGCAGAGTGTATTGAGGGGGGATTCGTAGGTTTTCCCAGTATGGGGCCCAGAAAATTCTGAAGGCAGCCCTGACTGTGCACTTGGCTATACTACAGCCAAGGGCTAAGGGTTTAATTTAGACACTCGTGAGCAGCTGTGGTGGGTGTAGCGGAAATTAACCTTCAGCTATACCACCAAGATGTTAATTTGGGCACCATAAGTAGAGGTGGGTGTTCAGCTGTTATATATCCAAGCTCCAAAAATATTGGAGTACTCAGCACAGGAACAGAGGAGATTACAGAGTAAGTTACCAGAAGCCTGGGTGTGACTATTATCTAGGTGTACCCCACTTTGGGGCTAAGTTACTTAGTGTTAGGAGTGTGTGATGAGTGAGGTTAGCGTTAGGAGTGGGTGAGGTGAGGGAAAAATTACAATATTCTGCTATCGGAAATAACTAGCACCCAAATTCTCAGGCACTTTTTTTTTTAAATGAATGCATCTCTGTTGGGGTCTTAAAGACCCCCATAGAGTTTTCCTATGGCGACTAAAATTACTTGCATGATTTTCTACTAGCAGGTGGGAGGCTGGGTAGTTGTAGCTTGCTCACTACCTATACAATGAGCATTGTCTACTTATGTCCGTGACTGAGATTCTTTTTATATTTTAAATTAAAGTCTGGTTGTATGTTATGTGAGTCTTTCAGTGAGGTACTCACACTAGTTGAATTGAGGAGCCTGCCATTACAACAGGCTGCCTGTACTTGCGGCTATTTGGTGAGTCCTGGGTGTGTGGGGGAACTGGAACCTTATTAAAAAAAAATGGGTAAAACTGAAGTTTATCCCAACAACCACAAGTTGTATAACTGAATACTAAACCACTGTATAAGCAGTATTGACCCTGGGACTAAGTATTGATAAAGAGGATTATTATTATTTTTTTTATTTATATAGCGCCAGCATATTCTGCAGCACTTAGAGGATTGGGATGTTATACTGTTTGCAGTTAATAATCCGAACATTTGTATAGCGCTTTTCTCCTGTAAGACTCAAGGTGCTGAAGAGCTGCAGCCACTGGGACACACTCAAGAGGCCACCCTGCAGTCTTAGGGAGTTTTACCTCAGTGAATAGGTACTGACCCTAACCAGAATTTGAACCCTGGTCGCCCATGACAAAGGCGGTGCCCTCAACCAGTACACTATTCAGCCACTGTTAAAATGGCCTCTCCATGTATTAGGGAACGTCTTACTCAGCTTTATATCATCCATCAATCCTACCTCATGCCTGTTAGACTATGGGAAATTAATCAAAATGCTTCCTCTGTTTGTCCCAAATGCAACTTTTCGTTCCCAACATTTTATTATTTTATTTGGGGTACCCTACCACTCTTGACCCTGTGTTATGTGTAATGTATCCTGGGAATAACCACAGATGAGTCAATGCATACAAATACTACAATCTTCCTTACCCAAACTCTGTTTCAAGCTATACTAAAAACTCTTGTGGAGGCATCCTTGATGAATAATTCTAAAAATAAAACTATATGCTGAGGTAAAAGTGAAAAATGTATCAATGAGAGGCACTCGTGGTAGCGATCGTTGCATTCTAGGCACTTGTATTGACCTGAGGAAGCGAGCAAGGATCCATGAAACACGTTGTCTTAATGTGCATGAATAAATATTTTTTCCATTTTACTTGGTTTAATCTTCTGATAAGGTAAGACATATACTTCTCATGTATACCTCAGCATATAGTTATTATTATTCATCAAGGGTATCTCCACCAGTGTTTTTAGTATAGATTATACCCTTCGGGGTTCAAATAGTCACAAGCATCTTTTATAGGCTCTTAACTAATTCAAGAAGAGCGACCAACTAGCATCTGTGGCAACAGACCTGAGATACTGAGCGGCACGTTTTAATTTTTCGCAGGCTCTGATGGGGCAACCTACCCTTGTGAGTAAATGCCTACACTTATCTCATATACCAACCTACCGATTGATACCGCACCATTGGGCTCCTGGTTTCTCTCATCTTACAGATACAGTACTTGGAGGTTTCAGGTAACCATCAACAATCAAAAATCCTGATTCAAGCTAAACAGAAAGTTACACAAAAATGCCTTTCTGTCCATCCCCATATGTCAAAGCTGGGTGAGTAGAGTTTATCACGCCTTTTCTATAAGAAACTAATTTACACCCACAGAAACTCCCTCCCCAAATTCCACCTAATCTGGTATATGTGGCTGGAGAGGTAGATGCCTCATTTTCTTTTACATTTTTATTTATACCAGCCCATAGACCGGCAGCAGAACAAAGCTGCATAAATCAAATCAATTGTCTACCTTTGTCATTTTAAATTTCAACCTGTATCTTTACTTTTATTATTTGTATTTGAGAACTCCTCTAACCTCTACTTTCTAATGTAAAAAATATATATATCTTTTGTGTGTATTTTGTAACACCTACAGTTAGTAGTAACCATTTGCAATGTATTCTTGCACTGTTGGCATCTGGCGGTGTTGTATATTGATATATATGTTCATGTTCAATAAACTTTTTTCTTTGTTAAAAAACAAAGACAAACCATAAGCAGTATTGCACTATTTCATCATTTGCCCTTCAGGTTGCCCTGGTGTCTTCAGAAGAGGAACATTTCTAGTTATTGATTGACTGCATGAAGCTGCTAGCAGGCTAACCTGGTGGAGCACAGCAGTACCTGTTCTATATATTTAAGTACAGTATAGACTCATTAAATAAGCCTTTAATTGCAGTACTAAAGCACTGCAGGAAGAGGTCATCAGAGGTATCCTTCTCTGTTGAAAAATCAAGTATAAGCTTCATACCTTTGTCTCACTGTCTTCATGTCTGTTGCCCAAGAAGTATTTTTGAACACTACCGCCTCTTACATTTTATTTGTACACCCTCTTTCAGAAGGACTGTTGAACTGCACAATTGTTGGGCAGTTAAGGATCTCATCTGTCAACCACGAGTGCCATTCAGGTGCAATTAAAATGTGGCGGCATTACTTAGTGGCAAAAAACTGTGCCATGTCATGTATGTGCTTCAGATGTGACCCCACTGGAGGACCATCTGTTCACTATCCATACTGAGGATTAGCAAGTGCCCAGAAGGTACATGGGAGCAGCTGACAGGCGGGGACTTCACCACCTTCAGCGTATGAAAGTGACCTTAATAAATTCCATATTCCTCACTTATGACTGAGGGCACAATCCTGACTACTGTTACAGATTGCCCAGCAAGCTCATGGTGAAACAGAACTCGTAGGAGTGTGAAAGGGGCTGAAAGAGACCAAAAAGCCTCCTTACTATAATGCTATGCAAAACAGAAGTGTGCTTTCTTAAAACAGAAGGTATTTGAGATTAATTAGGTTGGAGTGAGCTCTGAGGTGTCCCAAAGTGCATCACTGCTGAATATGCAAATCATATAATTGTTGCCCCTGATAGCTAAACACAACTCCAGAACCTATGGAATTATGAACAAATAATTGCATTCCAGTGGTTCTGGAGGTGTGTTTAGCTAGCAGGAACAACAAAGAGATGATTTGCATATTCAGCAGTGATGCATCATGTGCATGGCTAAATTTGAGGTAAGGCCACAAAGGCCATGGCCTAGGGCACCAGAAAACAAGGGGTGGGAAGTGGGCTGGCACACTTAGGAAGGTAAACTGCTAAACATGTAAACCACAGTGGTCACAGACCTGGTCCGTGGCTGGCCTGCTTCCACAGGGCAGAGCTGTCGAGCACAGCACAGGATGGGGGAAGCACAGGACATGGGAGAATAGGACGGGGTTGCTCAAGACCAGAGGAAACACAGAGGGCTTGAGTCACAAAAGAGTGCTAGCACTTAGCACGCCCATGCAAAGCTGCTTTGCACGTGATATAATGCTTATAAAGCTTTACGCGCGTAAACGAATGAATTCACGTGAAGTCAATCGTTTGCGTGCTTAAAGTTTTGCGTGCAATACATCGCGTGCAAACCAGCTTAGCATGGGCATGCTAGGCATACACTCTAATAGGTTAGCACACGAAGCCCGTAGTTTTCACGTGCAAAGCGGACTTATCGCACATATGGCGTAACGCGCGGCGGCTAAATGGCTTGCCTGCACATTTGCACGTGCAAAGCTTTTAGGCGTAATAACTCAGTTATCACTGTTTTGTGAATCAAGCCCAGTGGGCGGAGTGCGGTTGAACTTGGCAGTGGGCCTTGGGTGGTAAAATTAGGTAAAATGTACAAATATCGATCCTGATCATGTGCTCACTCCACTTTCTGTTTAAAGAAGGCAATCTTTTGTTTTGAATTGCTCTCTTTATCATCCTAGTAGCACAGAACCTTTCTGTATTTATTTGAGAAAAATAATCACATTTTATTAAGAAGAAAAAAGTATCACATTTTATGTTCAATATTTTATGCATTCTCCTTATAATATACAATCCTTTATGCACAGTATTTAACAGACCTGTCTGATCCGCAAATTACTTTCTGAACTGCATATATAGCACACACCTACTTAATTCCAGACCTAATTCATGTATGAGTATAGTTTTCAGCCTGGGAGACTGTACAAATGTTCAGTATCAGTGACTGTGACTTACTTCTCTGTATTTATACAAAGCAGCATTTTCCAAGTAATTTACTAGAATTATTGTACATTTCAGTATGCGTGTAAACTGATCCAAGTGACAGAAATTTACTGTAATATGTGCTTATAGCATTTCTCACAGTAAGTAATAATCATAATGCTCCTGTTAAGTAAGATATTGGCAAATAGTACAGTGGAATAAAACTTGCAGAGAATTAAATTGTATCTAATGTCAACTATTTCTCTTTCATTCTAAGACATTTTTAGGTTTAATAGAGTAGCTGAAATAGAATTATTTTATAGTTCTCTTCAGCACTTTTTTATATTGGAAAGAAATATGCACTATTGGAGAGGCAAAAAGTATTTTTTTCCTTTGCCTAGAGAACTTTTTTAAGCATATAGGCAATTTTCAGATTCATTTGTACACAAATTCCCCCCACCCAACCATTCAAACCCTACCACACATACAATGTATGTAATGCACATTAACATTTACAGCAAGGGTCTTAAAGCGGCACTGTAGTGACATAAAGAAGAATGCAGTAAATTATTCAAGATACCCACTTTTATTATAATGTTCCAGGTTTCAGCACCAGAAACACTTTCTATATGCATAGATTTCTGTGTGTTGAATATAGCCCTGTCCTCCCAGTGATATTTAGCATAGGCTGTTTAGCTGTGAGCAGTATTTTGTACTGGCTGTACAAGCAGTCTGCATTGATGTACCTGGCAGGACTAAAGATGTTAGTAAAAATGTTACCATTGGCAAACAGTGAGTAAATAATTTATGAATGAATATTGTAAAAAAAAAAATAAGCAATTGTAATCATTACATTATTTTCACTACAGTCCCTCTTTAAGGTTGAAACACACACTTGTTCTTTTATAAAAATTATTTTTCATGAAATAAAGCATATACTTTACATTTTTGAATTCAGTATTATAATCCATGTCTATTTTCCAAATATACTTTTTTCTTTTCTTTATATGTTTTTCTGTAATATTCTTGCTTTATTAGATAATGTCACCCCTCCATTAGTACTCACTGCAATCCCCACTGCAGCTGATTGGGAACGCCAGCGTTGGGATTAGTGTTGGGCGAACATCTAGATGTTCGGGTTCGGGCCGAACAGGCCGAACATGGCCGCGATGTTCGGGTGTTCGACCCGAACTCCGAACATAATGGAAGTCAATGGGGACCCGAACTTTTGTGGTTTGTAAAGCCTCCTTACATGCTACATACCCCAAATTTACAGGGTATGTGCACCTTGGGAGTGGGTACAAGGGGAAATTTTTTTTTAGCAAAAAGAGCTTATAGTTTTTGAGAAAATCGATTTTAAAGTTTCAAAGGGAAAACTGTCTTTTAAATGCGGGAAATGTCTGTTTTCTTTGCACAGGTAACATGCTTTTTGTCGGCATGCAGTCATAAATGTAATACATATAAGAGGTTCCAGGAAAAGGGACCGGTAATGCTAACCCAGCAGCAGCACACGTGATGGAACAGGAGGAGGGTGGCGCAGGAGGAGAAGGCCACGCTTTGAGACACAACAACCCAGGCCTTGCATGAGGACAAGAAGCGTGCGGATAGCATGCTTTGTACCACCATGCAGTCATAAATGTAATAAAGATAAGTGGTTCAATAAACAGGGACCACGCGGCAACGCTAACCCAGCAGCACACGTGATGGAACAGGAGGAGGCGCAGGAGGAGAAGGCCACGCTTTGTGAGACACAACAACCCAGGCCTTGCATGAGGACAAAAAGCGTGCGGATAGCATGCTTTGTACCGCCATGTAGTCATAAATGTAATAAAGATAAGAGGTTCCATAAACAGGGACCGGCAACGGTAACCCAGCAGCAGCAGCAGCAGCAGCAGCACACGTGATGGAACAGGAGGAGGCGCAGGAGGAGAAGGCCACGCTTTGTGAGACACAACAACCCAGGCCTTGCATGAGGACAAAAAGCGTGCGGATAGCATGCTTTGTACCGCCATGTAGTCATAAATGTAATAAAGATAAGAGGTTCCATAAACAGGGACCGGCAACGGTAACCCAGCAGCAGCAGCAGCAGCACACGTGATGGAACAGGAGGAGGCGCAGGAGGAGAAGGCCACGCTTTGTGAGACACAACAACCCAGGCCTTGCATGAGGACAAAAAGCGTGCGGATATAGCAGCAATGCTTTTTGCCGCCATGCAGTCATAAATGTAATACAGATGAGAGGTTCAATAAACAGGGACCGGAAACGCTAAACCATCCCAGATGTTCATCGGTCATGTTACTTGGTTGGGGTCCAGGAGTGTTGCGTAGTCGTTTCCAATCCAGGATTGATTCATTTTAATTTGAGTCAGACGGTCTGCATTTTCTGTGGAGAGGCGGATACGCCGATCTGTGATGATGCCTCCGGCAGCACTGAAACAGCGTTCCGACATAACGCTGGCTGCCGGGCAAGCCAGCACCTCTATTGCGTACATTGCCAGTTCGTGCCAGGTGTCTAGCTTCATGCCCGGTTTCAGGTCCAGCGGTGCCAGCCACAAATCCGTCTGTTCCTTTATTCCCCTCCAAATTTCCTCCCCTGTGTGCTGCTTATCCCCAAGGCAGATCAGCTTCAGCAACGCTTGCTGACGCATGCCAACAGCTGTGCTGCACTGCTTCCACGATCCTACTGCTGCTGGTGCTGGGTTAGCATTTCCGGATGAGGTACAGCTTTGAGATGCGTTGGAGGAGAAGGAGTCAGAGAGGTAGGTGCTGCTGTTGTTATCCAGCTGTTTGCGGCGTGGGCAACACCCGCGCCGTAGCAGGTGAGGAATCGCTGCCAGGCTCCACAAGGTTCACCCAGTGCGCGGTAAGGGAGATGTATCAACCCTGGCCGAACGCACTCGTCCAGGTGTCAGTGGTGAGGTGAACCTTGCAGGCAACGGCATTCTTCAAGCTTCGGGTTATTTAGCTGACCACGTGCTCATGCAACTCAGGCACTGCATAGCGCGCAAAGTGGTAGCGGCTGGGAACCACGTAACGTGGGATGGCCACTGACATCATGCCCTTGAAGCTGTTTGTCTCCACCACTCGATATGGCAGCATTTCGCAGGCCAGAAGCTTGGCTATGCTGGCTGGCTGTTACTGCCACGGCCCGGGGGTCATTTGCTGGCAATTTCCTCTTGTGCTCAAACATCTCAGAGACAGACAACTCAACCGTAGCGCTGCACACCGAAGGGCTGTTGGTTGTTGTGTTTGATGAACACTGGGAGACCTCAAGAGCACTAGTCCGGAAAGTGACAGTGTCAGCATCGTCTGATGTTTGTGAATGTTGTGAACCACGCAATGGCTGGGCTACTGCTGCTGCTGAGGCGGGTCTGGTGGTGAGTCTGGTGAACCCAAGGGAGGCAGTGTTGCTGGTGGTACCCTGTCCTGCCGCGTTTGCCCACAGAGTGGGATGTTTGGATAGAATGTGGCGGCTCATGCTGGTGGTGGAGAGGTTGTTAATACTTTTCCCCCTGCTCAGGCGGGTCTTGCACACCTTGCAAATCGCCATGGTAACATCCTCAGTGCAGTCTTCAAAGAAAGCCCAGACTTTAACTGGCTGAGGACTCGGACCTCGTGCGTGATGTGCTGGTGCTGCTTAACCCACTGCTGGACGCTTGAGAGGTCATCCAAGTAATTATCTGGTCCTGTTCTTTTGGATCTGTGAGGGTTGTTGTCCTGGACAACATGGGCAGTATTGAGTGGGTTTTCTTGGGTGCTCCCCTGTGGCCTGTACGTGAACCGTCAGGGGAAACACCTCTTCCCTTGCCCCTCCCTCTTTCACCGGATTTCTTCCTCATTTCACTTATCCTTAAAGTACACGCTGACTGGCAGCAGTACAGTGGCAGTACAGAAATGCTATACAGTGGTGGGTGAGCGGTGTACCACTATTGTCAGCAGTGACACAGAGCACAATGCTATACAGTGGCGGGTGAGCGGTGTACTACTGTTCCCAGCAGACACAGAGTGGAAGTAAACACAATGCTATATAGTGTGGCTGAGCCGTGTACACAGAGTGGCATTAAACACAATGCTATATAGTCTGCTATATAGTCACCCCGAACAGGGTGATGTTCTGCAGAACCCGAACAGTGGCAAACACTGTTCGCCCAACACTACTGGGAGGGAACGCAGATTTTAGTACCTAAACACACGATACAACATGTTTTCCGGGGTCGGACTCTGAGGCACATACAGATGGTCCCGATCATCATCCTCATCATACAACTCTTCTCCTGAGTCTGACCCACCCACCACCTCTGCCACCCCAACATCCCCAGACACAGACCCCTCATCATCCTCAACATTAACTTGGGATGCTGGCCTGAGCCAGACCTCCTCCTCCACATCAGGCCCCATCATCTCCTCAATGGCAGCCCTCATTAATCGCTCTGGCGACGGACTGATGGACACAACGTTCTCCTCCGGGGAGGGCTGCTGCTGACCACTGGCTGCTGGGGTGGATGTTATAGCTTGCGTGGGGCGTTGGCTGTTGCTGTTGTTGGGAGTGCTGCTCACAGCGGAGGTCTCTGGGGAACTCATGTTGAGCTCATATAGTGGTTGACGGTGAGTGGAGTATTACTGATCCCAGCAATATACACACTGACTGGCAGAGTACGCAATGCTATATAGTGTGGCTGAGCGGTGTACACAGAGTGGCAGTAAACACAATGCTATATAGTCTGGCTGAGCGAGCGGTGTACTACTGTTCCCAGCAGAATCAGAGTGGCAGTAAACAATGGTATATAGTCTGGCTGAGCGGTGTACACAGAGTGTCAGTAAACAATGGTATATAGTCTGGCTGAGCGAGCGGTGTACTACTGTTCCCAGCAGAATCAGAGTGGCAGTAAACAATGGTATATAGTCTGGCTGAGCGGTGTACACAGAGTGTCAGTAAACAATGGTATATAGTCTGGCTGAGCGGTGTACACACAATGCTATATAGTCTGCTATATAGTGTCAGTAAACAATGGTATATAGTCTGGCTGAGCGAGCGGTGTACTACTGTTCCCAGCAGAATCAGAGTGGCAGTAAACAATGGTATATAGTCTGGCTGAGCGGTGTACACAGAGTGTCAGTAAACAATGGTATATAGTCTGGCTGAGCGAGCGGTGTACTACTGTTCCCAGCAGAATCAGAGTGGCAGTAAACAATGGTATATAGTCTGGCTGAGCGGTGTACACAGAGTGTCAGTAAACAATGGTATATAGTCTGGCTGAGCGAGCGGTGTACTACTGTTCCCAGCAGAATCAGAGTGGCATTAAACAATGGTATATAGTCTGGCTGAGCGGTGTACACAGAGTGTCAGTAAACAATGGTATATAGTCTGGCTGAGCGGTGTACACACAATGCTATATAGTCTGCTATATAGTGTCAGTAAACAATGGTATATAGTCTGGCTGAGCGAGCGGTGTACTACTGTTCCCAGCAGAATCAGAGTGGCAGTAAACAATGGTATATAGTCTGGCTGAGCGGTGTACACAGAGTGTCAGTAAACAATGGTATATAGTCTGGCTGAGCGAGCGGTGTACTACTGTTCCCAGCAGAATCAGAGTGGCAGTAAACAATGGTATATAGTCTGGCTGAGCGGTGTACACAGAGTGTCAGTAAACAATGGTATATAGTCTGGCTGAGCGGTGTACACAGAGTGTCAGTAAACAATGGTATATAGTCTGGCTGAGCGGTGTACACAGAGTGGCAGTAAACACAATGCTATATACTCTGGCTGAGCGAGCGGTGTACTACTGTTCCCAGCAGACACAGAACAGTAAACAGAATGCTATATAGTGTGGCTGAGCGAGCGGTGTACCACTATTCCCAGCAGACACAGAACAGTAAACAGAATGCTATATAGTGTGGCTGAGCGAGCGGTGTACCACTATTCCCAGCAGACACAGAACAGTAAACAGAATGCTATATAGTGTGGCTGAGCGAGCGGTGTACCACTATTCCCAGCAGACACAGAACAGTGAACAGAATGCTATATAGTGTGGCTGAGCGAGCGGTGTACCACTATTCCCAGCAGACACAGAACAGTGAACAGAATGCTATATAGTGTGGCTGAGCGAGCGGTGTACCACTATTCTCAGCAGACACAGAACAGTGAACAGAATGCTATATAGTGTGGATGAGCGAGCGGTGTACCACTATTCCCAGCAGACACAGAACAGTAAACAGAATGCTATATAGTGTGGCTGAGCGAGCGGTGTACCACTATTCCCAGCAGACACAGAACAGTGAACAGAATGCTATATAGTGTGGCTGAGCGAGCGGTGTACCACTATTCCCAGCAGACACAGAACAGTGAACAGAATGCTATATAGTGTGGCTGAGCGAGCGGTGTACCACTATTCCCAGCAGACACAGAACAGTAAACAGAATGCTATATAGTGTGGCTGAGCGAGCGGTGTACCACTATTCCCAGCAGACACAGAACAGTAAACAGAATGCTATATAGTGTGGCTGAGCGAGCGGTGTACCACTATTCCAAGCAGACACAGAACAGTGAACAGAATGCTATATAGTGTGGCTGAGCGAGCGGTGTACCACTATTCCCAGCAGACACAGAGTGGCAGTAAACAGAATGCTATATAGTGTGGCTGAGCGAGGTACACAGAGTGGCAGTAAACAGAATGCTATATAGTGTGGCTGAGCAAGCGGTGTACTACTATTCCCAGCAGACACAGAGTGGCAGTAAACAGAATGCTATATAGTGTGGCTGAGCGAGGTACACAGAGTGGCAGTAAACAGAATGCTATATAGTGTGGCTGAGCAAGAGGTGTACTACTGTTCCCAGCAGTGACACAATGACAGGGGGGACCCTGGCTAGCGTGGCTGGAGCGCGAACTACCCTGCCTGCCTACCCAAAGCTAAACCCACAGACAAATGGCGGAGATATGACGTGGTTCGGGTATTTATTTACCCGAACCACGTGACAGTTCGGCCAATCAGAGCGCGTTCGGGTCCGAACCACGTGACCCGTTCGGCCAATCACAGCGCTAGCCGAACGTTCGGGGAACGTTCGGCCATGCGCTCTTAGTTCGGCCATATGGCCGAACGGTTTGGCCGAGCACCGTCAGGTGTTCGGCCGAACTCGAACATCACCCGAACAGGGTGATGTTCTGCAGAACCCGAACAGTGGCGAACACTGTTCGCCCAACACTAGTTGGGATATGCGATGTACAGTATTTCCTGCAAAGACTTCCCATTGATCCACTTACAAATCTGAATCTCCTTTTCAGGCTTTTTTTGAATTTTCTGCAGAGGATGCCCATTGATCCAGATTGAACCTTGGTTGGAAAATCAAACCTGTTGATGCTGCAACTTCGCCTTCAGGTCAGTTAATACTGGGGAAGAGCACAGTGGATCAGCATTCTGCAAGCAAGCATGTAGAACCTAGAACAACAGAAGGCACACAGATGGAGAAAAGTTGAAAATAATCATGGAAATTAAATATAGATTGTAGCTCTGGGTTTAATTTATTTACTCATGTTTTTTTTCTTAATTTTGCCTTGCTCTGAAAATAGCAATCAAAGTATACCACTTGTAATTAAAAAATAGCATTTTAACCCAGAGGTGCTTACAAAAAACAGCCAGGCCAATGCAGGGTCCACTTCAATTCAGGCCAGTAAGAGAATGTGAAACCCCATGAAAATGAAGACATAAGGCTCATACACACATCAGACTATAGTCTTTGGAAAATGAAAGATCACAGACCAATTTTACCCCCTTCATGTAGTATGAGAGCCATACCTTCACAGTCTTTTCTATGGAGCTGATCTCCCCATCAGAAAAAAATCTTTGCAAGATGCTGCACACAAAGATGCTGTACAGACGCAAAAGATCAGTATCTGCAAAAGATCTGTTCCTGCCAAAGATCCGTTCCTGCAAATTGCATTCATAGTTTATGAGATCTGCAGATCATCATACACACCTTGTTTAACTGACAATCATCTGCAGATCAGACAATCATCTGCAGATCTGAAAATCCATCCTGGTGGATCTGATCTGCAGATGAATGTCTGCTAAACAAGGTGTGTATGATGATCTGCAGATATCATAGACTATGAATGCATTTTGGAGGAAGGGATCTTTTGCAGGAACAGATCTTTTGCAGATACTGATCTTTTGAATGTCTACAGCATCTGTGTGTGCAGCATCTTGCAAAGATTTTTTTCTGATGGGGAGTTCAGCTCCATAGAATAGACTGTGTAGAGTATGGCTCTCATACTACATGAAGGGTGGTAAGATTGGTCTGTGATCTTTCATTTTCCAAAGACTATAGTCTGATGTGTGTATGCACCTTTAGGAGTGATTTATCTACCAATCAGAATCAGACACTTTAACATTGACACATGCCCAATAGAAATGCAAAGAACAGTGAGTAACATGTCAAGAGAACTGAATAAATATAAAGCATGTTACATGCAGTATAATAGAATGGATAAGATAAATGTCACAAAACGGATACCTGGGAATAGTCAGGGCCCTTTTCCACTAGCTGTGTTTTTGCCAAAAATGCAAAACACATGCGTTTACTGATTCTTAACTGCAGCCTGATTAAAATAAGAATCTTGGGTGGCCTTTTCCACTGCTGCGTTTCGATTTAAAAAAAACGCAAACGCATGAAAAACGCATGAAAAACGCATAGAAATGCATTTGCGTTTTGCAGTGGAAAAGGACCCTCACAGGACTAACAGGTTTGTTTGGCTGAGCAGGACTGTACCTGCTCATAGCATTTGTCCTTTATCCTGGACTACAGGATCTTCTCAAAAAATTAGCATATTGTGATAAAGTTCATTATTTTCTGTAATGTACTGATAAACATTAGACTTTCATATATTTTAGATTCAAATACACACAACTGAAGTAGTTCAAGTCTTTTATTGTTTTAATATTGATGATTTTGGCATAAAGCTCATGAAAACCCAAAATTCCTATCTCAAAAAATTAGCATATTTCATCCGACCAATAAAAGAAAAGGGTTTTTAAAACAAAAAAGTCAACCTTCAAATAATTATGTTCAGTTATGCACTCAATACTTGGTTGGGAATCCTTTTGCAGAAATGACTGCTTCAATGCGGCGTGGCATGGAGGCAATCAGCCTGTGGCACTGCTCAGGTGTTATGGAGGCCCAGGATGCTTCGATAGCGGCCTTAAGCTCATCCAGAGTGTTGGGTGTTGCGTCTCTCAACTTTCTCTTCACAATATCCCACAGATTCTCTATGGGGTTCAGGTCAGGAGAGTTGGCAGGCCAATTGAGCACAGTAATACCATGGTCAGTAAACCATTTACCAGTGGTTTTGGCACTGTGAGCAGGTGCCAGGTCGTGCTGAAAAATGAAATCTTCATCTCCATAAAGCTTTTCAGCAGATGGAAGCATGAACCCACTTTTGAACCAGAAACAGCGGCAGAAGCGCCTGACATGGGCTACAAAGAAGCAGCACTGGACTGTTGCTCAGTGGTCCAAAGTACTTTTTTTGGATGAAAGCAGCTTTTACATGTCATTCGGAAATCAAGGTGCCAGAGTCTGGAGAAAAACTGGGGAGAGGGAAATGCCAAAATGCCTGAAGTCCAGTGTCAAATACCCACAGTCAGTGATGGTCTGGGGTGCCATGTCAGCTGCTGGTGTTGGTCCACTGTGTTTTATCAAGGGCAGGGTCAATGCAGCTAGCTATCAGGAGATTTTGGAGCACTTCATGCTTCCATCTGCTGAAAAGCTTTATGGAGATGAAGATTTCATTTTTCAGCACGACCTGGCACCTGCTCACAGTGCCAAAACCACTAGTAAATGGTTTACTGACCATGGTATTACTGTGCTCAATTGGCCTGCCAACTCTCCTGACCTGAACCCCATAGAGAATCTGTGGGATATTGTGAAGAGAAAGTTGAGAGACGCAACACCCAACACTCTGGATGAGCTTAAGGCCGCTATCGAAGCATCCTGGGCCTCCATAACACCTGAGCAGTGCCACAGGCTGATTGCCTCCATGTCACGCCGCATTGAAGCAGTCATTTCTGCAAAAGGATTCCCGACCAAGTATTGAGTGCATAACTGAGCATAATTATTTGAAGGTTGACTTTTTTTGTTTTAAAAACACTTTTCTTTTATTGGTCGTAAGAAATATGCTAATTTTTTGAGATAGGAATTTTGGGTTTTCATGAGCTGTATGCCAAAATCATCAATATTAAAACAATAAAAGGCTTGAATTACTTCAGTTGTGTGTATTTGAATCTAAAATATATGAAAGTCTAATGCTTATCAGTACATTACAGAAAATAATGAACTTTATCACAATATGCTAATTTTTTTAGACGATCCTGTATGCTGGGGACAGATGTTGGTTGATGGCACCTGAATTACTTATCTTGATATTCATGAGGAATGGTATTGGCCTTCTTTAACAAAGGGGACCCTGCATAGCCCTGAAATTGTTGGCTTTGGCTTTATTTTGGAAGCAATTCTGGATTAAAAGGCATATTTTTTTAAGTGTACTGTTGAGCAGGTGATATTTTTGTTATTTTAAATAGCTCATGTAAATCAAACAAGACTGTGTTTTTTCCAGATTCATGTAAGTCAATCAATATTAAAACAGGAACCCTCTGTATGTTACCTTTGCTGTAAAAATGTATATTTTATACATAAGGGGCCCCACGCAATTCACTTCTTCTCCTAAGGTTTTGCCTTGGAGATACTTTTTTATCTTCCGTTTAAAATAACTTTTTCAGTATGCTTCAATTGATAACGTACCAAAAAGTAAATTAAAAAGGCATTCTCTAAATTATTCTCTAAATTATTCTGAATATTTTATTGCTTGCTGGTAGCTTAAAAAGACACCGAAGTCTCAAAAAAACCCATCTTTTTATTGAACAAAAGTGTTTAATATGTTTGCCCTAACTAAACTGCCGCATTCCCGCCACTGTAATCTATCTAAATCCCCCCTAACTCGCCCTCCCTCTCCCTTGCAAAATCCACGGCTTTCTTGGTCGTGGATTTTGCTGCCCTGTGCGCTTCCGTGTGAGGCAGAGCTATGAGCTGCAGCCCTGCCTCACACGCGTCTGTCAGCGGCGGATCTCCGCCTCTCCCTGCCCCTCTCAGTGAAGGAAGCCTGAGAGGGGTGGGGGAGAGGCGGCGATCCGGGCTGACAGACACGCTGAGAGACAGAGCTGCGTCTCATAGCCCTGCCTCACACGGAAGTGCTGCCCGAATTGCCCCCCGGGGAGTTAGGGGGGATTTAGTTAGCGTACAGTGGCGGGGATGCGGCGGTTTAGTTAGGGGAATCATATTAAACATATTTGTTCAATAAAAAGATGGTTTTTTTTGAGACTTCAGAGTCTCTTTAAAATGTATTTTATTGATAGAATGTGATATATCACTTAGGAGGAAAAAAATATTGAATAAGGGCCAAAGTAAAATAACTAATGAGAAAAGTTTCACGGATGAGGGCCCTTATCTTTCGTCTTATTTATAAATTCTCTATTACTTTCTTAGTTCCATTTTTGCTTGCAAGATGCTAAACCTATTTTCTATAGATGAATGGGAAAATAAGGTAAGAAGCAATATAACACAAGAGAAAAGATTTATGTATTAGAGTCGTTATAATTTTGCACTTTATTTACATGATACCATTTTTAACCTCCCTGTCTGTGAAACTAAACTAAAGTAAAAGTCTCAACCTTCACTTAATTGGAACAAGCTATTTAGGTATTTGGCTCCATAGGTGCTGTTAAAGTATTATGTAAAAAGTGTTAGAATGAGGATTCGTAAGAAAAGATTATACAAGCTGTTATTTTGCATCAGGTCCCAATGAAAGCCATGTAGACAAATCTATCTGTGTAGCATACAAAAATAGAAAATTAGAATATTTTTCCTAAATATGGTGCTGCATGTACATATAATAATTTTCAAAATGGGCTGCTGACCAGGACAACTGATATAGACAAATGACTGACATTTTGCACTAGGACATGTGTTTTAGGAAGCAGACATTGCTCCTCCCTCTCATATATTCCCTGTACTGTAAGAAATTGTCAGTATCTCAAAAAGGCCCCCCCCCCCCAGTCCGATACATGCCTCCATGTTATAGATAGAAAACAAGACAATAAGGTTAAGTTTAGCTGTATCTATTACATTGCAGGAAATGTGTCACTTGATTGTCCTCCTCTTTTAAGAAGGCAAATTACACCAAGCTTTGCTTTTTAGTAGACAAGACAAGACAAGACAAATAACATTTATATCGCGCTTTTCTCCTGGCGGACTCAAAGCGCCAGAGCAGCAGCCACTAGGGCGCGCTCTATAGGCAGTAGCAGTGTTAGGGAGACTTGCCAAAGGTCTTCTACTGAATAGGTGCTGGCTTACTGAACTAGTAGGAGGGCTTTTTGGTCTCTTTTATCCCCCTATACATTCCTAGTAGTTTGGGTCACCCTAAGCTGCTTGGTTACTCTGTTAATGTGTATGAAATTATAATCTTAATAATAAATTTTATTTGTGGTACAGTTTCTAATTCTTATTGCACTCTCCTGCTCTGCCTACAGAGAACCATTGCTGATACTTGCTGTCTGGAAGGAGGTGGCGCAGCAGGCACAGGGACACTGTTCTTGACCCATGTAGATTTTTCCTAAAGTCTTAGTTCAGCCTTCCATTTTTAATACATATGGTAGTAAATTTGAATTAATTAGCAATGCATAAAGTTTTGTACAATGTGTGTCTGTACTTTTTGCATTAAATATATTTAAAATACCTAGCTGATTGGACTTCTAGCTTATTGTTGTCACAAGAGTGAGAGTTCCTTCCCCAGCACAGAGGAGATCATTTGACCATGCCCACTTTTTAACAATGCACATTCTACAACCATTACTGTACACAATAACCATTCTACACCCTCTTGTTTATAAAAAACATGTGTATTTCTCATTGCCCTGCCCTGCCTGAAATATGAAACCATTTCTCACTGCTCTTTTAGTCATCCTTTTAATGAAGATACTAGAGATAGTGTAATAGGTAAGTTATTATTATTATTATTATTTTACAAACTAAGCTGTTACAGATAAGACACTGCTCAGATTTAGAGTGGCAGTACTTCCTGCCAGACCCTCAGCGTTATTACATGGCCGTCATAATAATGGGAGTTCCCAATGACCAATGACGGGAATATAACACTATAATATCACCATTATGACAGCACTGTTTTCTCTAAAATAAAACTTTGTAGATAACGCAAAGGATTAAATACATAAATGTTTAATTTAAAACTATCCCTGTAATCCCTGTGTAGAAGTAGCTAGCTGGTCAAGAGGTACAGCCACTTACTGTTTACTTTGTCCTTCAGAAATAACTCTTATCACAAATTTCTTCTTAAGCTATGTATGCACGCTAGATGAAAAATGGCTGAATCATCTGATCATGACTGCCTCTGCTGAGAATCTTACGTGTTTTCAGCAGTGCCTGATGCCCCCAAATGCTTCAATCAGTGATCAGCAAGGTAGATCAATTCAACATTGATCACCCTACTCACCTCGCTGCCTCATGTCCTGTTTCTTCAGCTCTTCTCTCCCCCGTAGAGCAACAGAATGCCATCTGTAAAGCCTTGGCCCCTGCAATGTCACCCAATGCATCAAATCCCGATCCCTCCCAATCCCTGCTGACTGACATGCCTTGTACTTCAGTGACTAGCTAATCCTTCAGATAACAAGGTGAAATTACTTTGTAGAGCAAGATAAGATTTTGCCAAAATGTGGATAAATCACAAGTAAGGTGGCAGCACTCATGTAAGCATTAGCAAAACAAATGATAGCATAAATCACCAATTTGGAAGAATTAACATGCAAACATATTGTAGCATACATATCTGCAACTTTAGGATGTAGACAGCACCACATTTTTAATCAATATTATTATTGTAGTTTTGGGACAGGATTTCCTGGAAGCAGGAAATTCACTGCAGGTTTCATACATACCTACAGTATGTACATGGAAGGTTTGTGGCACCATGCCGGTTCTTGGTTTGTCCCCTCATTCCCGAACCATTCCTGGTTGAAGTTACTGATGCTCCTAGGTCTTCGGCACTCTTTGCGCATGTGCAGTGTGGATGCACTCATCCTCAAAACTACTTGGAGAGACACAAGTTGTTCTATTCTGCCCAAGGTGTTCCTACCAGGTCAAATCACTTAAACCAGGGAGTCGGGACGTGCAGAAATGGTGGGATGGAGAGACGATCAGAAAGGCTCTATGGTATACACAGCATCCCCTATACATAGGTATGGATGATACTTGAAATGAGTTTCCTCACTTCAGGTTCCCTTTAAAAATACTTTTTGATCTTCCATCTTGGTCCATTTCCAAGGTACATACATTTGAATAAAATTGCCATAAAATCTGCATCAACTAATAAACTAGTAAATTATGTGCTACCTTGCCCCCTAATTTCCATGAGAATAGCAATTTTCGGTAAAATTAATGCAAATTATTGCTCGACCTACTAATAAATTTACTGCATTCGGTAATTCATGACTAAAATGTAAGATGGAGTAGGCAATCAGGAAACAACCACTCGACTGCACTGTGGAAGGCAGTGCTGGACCATAGGCAGCCAGGCCTGGACACTGTAGTAAAGAAGAAAGATGCGGTCCGCAACACGTCTCTCCACAGTCTTGTAGTTTATTTTAGACGTATCCTCACAGCATTTAAAAAGAGTACAAAGCTGACATGTTTCGGGCCATACAGCCCTTAATCACATTTACTAAAATGTAAGATCTAAGATCTACCAGAATGTCTAAATGTCATTACTGCATGCGGTAAATTTCCGTACATGCGGTAATTTGCTTGAAAACCTTACCAGAATTGAGGCTATTATCTTCTGTAGAATACTAGCCTCCAATTAATAGGGTAAACACATTATGCTACAGCAACCAATCAGAAACCTGCATGGAGTCATCTAAGTACTCTAAACTAATGAAGGGTGAACTCTAACAGGTTGATATGCTTTAGTGCATAATATGGCTCTTTGACCTGCCTCATTATATACTTTATTCCCCCATGTTTCACTAAATAACATGCAGGAGTGATCCTCATTAATCTTTGCCCAGTGTAGACAGGAGACCTCTCTTAACAGTCGCACTGCATATGTGTTTGTGTGTACTGACCTGAAGTCTATCTGCAGTAACATGCACAGTAGGGTTGAAAGAACGAAGCAAGAGGGAACAAGAAAATATGATTTTAATTCCAACATCATTTAGGAAACCTTGAAACTTACAACCTCTGTGTCTTTGAATACCCAGAAGTAATCTACAGCTCATTCAGGCACATGCTTTATCCCTGACATGGGTGGGTTTCACAGATACTCGATTCCCCGGAGATATTTTGAAGCCATATTGCATGTGGGCTTAGTTTCTTTTTTCCTGATGACCCTCATAAACAAATCTCCTTCCCTTCCATAAATAGCAAATATAAAAATGTCAATGCAAGCACACAATAAAACTCCAATGATATAAAACATATTTATGTATTCCTCAGCACAAAAGCATTGTGCAATTGCAGGTAATGCTGTAATGAAATGCATTCACACAGTCTTCTGCATACAGGCACCATATGTGCTCAGGAACAGCAATGATGCTAATAGTAGACTTATTAGTGAAATACTTTTGCCTCAGTCAATGAGAAAAAGTTAAAGGAATATAAATACAGTTAATCAAAAACTTGCAGTATTTGTTTCTTGCTTATTTATTGTTTGAATGTTGTTATGCTAAATTCTTTATATAAAGTCTTGGATTTACTTTCAAGATTTAAATATTCGCCCTATGAAAACATACTTTACATATCATACCTGTAATTGAATTACGTACAATATTTTTTTTAAGCAAAGCTGGACTAACTTATTTAACTTTCCTTAACTTTATCAAATTTTTTCAATTTTCTACATAAAGTACTTAAATAAAATTGTTTTTGTAATGCACAAACCACTTAACGACCAGCTAACGCCGATAGGCGCCGGCTGGTCGCTTGTGCTATTACATGGAAACGGCAGCTCGTCCGAGCGGCCGTTCCATGTCAGTTCACGGAGGGTGTCTCCGTGGATAGCCTGCGAGCCTCCGATCGCGGCAAGCAGGCTAATTGTAAACACGCGGGGAAGAAATCCCCACTGTTTACATCAATACGGCGCTGCTGCTCAGCAGCGCCGTAAAAGAGATCGCCGATCCCCAGCCTCTGATTGGCCAGGGATCGTCGCCGTCTGATAGGCTAATGCCTATTGGAGGCGGTACAGGACGGATCGCCGTCCTGTGCCGCCCAGATCCGGAGGGAGAGGGAGGTAAGGGAAGGAAGAATGCAATATCGCTGCAGAGGGGGGCTTTGAGGGGCCCCCCGCTCGGCCACACGGAGCGGCGATCAGACCCCCCCAGCAGGTCATCCCCCTAGTGGGGACAAAGGGGGGGGAAGTCTGATCGCCCTGCCTAAACCACGATCTGTGCTGCGGGCTGGAGAGCCCACACAGCACAGATCAACCAAACACAGCCCGGTCCTTAAGTGGTTTTTAAAGAGGCACCACAAGGAATTATTCAAGATACCCCGTTTTATATTTATTATCCTGCTTTCAGCATCAGAAATGCTTTCTATATCTATATATTGCTGTATATTGGTCTGAAACCCTGCCCTCCCAGTAATGTTTAGCCTAGGCAATGATGTCATGAAGTCTTCTCCTCCAAGTGTATTGTGGGAGGCCAGGTGTTGTTTCTGATCACTTTGGTCCTTTAGGGGGATTGATGACCTTATTTCTTGCTGTCTCAATGGGGAACAACCAAAGAAAAAAATCATGGTTCATGGTTCACTATCCTACAAAAAAGAATTGTTTTACTAAAAATAATACTAGCATACCTAAAAAAAAATACATTTCTCTTACTTTTTTAATTAACTCTTCACCTTCTTAAAGCTAGCATATTTGACAAACATTTTCCTTTTAGTTATGCATGGTATAACTACTATATAAATACTCTAGAAATATATTATAATAAACATCTAAAATTGTAGAAAACAGGACATTTTATTTCACAACAGGTTCCTTGTAAATCAAGCATCTGCACAGTGCACACACAGTTATTACTTAATTATATTTGAGGTCATCCGCGCCACCACTATATACCCAGTTGTCACCTTCTGTGCTGGTCAAACCCAGATGATAAGGAGAGTACAAAATTGCTGTCTGTGATTTTTTTTATACCAAGTTGGGAATGGGATATGTAATAAAGCACTGTCATATATTCCAGTATGTCTGTATCATTTTTCTGCACCTTGCCGTGCATTCCCTGCATTATGTTAGGAAGCAAATTTATACAGCATCATTTACTGCAATGGAATTTCCTTTGATAAGACCATACTATAGAACTTTGACACGGATACTAATTTTCAAAACCTTCACGTGTACACATGTGGCCGAATTTTCAAATGCTGCAGTAGGTAGCAATACCCTGTGATTGGGAAAAATCCCATTCGAGGACTTAAGAATTAAATAATGCTGTGGATGCAGCCCACAATGGCATTATAGGAATGTATGAAGTTATTCCTAGCTGTCTCTATGGAGATTTATGCTACATAATACCTGTAGGGATCAGCAGTAAATAGCTGGTGATACTCTATGTTCAACATGGATTTTTCAGAAACAATGTTTATAAAACATATTTTTATGTTCAAATAGTAATAGTATATTTTTAATGTTATGTAAGGAAAAAAAAGAAACAGCATAGTCCATCCCCAAGCCTATCAGCTGTGCAGGTGTGGTGGCCTGGAGAGTGAACCCTGGAAGCTGTATGCTTTATCAAGGGGTAAAGGAGTCCAGGGAGCAATGTCAACTCACATAGCTTGCTGCACTGGGCGAGTGTGGCAAATCCTCCCCCCTTGTAAATTCTGAGGTTCTGATGACAAATGACTGTTATAAATAATCTCGGACACCTTGGAGTAATATAGGAGCAACATTTTAATGACTATGGCCCATGCTTCAATATGTAGTAAGTGAATGCCACTTATGGTCCATTAATTGCCGGTGTTCCTGATTATTTTCAATATTGTGTATATAGGGAAGGTGAATGCCTAGACATAACCTTATTAAATTCCTTATCGCCTATTTGACAAATGGCTGCTACATACTTTTTTGTGCCCTTGCAAAAGAGTGGAAGTAATTGAAGGGGGCAGGGCTTGTAGTACTCTTTGGCCACTCCCTTTTATATCGAGGTGACTGAATATCCACCCCTTCCTTGCTACCTATGGATATATGCATTTGTATTAGGCCCCACTGTAATTTAGGTCTTCTCTCCTAGCCTGTCCCATGAAGTTTACAGAACATATTGTCCAGTGAACACAGCCTTGTTCTAGTATATAAGTGTAAAGGTGGCTACACACGATACAATAAAATGATCCGATTTTATGGCAATTCGATAAAAACGATCGGATCTCCCGAAAAAATCGAAAGCTTTTTTTTCATTCGACTGAAAAATCTGATCGGATTTCCCATTTTCTTCGATCCGGAATGCCAGATATTTTTCTTCAATCTTTCTAAAGATTATATGGTGTGTGTTGGATTGTCAATTTATTAATATACACACCCTAGCAATTTTGTCAGAGTTTCCAATCATTTTTATCATAATTGGGGAAAAATTGAACATACGTGTGTGGTACATTGGTCATATTTTTGAAATGTTACAATCAGTCAGAAAAATTGATTGCAATTCTTAAATTGAACAGATATTTAAAAAATTGTATGGTGTGTTGCCACCTTAAGCCTCCATAGCTTCTAAGGCTGACCCTACTCATGCGAGAATAATTGGAAAAATCACCTAACACACTAACAAATGAATTCTAACAAAGAAAAAAATGCTAGCTGCTATTAACCAGTTTACATCCTAACTACAGTTTCACGTCATAGCAAGTGGCTCCTGAAAGCCACCTGACGTGAATATAAGTCACTTTGATTTAATGAGCACAGCGGGCGTGCTAGCACGCTCCTAGGCTCATTAACCACCCTCCCCCTAACTACTCTATACCAGCATCCCTGCCATGGGGTTCGATCTCCCCACCACCTGCCCGATTCCCTGTAATTAACCCCCTCCCTCCCCCCTCCATGCTGCGATTGGGCTGGGCTGGGCAGGGCAGGATTAAAATGTAACAATCTTTACCTGACCTTGTTCCAGCACCGATCGCGATCCTCTCCCTGAAGTCCCGCTGTCAGCCTCACTATGCTGAATGAATCGGGTCCCGGCTTGATGACGTCATCAAGCCGGGACCCGATCCGGGCAGCATAGTAAGGCTGACAGCGGGACTACAGGGAGAGGATCGCAATCGGCGCTGGAACAAGGTCAGGTGAGAGCTTGTGACTTCTAATGCTTCCCTGCGCCTATCTCTGTGGGAGAGGGGGGGGGGGACTCGGGAGACACCTGGCACGTGGGTTTTATTTTAAAGGGCCACACACCTGGTTATCCCCGTGGTGGGGGCACACAGTTCCATGGGGAACACAGCAATCCATGGGGGAGGGATACAGGGGCATACACCAGGCTATCTGGGGGGGGGGAGGGGGAATTAAAAACCACACCTGGCCAACTATGGGGGGGGGGAGGGGATAAATGGCTACATCAGGCTAATTCAGGTGGGGGTATACAGAGGCACATCTGGCTACCTGGGGCTCGGGAGGGGTACATCTAGCCAACTATGGGGGGGGGGGGGGGGAATATACAGGAACACATCTAGCTAACTAGGGGTGGTGGGGGAATACAAAAGAGCCACATAATTGCAGGTAAAGCCAGGGATACAAAATGGAAAAAAGCACCTTTATTTTCAAATCATATATTGTCGCCATACATTGTACTAGGATTATAATTTAAATGTTGTAATAACCAGGACAAACGGGCATATCAAATGGATGGGTTAAATCTACAGTAGATCTTATTATTTTAAAACTATAATAGCTTAAAACTGAGAAATAATAACTTTTTTACATTTTTCTCCCGTTATTCCCTTTAAAATGCTTATAAAGTAAAATAATTCTTAGCAAAAAGTATCACCCAAAGAAAGCCTAATTGGTGACAAAAAAACAAGGTATAGATCATTTATGTGTGATAAGTATTGATAAAGTTATTGGCTAATGAACGTGAGGAGTGTGAAATGCAGAAACTTGCTCTGGTTTTTAAGGAGGAATAACCCAGGGACGCGAAGTGGTTAAACTGAATAATGACCGATAAAGGATGTGTTTGCAGTGGATGTTGCATTGTGTTCCCTGTCAAAGCAGGAATGCAACACAACAGAACCGGAAAGTTGAACCGCACATTATTGCTCATTGTGTCGCATACAGTCAATGAAGGTATGCTTCACTCTCATGCAATCAGTGCATTGGGATGCCACACTCCATTATACTGCACAGCACTGGCTGCATTGTGAATTTCTCATCAGCAGTTGAACTCAATGGACGTATGTCTTTTTTCAACCCAAATAACTATGTAACTATGTAATGTAATGGCTGCATTGTAATGTGGAACGTCAGACTGCAATGCACCCCGCATTGCAATGCAATATTCCGCATTACGAAGCAGCCATTACATCGCATAGCAACGCGTCTGTTAAGTGATCATTGGTTAGAAAATCATACTTGCATGTCATTTCTCCTCAGGCAATGAAGATTTTCATGTCAGGTTAATTTGCTGTACTACATGGCTCATAAGGTATTTAAACCTCACATTGACATAGAGCAAGCATCTCAGTGGGGTACACAAGATGGTAGAATCTGCTCTGTCCACTGCTGCCTAAATTTACTTGGGTTCATCCATAACCACTGGGAACTGAGCATCATTTTTACCTCCCAGGTCAACTCGATAGGAAATTAAAAATGCATGCTAAAAATATGGTTCATTATTTTTTAAAAAACGTTCATTTTACCTCATCTTTTTACATTTAAGGGTTACATTTACAGGCAGTATTCCTTTTTTCCTGTTGGTCACAAGCAATAGAAATTGGAAGGCTGATAAAGACTCTAATTGACTTAATTGACCACAAGCTAAAATTCATACAAACCCATTGAGCATTAGGGTGTGGGGGGGGGGGGGGGGGGAGACTGTACTTCAAAGAGATAAGATAAATGACTTGTTGAACTTCACACCAAGGCTGGCTAACTTCAATGAAAAGGGAGCAGGGGGAGTTAGTTTCTCAAACATGGCAGCCCTTTCTGCTATTTGAAAGCAGGAACTGCTCAGATCCCTTTAAACTTGAGCCCAGTGCAGGTCCTCAGACTGACAAGCACTGGGGTCACATGATGTGTGGTAGTGGTGAGGAGTGAGGAGACAGTTGGAGCTAATCGATGAAAAAAGATCTGTGAATATGTGAGAAGGGTAATTTCCTTTTTTATTTTCCAAAACGGTATCTTTTTATGCAGCTTTTTATGCATACTTAGTTTGAAATAGTGTTCTATTAAATGCATATAAAACCTGTGCATGAACTTGTGCTTTAAAAGATAGAGAGCACTTACTAGAAACATCACGCCCCGAGTGTATGTAGGGAATTCCCAGGTCATAGCAGACACATCATTGGCCAAATATTTATTTTTATAATAAAGCTCTTCCTAAAATATTAATATGGGGGAAAATAAAGAAAATGTGGATATTTTACATGAATACAATTTAAACTAATATTGTTTAAAATGAAAATTTCAGTCAGTTTTGCTGGGGAAGTGTAACGATTGTGGAACTTTCTCCGTGATCAGCGCACAACGCGTGCGCTGACACGGCGGAAATCCTCCACAAGCGTATATTTGCAGGCACCCAGCAAAAGGTGCTACCTGTAGAGGGAAATTCCTGTCAGCAGATGGCGCTGGGGAGTGCAGAGGAACCAATCCTCTGTACCTCCACAAATGCCAGACAGGAATTGTACGAAGTGCAGAACGCAATCGCAAGAGAGGCGATTGCGAATGAGAACGAGCAAAGGGACAGGTTGTATGTGTGTGCGCCAATCCAGTCGCCACCCCGTGACCGCGCACACACAACAGCAGATATGAAATAGGAACGCGATTGTGAGAGGTGCGATCGCCAGACGTGACACAAGGCAGATCAGAATAGAATACGAGGGTAGCAAAGGCACAGCAAATAATGCAATGAGAAGATGCGGAAAATAACAAACGCTAGCTAACCGCGAACACCGCCCTCATTCGCAACAGTGCACGCGGTTATGCGCGGTCTCCACGTGATAAGCACAATAGAGACAAGCACGCCTAACTAACCATCGACAGACAAACATGAAACAGGGGACGTGAACGCTTGCTTAACGGTTACCTCACCGAGCCTCCAGCAAGCGGTCGTAGCAGACAAGACAGACACACGAAAACAGGGACAAGCGAGAGATAGGATCCACAGCACTAGCGAAAAGTGGCTAGCGCGATCCCAGGAGACAGAACAGAAGGATCCACAGCGCTAGCGAAAAGTGGCTAGCGCGATCCAAAGAGACAGATCAGAAGAGATAGCTGGTAGCAAACGCTGCACCAGCTATACTCCAAGAACAGAGATCAGAACGATTTCCTTGTCGACCACTGCTGGGACAGGACAATCGCAACAGACAAACAAAACAGATAAACAATCCTAACTGCACTAGGGAAAACCTGCCTAGCACAGTTTCCAGGAATTACTCTAAGCTGATCTTCAAACAGAGAGTCAGGCTGACACCCCACCAGGAGTGTTACATAGGACGAAATCCTTATGACCAGCGAAGCATTGTGGGAAAGACACAGTACTTATAGTACACGCCTCCAATGAATGTGGCCAGGCAATTTGCATGACAACGAATGCAAATTCCTCTGCAAGCACAAGCTGCAAAACTGACAGAAGCTCTTCTTTCCAGAGTCCTGCAAGCATGCAAACCTACACACATGGCCGTTTTTACCACAGTGCGGGCAGTGCGACCGCACTGAGCGCATGCTGGCAAGTGAAGGAAGGGGGGCGCAGGATGGAGACACTGTGACTGCTAGAGGGAGCCTTGAATCGGTGACACGCAGTGCACAGTCCGACTGTTCATGTCACATAATCTCACTGCAGCCTGTCTTTTTCTTCCTCTTCTCTATGTCCGTCAGCTGTTCTCTAGCTCCGCCCCTCCCCTTAGCTGCATGGAGGTATTGAGCAGAGAAGATGTGAGCAGATTAGAGTACACGGGACTCGGGGCGGGGGGGAGGGGGGGACAAAGAATGAAGCCAGCAGCACAAGTAACTACAGTACAGTAGTGCATGTAAGCTGCAGCTCCGCACATCAGGGGAGAGGGGGCATATAAGGCTAATGCCAAATACATGTGTACTGGCATCTACTTGTATAAAGTAAAAGCATGGAATCTTGAACATTTTGGGCTGCCAATAACAGTTTAGTATCTGAAAGGGCTGCACACGTGCACACAGGAGATGGTTTTGTTTAGCATCAAATGAAGCACGGAAAGACTTTGCAGACAGCATGTGCTCTGCTGGAATGCCAGGCACTGTGAATGCCTGGCTGACAGTCTGGCAGTATGATCCTCCCTACTCTGCTCTTCCTGTGATCAAGCCCCTGAATAGATAAGGATGGTGACAAATGAACACAGTGAGTGGGGATGCAGGCTTTGATTGTTTTTCACAATGACTAAATAGGAGGGCAGTAGCTCAATTGGTGTGCCCTGTCTGCCCTCTCCGTAGTCTGCCCTGTCCGCCCTCTCCATAGTCTGCCCTGTCCGCCCTCTCCGTAGTCTGCCCTGTCCGCCCTCTCCGTAGTCTGCCCTGTCCGCCCTCTCCGTACTGTGCCCTGTCCGCCCTCTCCGTACTGTGCCCTGTCCGCCCTCTCCGTACTGTGCCCTGTCCGCCCTCTCCGTACTGTGCCCTGTCCGCCCTCTCCGTACTGTGCCCTGTCCGCCCTCTCCGTAGTGTGTCCTGTCCGCCCTCTCCGTAGTGTGTCCTGTCCGCCCTCTCCGTAGTGTGCCCTGTCCGCCCTCTCCGTACTGTGCCCTGTCCGCCCTCTCCGTACTGTGCCCTGTTCGCCCTCTCCGTACTGTACCCTGTCCGCCCTCTCCGTAGTGTGTCCTGTCCGCCCTCTCCGTAGTGTGCCCTGTCCGCCCTCTCCGTACTGTGCCCTGTCCGCCCTCTCCGTACTGTGCCCTGTCCGCCCTCTCCGTACTGTGCCCTGTCCGCCCTCTCCGTACTGTGCCCTGTCTGCCCTCTCCGTACTGTGCCCTGTCTGCCCTCTCCGTAGTGTGCCCTGTCTGCCCTCTCCGTAGTGTGCCCTGTCTGCCCTCTCCGTAGTGTGCCCTGTCCGCCCTCTCCGTAGTGTGCCCTGTCCACCCTCTCCGTAGTGTGCCCTGTCCGCCCTCTCCGTAGTGTGCCCTGTCCGCCCTCTCCGTAGTGTGCCCTGTCCGCCCTCTCCGTACTGTGCCCTGTCCGCCCTCTCCGTACTGTGCCCTGTCCGCCCTCTCCGTACTGTGCCCTGTCCGCCTTCTCCGTAGTGTGCCCTGTCCGCCCTCTCCGTAGTGTGCCCTGTCAGCCCTCTCCGTACTGTGCCCTGTCCGCCCTCTCCGTAGTCTGCCCTGTTTGATTATTATGTATTTATAAAGCACTAATATATTCTGCAGCACTTTACAGAGTACATAGTCATGTCACTGACTGTCCTCAGAGGAGCTCACAATCTAATCCTACCATAGTCATAGGCTAATGTCCTACCATATTATTATTATGTATTTATATAGCACTGACATCTTATGCAGCACATTACAGAGTACATAGTCATGTCACTGACTGTCCTCAGAGGAGATCACAATCTAATCCTACCGTAGTCATAGTCTAATGTCCTACCATATTATAATTATGTATTGATATAGCACTGACATCATCTTTTGCAGCACATAACAGAGTACATAGTCATGTCACTGACTGTCCTCAGAGGAGATCACAATCTAATCCTACCATAGTCTAATGTCCTACCATATTATTATTATGTATTTATATAGCACTGACATCTTATGCAGCACATTACAGAGTACATAGTCATGTCACTGACTGTACTCAGAGGAGATCACAATCTAATCCTAACGTAGTCATAGTCTAATGTCCTACCATATTATTATTATGTATTGATATAGCACTGACATCACCTTCTGCAGCACATTACAGAGTACATAGTCATGTCACTGACTGTCCTCAGAGGAGATTACAATCTAATCCCTGCCATAGTTATGTCTATGTATTTAGTGAAGTGTTTGTATTGTAGTCTAGGGCCAATTAACTTAGCTGTATGTTTTTGAGATATTAGTGGAAACTGGAGTGCCCAGAGGAAACCCACACAGACACAGGGAGAACATACAAATTGTGCCCTGGCTGGGATTCGAAACTCGGGCGTATTTTTTGACACTTGCACTGGGAGAAGTTTAACCTAGAAACTGCACTGCCTACACAATGGTCAAAAGGCTGCCTGCCTGCACAGGCAGCTGAGCAAATCATCACAGGAAGAAACCATTCTCTCTTTGTTAACTGCTTAGAATTCAAAGAGTATCACTGATAGCATTTATCCTATAGCTACCAGGACAAGATATTACTGCCATGAACATCTGGCAGAAAATGCTAATGTGTAGAGCTTGCCAGTTGTGGTCATACGATCAGTGCCACTGACTTAAAAAGATGGGATACAACACCTTGACTAGTAGTATATACATAGACTACCTGTATTTTGCTAGTATTTGGCTCCATCCTTATTTGCCTTTGTATTGTTAAAAATGTTATTGCATCATTTACAGTATATTAAACTATATTTTGCTCACAAAACATTACCAAGAAGAACTTCAAATGGAACATCCAAAATATAATATTCCATACCTTTTTACAAAAAAAAACAGTTCTAAACACTAAATAAATAAATAAAACAAATATACTTAAAAACTGTACATGCCCATATTACAGTGCTTACAATACGTAACATTATTTGAAACTTAAACAGAAAATATAACAGAAACAGGTTATCTCAGATTGGTGTTTGCTTTGGTATATTGTTGAAAACCATCTTTCAGGAAACAGAATCAGAGTCAATTAATAATCATCTCAAAATAATAAAATCATTATAATAAGGCTACTGAACAAGGAAGTCACACAGCTGAGAACACTGTTATGCTACAAAAGCAGCTTAATGGTAATTTGCAGCAGAATGACCTTTGGGATCTTTGAAACATGGAATATCCATCCTTTAAGGACAAAAAACCTTTATTTTTATTACATCTGAATTAAGCTTAAGTGCATAACAAAACCATCATTTGAACAGTAGATACCAAATTACATTATTTCTTCTTCCTTATTTAGAGAGCAGCAACATTCAAATCAAAATGAGTCAATAATAGTATTTGTATCACTGGTGTTTCTGAATATGATTATTGCAAAAAATCTTAATGTGACAAAAGCCAGCATGATAAACTAGCATTTTGGGGGCCTCATGAAGCCCTCTGACTTTGCTAGTTTAACCTCTTGAGGACCACAGGTTTATACAATCCTAGTGACCAGGCCATGTTTTACATACAATTCAGCACTTTGCAGCTTTAAAAGGCCATATAACTTAGCACTCAAATGAATTTACCCCCTTTTCTTGCCATTAATAGAACTTTGTTTTGGTGCTATTTGATTGCTGCTGGGATTTTTTTCAAATTAATAAAAGATTATCATTTTTTTAAATCCCTATTTCTATTATTATTCCCCCCCTCCCCAAATTAGCCCTAGACAGCGATCATAGGCATCAGCTTATTAGCTTTGTTATTGAATATTTCAGCTTACCAGCTCCGATCGCGGCTGGCAGGCTGATCGTTGCGGCAACCACTCTTTTTACAGTAGGGTCAATGCCGTGTCATCAGTGGGCAGAGACAAATACAAATTTCACTGGGAAAATGTAAACTTTAGCCATTCTTACACTGTTAATGGTAGGGTCCTCCAACTTTGCACAATTGGTCACTGGGTGACTGGTATTCCCTAACAGGTACCCCTGATGACGGCATAGAGCCGAAACCTGGTAGGGAAGGAGAGACGGGCTATCTCTGAACATATTACCTATATGTAATAAGGTGCACTTTGAATTCATTTAGTGCAGATACCTTATGAGCGATTTATATGCAATTGGGTCCAGTGTGCATGGGCCCACAATGTAAGTTGTTTTGTTCTTATTTTGTTTTATGCAAATTATGTGAATAAAATTGTAACCCCTGGTGACCAGAATCCTACTAAGCTTGGCATATTGTTTTGTCCTATGGTGGTGGACACTGTATACCTTTGTTGAGCACAGGATGCCTGCAGGCTCTGGCATAAGGATTGGGGCTATCCGGCAGCGCTGAGGTTTACATGTACAGTTGTTGCAATTCCATTTTGGATTGGAATCTACCTCTGGCAGCTTGGATTTCTACACTTGTGTGAAGCTCTCGATAATCTTTCTTTTCATTAAAATAGATAGGTAATATAATCTCTTACCCACTCTGTTTTAAAATAATAGGCAAATGTTTGATGTCATGAGGGCAGCCATCTTTTTGATTGAAAGGAGGTGACAGGGAGCATGAGACACAGTTCCAACTGTCCTGTGTGCTGATCACCCCTCCCAGTTGCTAGGCAACGTGAATAACAACATAGGAAATCCCATCATGCTTTGCACAGCATCAGGGAAAAAAAGCCCGAGCAGTTTTATTTGATGGGTGGAGCTTAGCTAAAAATACAGCTAAAAATTATGCTTTGGTAAGAAAAACAAAGTTCTGATGCTGTGAAACTGTTAAAGAAACACCAAGCCTTTTCAGTTTTGCTGAGTAGATTTTTAGTCAGGAGGTTCACTTTAAAGTAAGGCATGGGGGTCAGTAAAGGTTAGGCATCCAGGGGGACTGGTTAAGCTTAGGCATTGTTAGAGGGAGGTTTCAGTGTGAGAATAGGGTTAGCTGTAGCTGTAGTAAAATATTGGTATCTATTACTGATATTTTACAACCATCATTAGCATTACAAGAGTAGAATAGTGGTAAATTCTACTATTGGCTATTTTTGGGTGCCAACATTTTCTGGCAACCTTTTTTCATGTACATGCCTCAAAGCAATTCACCACAGGCGAGGCACAGGAACGTCAGGGAGCCTTGCCCAAAGACTTCTTACTGTTATATGTACTGGCTTGAGCCAGGATTCAAATACTGGTTACATGTTCAAATACATATAGATTAAGAGTAATTGAAAGGAAGATTCTGAGATTAATTGATGATCCAAAATTGGAAAATGACATTTGGAGGACAAGAGGGAACAAGGAGCTGAATGATATACTATGTGATGAAAATATAATTAATTTAATAATGGCCCACATAATAAAATAGATTGGTAATTTCTTAAGTATAAATAAATGATAGACATACAGAGAAGCTGTCTGATTTGATGCCTACTTACACCAAACCAAGACGCAGACAACATAAAAGATGGGTGAAAAAAAGATGAGGAAGACACAGAGGCCCATATGCAATTCACTTTTTCTCTTGAGTTTTCTACTAGGAGATAATTTCTCAACGTCTTTTTAAAATGACTTTTCAGCACTTTGCAAAATGAAAAAGTACCCAAAATAGGCGAAAAAGTATTATCAAAATTATACAGAGTATTTTCTTGCTTGCTAATGGTTTAAAGGCATTTTATCGACAATGGAAGAATATATCACCTAGGAGAAAACACAAGAGAAAAATTTATTGCATACGGGCCAGAGACCTTTATTCAATTCACTTTTTCTCATAGGTTTTCTACTAGGAGATAAGTTTTCATCTTCTATTTTCAGCACTCTTCAATTGAAAGCCTACAAAAAAGTAGGTGAAAAGTATTGTTAAAAATATTCTGAGTATTTTCTTTCCTATTGGTAGCTTTAAAAAGCATTATATTTATAAGTTGTAAAAATATCACCCAGGAGAAAACTTAGGAGAAAAGGCAAATTGAATAAGGGACATAGGCCCATATGCAATTCACTTTTTCTCCTGAGTTTTCTTCTAGGTGATATTTTCACAACTTGTCAAAAAGTGCTTTTTAAGCTACTGACAAGCAAGAAAATACTCAAAATACATTTGGTAGCACTTTTTCACCAACGTTTGGGTACTTTTTCAATTGTAAAATGCTGAAAAATTGGTTTAAAGAGAAGATAAAAATGATCTCCAAGAGATAACTCAGGTGAAAAAGTTAATTGCATATGGGCCAGATTGAGAAGATCATCATTGTTGTCGTCATCATCATCACCACCACTATCATCAGCATAATTTAGCAATAATACAATCCTACTTTATTGTTTCAAAACAATAGAAATTCCCCTGAATGTGGCAGAAATGAATTGTATGCTGTTCTCCACTTTCCAAAATTCCATGTTTACCTTCAAGAACAAAAAACTGTTTTTTTCATGTGTTGTATTCATATTGATTAATTAATTTTAGCAAAATTACACAATTACTTATTTTTATTGGCTAACTGTCTTCTTGAAATCCATACCCACATACAGTGTATATCAAGGATAAACAACATCAAGGATATATATCAAGTGTATATCATGCCTTAAGCATCTCACCATTTGACTACCCCTATCTGTGTTCCATCATCCTCTATATTTCACTTCCTGTAGAAAGTACAACTTCTTTCAGTTCCTGGCTAGTATTACAGGACATTAGGCAAATGTGATGTCAAATTTTGGATACAGATTTTTTTTTCCACATGGATAACAAGGCCTCGTTTGTGAGAAGTCAAGAAATGGACTTTGAGAGCAGGAAGCTAGTGAAATGTCATCAGGATTAAGCGATATGAATGCAGGAGAACACAGCAACGAAGGACTCTGGTTAAATGGCATGACGATACACTGAAATTTCTGAAATGAATAGGGCTAATTAATTTCAAATTGCGTACAGGGGGTGATTAACTAAAGAGGCAACTTGGTGGATGATAGGTGGGTGTTTTTACTGATGTCTGCATTTTCTGCTAAGATTGTGCTCATATGTGGCATTTTGTATCTGTTAAAATGCTGTCAGGTAAGTGTCATTATTCCTTTTTCTAAAGAGCAGCACCTCAGAACAAAGCATTTCAATGCAGTCTTCTCTGCTTCTCTCTCACGATGTATGTAAAATACTCAGAGGACTGAGGATAAGTGAAGCTGCTTGTTAATTTCTAATTAAACCATTTAATAATATTATACTGTACTTGAATTCTCAGACTCAGCACCAAAAGCATCTGTCATATCTTTCTTTTAATGCTTAACAAAATGATTTCTTTTAGTTTTGGATGAAATTGTAAAGGATTTGTTTCTTTTTACAGATGTCTTAGCCCCTGTTGTTAAAAAGTTCCAAATAAAGGCGGACCTGCTCACATACTAATATAGGGCAATGCCATATTCAAAGAGAACCCAGCTTAAAGCCTGGTACACACGTTCAATTATGATTGGCCAATCACTGACCAATTTTACCACCTCCATATAGTATGACAGTTTACCTACACAATCTGCTTATAGTATTCATTTATATATTGACCCTTCTATTACATAGAGGTGGTAAAGTTGGTCAGTGCTTGGCCAACCATAATTGAAAGTGTGCATTTGATTGGCCAAAGTTTGAGGGTCAACAGATATTGAATACTATGACCAGATTGGCCTCAATTCACTAAGCAGTTTAGACTAGTCTACTGATGGTTTTTAGTCTACTGATGGTTTGGTCAGTTGCATCAAAGGGGAATTCACTATTACCAAATGTTTTAGACCTGGTCTAAACCATTTGGTAATTAGGTGGGTAAAGCAGGGGAAATGATCAAAAGTTGCAATTCACAAACAAGTAGCTATGCCCGACATCCTTCTCCTTTGATGAGCTCTCCTCTGCATGCAATTAAACTCCTGCATAATTAATTCAAAAGGTTCCATCCTCACATCTAAAATACCTCACAGAATTACTTTACAGACAGAAATCAGATGGTCTTATTTCTGTCAGAAAAAGTGGGAGTGGTTATTCCTTGTTTGCCTTTGTGAATTGTGTAATTACTGAATGTTAGACCAGGTATAAAAACAGGTCTAAAGCTGGCCATACACTAGGCCGATTACCCGCCGATCGACAGCAGATTCGATCACTGGGATCGAATCTGCTGTCACATTGTTCATGGTAAACGCTAAATATCGATCTATTTCGTCCCGAAATAGATCGGTCTCGTCGATCGCGCCATGCGGGAAATTACTGTCGATCGCCCGCGGGTAGGGAGCGCATCGCCAGCAGTGCATGATCGACGCAGGTATACATTACCTGAAGCTGGCTCCCGGCATCTTCTCCTCATCACCTCCCGGCTGGCATCTTCTCCGCATCACCTTTCGCATCCGGCATCCGTGTATAACTTCCTGTGTCACTGCAGTGACAGCAGAAGTACAGATAGAGGGCACTCTATTTGAACTTTCGCTGTCACTGGAGTGACAGAAAGTTATACGCGGATGCCGTGATGCGGAGAAGATGCCTGGGACCAGGCCTCAGGTAATGTATGCGGGGGGGGGGGGGGGGGGGACAGGCGAGAGCGGCAGCACAGCAGATGGTGAATCGGTTTCAGGCTGACATTGATTCACAATCTGTTTACAGTAAAGGCAGCCATACGATCCCTCTCTGATCAGATTCGATCATAGAGGGATCTATCTGTTAGTCGAATCTGATGGCAAATCGACCAGTGTATGGCTACCTTAAAACATTACACCAAACCATCAGTAGACTAAAAACCATCTGTAGACTAGTCTAAACTTCTTACTGAATTGAGGCCATTGTGTAGATAAACCCTCACACTACATGGAGGTGGTAAAATTGGTCAATGATTGGCCAAACATAATTGAAAGTGTGTATCAGGCTTTAGTCTGAAAACACCAGGTTATGGAGAAATAGGTTTTTAGTGGCTCTAAAATATTGTGCTTTTTTATGACATCGATTACATATCTACTAGAAAGAGTGTGTAAATGGGAATTTTTTTAATTCTGCATATAAAACTACGAGAAACTGAATTCTGGGTAGTTTACAGTGATTTTAAAAGATAAAAATAATTATTTAAACAGTAAATTCATCTTCAATAGTACTGCTCAGAGTAAAATACAGATGATAGCAGGTGCAGTCAATACTGTACATATTGTATGCTCAGTATAATTGGAGTCTTCATCAATACAAGTACAAAACTGCACAAATACGATAGATAATGCATAGTATGAAAACAGTCAGTAATATAGGCACTTGTTCATTTGATATACGGTAATTTTTTTTCCACAGAGGCGAGAAGCACTAGGAGGAGGACCCTACCAATGGCAGCTTGCAGCATAGAGTGGAGTGAGGTTGGCACCATTAAGTAAGGGGACAAATTAGCTAGTGGTTGGGCTAGCATGTCTTTTGACATCTGATGCACATATGAATATGTGTCTGCAGGGGGATTAAGACAGATTGCTATGCTTGTTTGCAAAGGTGCATGTTAAGGTGCACTTGAAGGTCTCATGGCAAGAAGCATGTATGACGAGATATGAGAGTTCCAAAGTAAGACTGAAGCTCTGGTTTTTAAAAGTGAGAGAATATTTCCATAGTAGAAGACAGGGTGGTGTGTGTGAAAGTTTAAGGTGGGATCGAATCTGGAAATCAGAGAGTAAATAGATGAATGGGACAATTTATGGAGAGCCTTATAAGGGAGAGTTGTGATTTTGATCTGAAGTTTCTGAGTAATTGTTTGTCAGTTAGTGGAGGAATTGACAAAGAGTGACAGCATCAGAAGAGTGGGATAAGAGGTGAGAGAGATGAACGGCTAAGTTCAATAGGGGTTGGAGAATCTCCAGCAGGGCTGGATCTAGACTTTTTGCTGCCCTCCCCCCCCCCCCCCCCCCCGATTTGGAATAATTCCCACAGCACCCGACAATTTACTCTGCTTCATTTAATGTTCTCACATGACATGCTGCAGCTCAACAACAATAGCACACTGGCTGGCTGTGAGTCTGAGACAAACCGCTCACCCTCAGTGAATCCATTTCTCCTCATTCAGGACAGCAGTATCACCTCCTCCCTTTTACTGTGCAAGTCAAATGAAACACTGCTGCTCTCCTGCCTCCCCCCTCCTCACACACTCACACACTGTCAGACTCCTCACACAGCACAACAAGCTGCTTATCTCCAATGATGACCTCTTCACATAGCTCTCCTCCCGCTTCTTCTCCTACTATGATTGCTGCTAGTGTAAACACACAGTAACACAGTACAAACACGTTGCCCCTTCAATCTCTGCACCTGATGCAAATATTTCACCTTGTTTCATGAGAGAGCCTTCCCTGGTCTCCAGTCTGTACGATGTTGCAGTAGTTGAGATGGGATATGATTAGGACATGCACAGACATTTCAGTACTCTCTGTATATTATGTAATGCAGATCAGCACTCCTTCTTCCATTCACCCCTGCACTGCGTAGTTTAGCTATAAATCTCCTGGACTTATCCACTACCCACTTGGGTCGGGACCTTCAACCCGGATCCATAAATCAAGTTCCCCATCATCCGAAAGCGCAGTTAAATTTCAAATGATGTGACGGCAGATCAGATGTTCTGACTAAAGTCTGACTAGATTAGCTGCATGTGTGTTCCAGTTGTGTGATTCAGACGTTACTGAAGCCAAAGAGATCAGCAGGACAGCCAGGCAACTAGTATTGTTCAAAAAGAAAATAAATATGTCAGCCATCATATTCCTTTCAATTCAAGTTCCCTTTAATACATTAAAGTTCATGCCATAGCAGTCACGTGTTTATCCTCCACAAAAAGAACTAGCATCAACTAAATTCAGGGCAACTTACAATGACTAAAAAAGAAAAAAAAAATTTTGGGTTCACTCAAATGATTGCAGGCTCATAGCCACTATATTACACATTTTTTTTGCATTCTCACTATTTCCTAATATGACATAGATGAAGCTTGCAAGCATTTAGTACCTAATAATAGCAGGCAGTTTTAACAAAGTTCAGTCCAATCTTGTTCACCATCACCAGTGTCTTCCCACTCTTCTCCATGCTTAGCAAATCAGACCCATCATTTATCATACATTTTATGGTTATTAAACCAATTGAAAGGCAATATGACATTTTTTAATCTTTTGCATGCTGCGCTAGTTTTTCTTGTAAAACAGAGCTTTCTGCAGTGCCAACAATTCTGCCCCTTTTCTGGATGATCATTTCTGAATATATCAGCTTCAGATGTGTGCATTATGTTCTTTTATCTGTTCTGTGAAACGGCTTAAATGATTTTAGTGCGGGACATAAGTGTTTCTGTTAAACTGTTTCAATAAAGGTATTTGAAACATTACTGGTGAGCTGAGGTATAAAATAATATTAGTCTAAAGAATTTTGCATGTTAAATAGAATCGTTAATATGCAATATCATCTATAAATATGGCCTAATGACACTTCAGCAGCCTTGTACACACACTAGAATTGCAAATGATTATAATTCTTATTGTTTTGCCAGCAATTTCTAACTTGAAATTGTGATGAACTGAGAAAGCTGGAGTTACTTAGATACATGGCCGGCCCGCTCATGAGGCGGGGTGAAACTTTTGCCTCAGGCGGCAAATTTCTAGGGGCGACATCCGCCCGTCGGTGGGTGCGGGGAGCCGGCCGCCCAGCTGGAGGGGTAGCGGGCAGGACGGGGGTATTGGGCCTAGCGGCGGGGAGGGGGGTCGGACCCCCCCCCCTCACCTGGGTCCCCCGTCCTCCGCTCCCCTCCAGCCTTAAATACATCAGAAGCGCAACTCGTAAGAGGCAGTGGGCGGGGAGGACTCACCTCTTCCTCGATCCAGCGTGCGCTCCACTGACGTCACTTCCTGCAACGCCGCCCACTGTATTGTAAATGGACGGCGCTGCAGGAAGGGACGTCAGTGGAGCGCACACTGGATGAAGCGAGGAAGAGGTGAGTCCTCCCCGCCCACTGCCTCTTACGAGAGTTGCGCTTCTGATGTATTTAAGGCTGGAGGGGAGCGGAGGACGGGGGACCCAGGTGAGGGAGGGGGTCCGACCCCCCTCCCCGCCGCTAGGCCCAATACCCCCACCCTGCCCGCTACCCCTCCAGCTCTGTGGCGGCGCCCCCCCCCCCCCCACGGGGGGGGGGGGGGGGGGGGGCGGCGTCAGCAATAATTTTTTCAAAATTTGCCTCAGGCGGCAAAAAGTCTAGGGCCGGCCCTGCACATTTTATTTTAGCAGTGTTATTCAGTGCTTGCTTGAAATGCCACACACTCTTACTGTGGTGTAAAAGTTACACCAAATGCATACTTACTTACACTTAGGGCCCTTTTCCGCTAGCAATCACAATCACAAATCACAAACGCCAGCGATTGCAATTTTTCATTAATTTTGTTATGCGATTGTGATTTTTACATTTGCATTGCATTACCCCTCTTAACCACTTTACCCCCAGCTGTACGGATTTCTCCGTCCCTTTTTCCACCCTGTTACCACCAAGAGACAGAGAAATCCGTACCTGACGCCTCTCCCGTCGCTGTCCACACTCCCGCTTGCTCGTCCGCATGCTCCCGCGCTCGTGCATGCCGCCGGCCGCTCGCCCGGAGATCAATGAACGGGAAAAACCTTTCCCGTTCGTTGATCTAAGCCCACCGCAATGATCAGCTGCTTCTACAAGAAGCAGCGCGATCATTGTGAAAAAAAAAGTTGCCCAGCCTCCCTGAACTTCCTGCAAGCGTACTTCCTGTACGCTTGCAGGTCGCATAAACAAAACCTACACCCTAAAGCATTTTTCATATACAAATACATTAGTTAAACATTAAAAATTAACTCATTACCTCCCACACTCCCCCAATTTTTTTTTTGTAATAAAAAAAAAATACAATTAAAAAAAATACATAAATAGTTACCTTAGGGACTGAACTTTTTAAATATTTATGTCAAGAGGGTATAACTGTTACTTTATAAACTATGGGCTTGTAATTAGGGATGGACGCAAAACTGAGAAAAATGCACCTTTATTTCCAAATAAAATATTGGCGCCAAACATTGTGATAGGGACATAATTTAAATGGTTTTATAACCGGGACATATGGGCAAATACATTTCCTGGGTTTTAATTACAGTAGCATGCATTATTTAAAAACTATAAAGGCAGAAACTGAAAAATAATAATTTTTTCCCACATTTTTTCCTATTTTCCCATTAAAATACATTTAGAATAAAATAATTATTGGCATAATGTCCCACCTAAAGAAAGCCTAATTGGTGGCGAAAAGAACAAGATATAGTTCATTTCATTGTGATACGTAATGATAAAGTTATAGACGAATAAATGGAAGGAGCGCTGAAAAACCCCTCAGTGGTTAAGTGGTTAAAATTGCTCCAGAAAGCAATTGCGATTTGCAATTTGTGATTTGCAAAGCGAATCACTATAGTGGAAAATACTTCTCATGATTTCGATGAAAATGTACCAACCCTAGCGATTTGCGATTTTGCGATTCAGCTGTGTAGTGGAAAAAGGCCCTTAGGGCCTTTTTCCACTAGCAATCGCTAGTTCAATTCAGCAAAGTACAAAATTTCCCGGTGATTGCAATGGCAATTTTGCTATGCAATGCACTGCATAGCAAAATCGCGGCAAAAATGTATCTGCGGCACGATTGCGCTTGAGTAAAAAATGAATCGCAGTAGTGGAAATTACTTACCGCGATTCCTTTGCTAAAGCAAACTGTAGCGATTTTAAAAGCACTAGCGTTTTGCGATCTTGCGATTCAGCATTGCAATTGCCACTAATGGAAAAGGGCTCTAAATCTTCATTTCTTCTGAGCTTTCCCGCCTGTTCTCTCAGCACTAGTGCCCATAAGCTCCACCCACTCCCAAGGACATAACTACATTGTAATGGACAGCGAGGAAAGGGCCAGTGCATACCACAAAGGCTGCATCTGAAATGACCAACAGCTCACATGTGCAGCACCTCTAATAAGCTATCTGCACATTTCGCATTCAATTCGGATGCAAATCATATGCATAACTATGTACCATGCAAACGGTAAACTCAGGAATACGGGCTGGGAGCAGCTAACCTGGTAGTTACATACTAGCAAAATTATGAAAAGGGGGGGGGGGGTTGCGCATCACTAAAAACATGCTGCAGTTGACTGGTTAATCGCTCAGGCATGCACCACCTCTGTTAGGCTGAAAATGCATGACCTGCGTCTAAAACAAATGCTACATTTATTATACTATGGAGGAACTTTGGCTTCCACTATAGTTTACATGCAAAGTATAATATACTGGACACTTGCGCCACAGTGAGGCAGACCTCTGGGCAAGTGGCCTAACCTAAATTAAAAACAACATGCATAACCTTGGGAGCAGCTAAGCAAAAATGTGTAACTTACATTTTAATGGACAGCTAGCATGCATTTTCAGCCTAACAGAGGTGGTGCATGCCTGAGCGATTAACCAGTCAATTGCAGCATGTTTTTAGGGATGCGCAACCCCCCCCTTTTCATAACGTAACTACATTGTGCCCACCCCCCACAGAGTCGTGCTTCCCTCCTCAGTGTCAATAAAGACAGATGGGCAGATCCTAGAAGATTTGTGCTGCCTGAATTCACCCATGTATGGCATCATTTGCTTTAGCGTTCCCCAATATTTATCATCACTGGCAAGTGAAGAAAAGTGAGTTCAATTTTGCTGGTTGTGGTGTCTGGTATATTCTAAATAAAAATGTAAAAGGCAGCTTCAGCTTTACATGTGGGGAGAGCGCAAGCTGAAAATGTGATCCTGAATTGAGTGGGTAGGGAAGTAACAATAGCTCCCATGATAAGTTATGGGGGCCTGCTCCTGTACCTAAAGGGATCCTAAACTGATGAATAAAAAAAGAGTTTAACTTACCTGGGGCTTCTATTTGGCATGAGGATAGTTGCACAGTTTGTGCTTCCTATGTTAATAGGTTAATGTGAATTGCACTATGTGCGCAATGAGATGAGTGTTACGACAATTGCATGAATAAAACTACCATGCACAGTGTACAGATGGTCATTTTAATGGCTATTAGTGATTATACCCAGTTGCAGTGGTGCTCAGCAGAGCTCGAATATTCGAGTAGCTCGAATATTCGAGCTCTTTTTCAGCTATTCGAGCTCGGTATTCGAGCTCCGAATAGCTGGAGCTATTCGAATGGGCTATCCGAGTACACTCGAATAGCCCATTCACTATTCGAGCTATTCGAGCAACCCGGCGCTATTCGAGCTCGGTACCGAGCTCGAATAGCGTCATAGCCCAGATTGATGTCCTTAGAGCCAATCAGAGGGCTCCCAGGCCCTCTGACGGCAGCCAATCACAGAGGGGGACCCTGGCCAGCCCCTACCCTATAAATAGCGGCCGCCATGTTCCGTTTCTCCATGCTTGCCTGAGACTTGTACAGAGAGAGAGTTGCTCCTTTGTGCTTTGGCTTAGCAAGTGCTCTATTGTGATCATTTACCTAGCGTTTTTGCTCACCTACACCTGCCATATACACCTATATTGTTGTTAGTTAGATAGACATTGTATTTTAGTTAGTAGCTTGTGTGTTACATTAGAGACAGGCAGCTGCTGCAAGCTTACAGGTTTAGGCCTCAGGGGGGCCTTGCCTCTGTGGGCAGCTGTCCTCTGTTTATTTCTCTCATCTATACCAGTATTTCTGCTGTCCTTTACTAATAGTATTGTAGTTATACTGTACTAGGAGTAGGACACTCACTGACTGTCACTGTTTATAGGCTACTAGCTAGCTCCTGCGTGTGTGCACTCACTCACTGTCTGTGTGTACACACACTCTATTTCCTTCTGATTACTGATAGATTATTGTTAGTTAGTTGTACTTACTTACTACTTACTCTTACTGTACCCGTAGGGACACTCACTGTCACTGTTCATATAGGCTACTAGCTCCTGCGTGTGCGCACTGCACTCACTGTCTGAGTGTACACACACAACACACACTCTATTTCCTTCTGATCGCTGATTGATTATCGTAATTAGTTAGTTCTACTTACTGTTACTACTTACTCTTACTGTACTAGGAGTCTAGGACACTCAGTCACTGTCCATAGGCTACTAGCTCCTGCGTGCGTGCACTCACTGTCTGAGTGTACACACACCCACACTCCATTTCCTTCTGATCGCTGATTGATTATCGTAATTAGTTAGTTGTACTTACTGTTACTACTTACTCTTACTGTACTAGGAGTCTAGGACACTCAGTCACTGTCCATAGGCTACTAGCTCCTGCGTGCGGTCACTCACTGTCTGAGTGTACACACACCACCCACACTCTATTTCCTTCTGATCGCTGATTGATTATTGTAATTAGTTAGTTCTACTTACTGTTACTACTTACTCTTACTGTACTAGGAGTCTAGGACACTCAGTCACTGTCCATAGGCTACTAGCTCCTGCGTGCGTGCACTCACTGTCTGAGTGTACACACACTAAATTTACTTGTGATTACTACTGATTATTGTAACTGCTAGTTGTACTTCCTGACTGTTACTACTTACTTACTGTACTAGGGGACACTCACTCAGTCACCTCACCAACCAACCCACTCCATTAAAGTACCCCACTTTTCACCCGCCCTTTTACAAAACTTTTGTCTATACGCCCAAAACATTTAAGATGTCTGGAAGTGGCAGCCAGCGCGGTTTGGGCAAGGGGAAGGGCAGCAAGGGAATCAGGAGGAGAGGGAGCAGCATTGTGGCAAGCCGCGGCCGCGGGCGCGCCACCATGCACAGTTCCGCAGCAGCAGCAGCAGCGTCAGTGGCTAACATTCCTCCCATAGCCACTGGCCGTGGACGCCTTGGGCGCCGCCCAGCAGGAGCATCTGCAACTCACGCTGCAGAGACACAGCAGCAGCAGCGTGTAGCACCTGCTCCCATTTTCCTCCAGCCGGGTCGGAAACGTCCCATTGAGGAAAAGGATGCAGACACTGTGGTGCAACTCATGACGGAGGATGAGCAGCCCGCCATCAGCTCTGCATCCGAGGCCTCCACCCTCACCACCACCACCACCACCACCACCACCCCTGTTCGCAGCAGCCGCCCAGCAGGGTCTGGGGAGGAGGCCAGTTCACCGTCACTCGCCGACCTGTCATTCAGCAGTCTTTTGACCCCAGGCATCATGAGTAAATTGTCTGCTGTTGTTGGCGATCTTGAGGAGGAGATGCTGATGGGCCGCCCATCCATGCATCAGGAGAGGAGTTTGGGGGGTCCTCATCCCAGCAGGACATGTTTCAGGAGGGGGAGGATGATGATGACCCGGTGACAGACAGAGACTGGGTGCCACCACCTCCAGGGGATGTCGTCCTCAGCAGCTCTGAGGAGGAGGAGGAGGATGCGCTTGTGGGCCTTGCAAGGAGGCGCATCATTGCAAGCATTGGCAGCGTCCCACAGCCTGCTGGTGTCTCAGGCTCAGCAGCAGCAGCAGCAGCATCAGCCAGTACCACCACCAGCCGCACCCAAGCCCCCCCCCAACCACCACAGGGAGACAGGCAGCAGCGCTTCCATGCCGTAGGGGGAAGTTTCTGTCACCAATCTGGCGGTTTTTCACCATGCCCACTGTGTACAGCAAGTACGCCACTTGCAACCACTGTCAGCGGAAGTTGAGCAGAGGTGCAGACCCCTTAAAGTTCAGCACCAGCTCGCTCATCAACCACTTTGCGGCTAAACATTTCCACCAGCATGAGGAGTTCCAGAGGCTGAAGGCATCTGCTGCTGGCAGTGGCACCACACCCATCACTGCACAGCCTTCAGCAGCAGCAGCAGCAACAGCAGCCACCCGCCCTCCTGCTCCTCCAGCAGCACCAGCAGGAGTGCGGAAACGCACTGCTCCTCCCCCCTCTGCAACTCCTGCCGCCGACACTGAGGCCTGTTCTGGCAGCCAGTCCTCAGTGGCCTCCTCTGCTGTGTCTGCTGATTCCCGTGTCAGCAAAAGGCCACGCCAGAGCCTTTTGAGCGAGTCCTTCCAGGGGGTGGTTAGGGCTCTGCCTCCCAGCAGCCGTCGCGTGCGGCAGCTGAACGGCTTGCTGGCACGGGCCATGTGCTCCCAACTCCTGCCGTACACGCTCGTGCAGGAGGGGAGCGACATTCGTGCGCTGCTTGCTTGCGCAGCCCCAGACTGGCAGCTCCCCAGCAGACACTTCTTTGCCCGCAAGGCCATTCCTGCACTGCACCGCTTTGTGATGGCCAATGTGGAGCGAGGGCTGGAGCACGCGGTTGGTGAAAGGGTCCACGTCACCATGGACTCCTGGAGCAGCCGCTTCGGGACAGGCCGCTACCTGTCCTTCACTTTCCACTGGGTCAGCTTGGTGGAAGGGGGTGAGGATGGGAGAGCAGCAGCGGGCACAGCAGCAGCAGCAACACAGTGGGTGGTGCCACCCCGCAGGCTCAGGGGAACTGCAGCAGGTTCCTCCGATCCTCTGCCATCCTCCGGCACACCTGGCCAAACCCCCCGCCTCAGCAGCAGCGTGAAGGCCCGCCACTGCCAAGCGCTGCTGCACTTGGTCAGCCTTGGGAAGACCAAGCTGACGGCAACCCATGTGTTGGCCAAACTCCAGGAGCAGGAGAGGATTTGGCTGACCCCCAGAGGCCTCAGAGTCGGAGAGGTGGTGGCCGACAATGGGGCCAATCTGGTTGCCGCAATAGACAGGGGAAACCTGACCCACATCCCCTGTCTTGCCCACGTGCTGAACCTGGTGGTGCAGAAGTTCCTGCGCACCTACCAGGGGATGGGCGAACTGCTGGAAACGGCAAGGAATGTTGTGCGTCACTTCCGGCGCTCGGCTGCAGCCTGTGCGAGCCTGGAAGACGTGCAAAAGGAGCTGGATCTGCCACGCCATCGGCTGATCCTTGACGTTCCGACTCGCTGGAACTCCACCCTGGCGATGTTGGAGCGTCTGGTTGAACAGAGGCACGCTGTCAAACAGTACCTTGCCCTGGCCACTGTTTCCGCAGCTCAGAGAAGGGACAAGACCAGCAACATCCCGTCCATCGTCCCCGATGATGACTGGAGGCACATGCAGCAGGTGTGCTTAGTGCTGGCTCCCTTCCTGCAGGCCACAAACATGGTGAGCAGGGACCATGCTATGGTCTGCGAGTGGGTGCCCCTGGTTTCTCTGCTGAACAGGGCCCTCGATGCTTTGCTGGAACAGGGAGCGGCAGCCTTGGACCAGCAGGAGCGGCAACCAGCTGCGCAGTCCACCTCTGAGGGGGAGGAGGAGGAGGACTTGGTGGAGGTCCCTGACCTGGCTGCTGATGAGGGGGATCAGCACAGCGCAGCTGAGTTGGTGCGGGGGTGGAGAGAGGATGAGGCGGCAGAGGAGGAGGATGAGGACAGCACTGACGTCGATGTGCCAGCAGACGTGGCCCGCCTCTTCCCAATGGCAGCGCACATGCTGACGTGCCTGCGCAGGGACCCCAGGGTGATCCAGATGAAGCAGAGGGAGGACATCTGGATCAGCATGATGTTGGACCCACGCCTCAAGGGGAAATTGAGCCAGTTCCTGCCGCCTGCAGGAGGAGACCCAGCGCAACAAATAAGGAGCTTGCAGCAGGCCCTTGTTGAGCGCTTGGAGGAAGCCTTCCCCCAGCCTTCCACCCCCACTGTCCAGCAGCCAGCACAGAGGCAGCAGCAGGTGCCTGCATCCAGCAGCAGCAAGCGCCCCACAGACCTGCTGTCTCTCAGCCACGAGCTCTACAGGACTGTAGAGGCTCCAGCAGCAGTGACTAGAGAGGAGATGCATGCAGCAGCATCCTCCTCCGGTCACAGCCAGCGCCTGACCCGCATGGTGGCTGACTACATGGGGTCGTACAGCGGGCTTGACAGCAATGCCCCTGTTGATCCCATGGAGTATTGGGTCAAGGGCATGGAGATCTGGAGCGAGCTGGCGCAGTACGCCCTGGAAGTGCTGTCCTGCCCCCCTTCCAGCGTGCTGTCCGAGCGCTGCTTCAGTGCAGCTGGTGGCGTGGTCACCGAGAAACGCTCACGTCTGTCTCACAAGTCTGTGGACAGACTGACGTTTCTCAAGATGAACCAGGCGTGGGTGGAAGGCGAGTTCCTGGCCCCTGTTGTCGGCGAGAGGGGGACATGAACTGGCTGCCGGAACCATCGTTAATGTGCCTTACCACCCTTTACCACCTCCTGGCTCCTGCTCACTAAGCCAGCCTGGTTCACTTTGACTATTACGTCGCCTGCAGCCACACATTTTACACCTACAGTGGGCTGCTGTGTACTGCCCTTCTGCTGTCTGTCTGTGTTTCCCACTGCCAGGGTACACAGAATTACCTTCTTCTGCTGCCACTCTGCCACCAGCTATTACGTCAAACAATAGCTATATTGGTTGCAAAACCAAAAACCAAAAAACCATAAAAAAAAAAAAGGTTTAATTTTTCTGAGATGCCCGGGTTGAAAACTGTGTTGTCCCAGTTGTGTATTGGACACAATGTGGGCTGCACGACCGCTGTCTGGGACCTCCTGTTGTGTTTATTTACAGCCCTGGTATCACCGCTAGGTACCAGGGCTATTATGTCACGCTGCCTACCTGCTGCCACACTCACACTACTCCTCCATACCTCCTCCTGCTGCTGCTGCTGCTGTCTGTCTGTGTTTCCCACTGCCAGGGTACACTACACAGATGATTTACCTTCTGCTGCCACTCTGCCACCAGCTATTACGTCAAACAATAGCTGCTCACATTACTCCTCCATTCCTCCTGCTGCTGTTGCTGTCTGTCTGTGTTTCCCACTGCCAGGGTACACAGAATTACCTTCTTCTGCTGCCACTCTGCCACCAGCTATTACGTCAAACAATAGCTATATTGGTTGCAAAACCAAAACCAAACAAACCATTAAAAAAAAAAAAAAAAAAAGGTTTAATTTTTCTGAGGTGCCCGGGTTGAAAACTGTGTTGTCCCAGTTGTGTATTGGACACAATGTGGGCTGCACGACCGCTGTCTGGGACCTCCTGTTGTGTTTATTTACAGCCCTGGTATCACCGCTAGGTACCAGGGCTATTATGTCACGCTGCCTACCTGCTGCCACACTCACACTGCTCCTCCATACCTCCTCCTGCTGCTGCTGCTGCTGTCTGTCTGTGTTTCCCACTGCCAGGGTACACAGATGATTTACCTTCTGCTGCCACTCTGCCACCAGCTATTACGTCAAACAATAGCTGCTCGCCTACTCCTCCATTCCTCCTCCTGCTGCTGCTGTCTGTCTGTGTTTCCCACTGCCAGGGTACACAGAATTACCTTCTTCTGCTGCCACTCTGCCACCAGCTATTACGTCAAACAATAGCTGCTCGCCTACTCCTCCATTCCTCCTCCTGCTGCTGCTGTCTGTTTGTGTTTCCCACTGCCAGGGTACACAGAATTACCTTCTGCTGCCACTCTGCCACCAGCTATTACGTCAAACAATAGCTATATTGGTTGCAAAACCAAAACCAAACAAACCATTAAAAAAAAAAAAAAAGGTTTAATTTTTCTGAGGTGCCCGGGTTGAAAACTGTGTTGTCCCAGTTGTGTATTGGACACAATGTGGGCTGCACGACCGCTGTCTGGGACCTCCTGTTGTGTTTATTTACAGCCCTGGTATCACCGCTAGGTACCAGGGCTATTATGTCACGGCGAGCTGCCTGCCTCATTGACTGCCTGCTGCCACACACTCATCCTCCTCCTGCTGCTGAATTTACCTCCTGCTGTCTTTGTGTTTCCACTGCCAGGGAGCACATACAATGGCGCTTCCAACATGCGTGCGCCCACCAGCTATTTGTTACGCTCAAAAATAGCTGCATTTCTTTAAAAAAAAAATTGAAAAGAGAAATACGTGAAGAAGAAGAAGACGATATTGAAAAAGAAGGAGAAGGAGAAGATGAAGATGAAGAAGAAGATGAAGAAGAAGATGAAGAAGATGATGAAGAAGAAGATGAAAAAGAAGAAGAAGATGAAGAAGATGAAGAAGATGAAGAAGATGAAGAAGAAGAAGAAGATGAAGAAGAAGAAGAAGAAGATGAAGAAGATGATGAAGAAGATGAAGAAGATGAAGAAGAAGAAGAAGAAGAAGAAGAAGAAGATGATGAAGAAGAAGAAGAAGAAGAAGAAGAAGAAGAAGAAGAAGAAGAAGAAGAAGAAGAAGAAGAAGAAGAAGAAGAAGAAGAAGAAGAAGAAGAAGAAGAAGAAGAAGAAGAAGAAGAAGAAGAAGAAGAAGAAGAAGAAGAAGAAGAAGAAGAAGAAGAAGAAGAAGAAGAAGAAGAAGAAGAAGAAGAAGAAGAAGATGAAGATGAAGATGAAGAAGAAGAAGATGAAGAAGAAGAAGATGAAGAAGAAGAAGATGATGAAGAAGACAATATAGAAGAAGAAGAAGAAGATATAGAAGAAGAAGATCGAGAAGAAGAAGAAGAAAGATAAAGAAGAAGAAGAACAAGTATATACAGTAACACTACTGAACAAAATTAAGGACACAACTTCTCTTTCCACATTTTTTTTAAAGGAACATCCCCACATAATCACTTGCTGTTGTTACTTGGAAAAAAAGATGTTTCTTGCATCATTCACCCTCAAAACAAGTGTTGGAAGCTATTTAAGGCCAATTCGAATAGTCAGCTCGAATAGTTAGCTCGAATACCGACTCGAATAGTGAGCTCGAAGTCCGAGGTCGAATCGAATAGTAAAAATTATTCGACTCGAATATTCGACTGACCTCGAATAATTTACTATTCGAATTCGACCAAACTCGAATTTTAAAAAGGGGTATTTGAGCATCACTACCCAGTTGTATCCAAGCAGCATTAAAGGTATAGGGAAAAATCGTGAAGGTTTGTTCAAGCTTCTAGAGGGTAAAGACAGCCAAACTTTTTCCCTTAAAGGAGAACTGTAGTGATAGGTATATGGATACCATATTTATTTCCTTTTAAGCAATACTAGTTGCCTGGCTTACCTGCTGATCCTCTGCCTCTAATACTTTTAGCCCTAGACCGTGAACAGGCATGCAGCAGATCAGGGGTTTCTGACATTTTTGTCAGATCTGACAAGATTAGGTACATGCTTGTTTCTTGTGTGATTCACACTACTGCAGGCAGAGAGCTGAGCAGGGCTGCCAAGGCAGGGAACTGGGACTGCTTAAAAGGAAAATAATATGGCAGCCTCCAAATATCTCTCACTACAGTTCTCCTTTAAGGCTGGTACCCATGTTGCGACTTTTTGTACAATTTTCCCGATGACTGTAAATTTTTGCATCATTTCCACAATATTGTCACATGGGTATGTGTGTGTGACTAAACAAACATTTTGCGACATACAGCGATTACGACCAGCACGGCGGATCGGATCATTAACATCTCTGAAAACCCCCACGCAAAGTGCAGTGGTTGTTTGACCTCCTTTTTGCGCCCTTATTGTGCGGTCACGTGATGGTGACTGTTTCCTTGGGCAGGAAGATGGATCGGGGAACACTCGTTCGTTGGGAGGCAACACTGTGAGGTTCACCAATCCATCTTCTGGCGTCCTCAGGTGAGTATTCATCTTCATACTTATTCTGGGTTATTGATTCAAACAGAATAAAATGCAGAGGACTCCAGAGGACTGACAATAACAGACAGGTAATGAAAAGAGTGGAAAAAGAAAAAAAAAACAGACAAGGGCTGTTACCTTTTCAAGACCATTAAAATAAGAGTGTAAGAGGCTTGATTATGTACCTGATCTAGAAGCAAAGAGATGCTCAGATGAATGACAGAAAAGCAAGCATTTTCTGGTGATTACACGGATCTTAGTAATCAGGAGTGTGGGCAAATACCTGAGGGTGAGAACATAAAAAGGTGTTAACAGGAGAAACAAGTATAAACAGAAAATGACAACCAATGTGAAATTGCTGAAAACCTAATAAATGTTTTCCTTTTTCTTATGACATCTGTAAAGAACAAGTAAGTGATAGCAAAAAGATTATTCCTACTCCAGGGTGCTAACATCGCAAAAGTAAATTCACTAATCATGTATTTTCTGTTTCGCAGAGAAAAACAAGGTTTTGACAGAAAGGATGTTCCAACCTCACTAAAACATTCATATTCGGTGGACATACATAATGTATGCAATAGTGGATTCTGTTATGATATCTAGAAATCTGTGTTAAGAGAATTCACAGTCAGGCAGGAGAATGTTGTAGTAATATTTTACAATATTTTTTAATGCCTTAAAGGACAGTAATTGTGCATCTTCAGTAAGTACATATTTTACCTTTCTACTGTGTAATCAATAAGCAAATATCATGTTATCTGACTTGCACCCACATTAACCTTTCCCTGCCCCAGTAGCACCCATAGTGTAGAAGCTTGAACAGAGGCACCAAAATACAATAAAACCGTCTAGAAACTGTTTAAAAGAGGAAGTAGTGATGGACAACTTACCTCCCCGGTAGACAAACAGACACAATTCTGTTATTTTGTATCAAAAATACCATTTAATAGGAACTACAAATTGCAATGCTTGTTGCAGGTACACACCAGGCAAATCCCATAGTGACCTCCACCAGCATCTAAACTGACCTCTCCCTCCCCCAGCACCCCCAATGACTTCCCCTTCCTGCAGCACCCACACTGACCTCTACTTCTCCCAACATCCACCCACACCCCTTCCCCCCCCATAGCTATCACCCAGAACTCACACTCACATGAAACCAAGTACCTGCACCCAGGCCTGACATTGCACCCAGTACTCACACCTGCACACAACCTCCACAAGTCACCCACTATCTGCACCAAGCACCCACTTAACCAGTACCCGCACCCAAAGTACCTGCATTTAAAACCCACGTGACACCCAGCGCTCAGCCATAGCCAGCACCCAGTACAGGCATGGTACCAAGTATTGGCACCAATGTTACACCCAGTACCTGCACCCAGCACCCACATGACATCTAGTACATGCACCCATATCTCAATGGCAGTAAGTACTTGCAAACAGCACCCGATACCCACCCATAGCCAGAACCCATGTGACATTCTGTCCTGTACCCACACCCAGAGCCCACATGACACCCAGCATCTGCATTCAGCACCCACATGACAACCAATACCCCCTAGCCAGAGACGAGGGGGGGGGGATTGTGCTGCCACCGGTGACGGGTCCAACTGACTCCACACCATTGAATGCAGCCAGCACTCCTGTGACTGAATGTAGGTGTCAAGTGGAGAGGCTCAGGGGGATGATTTGGGACAGTTGGAAAGCTGGGTGGGGGGGAGGTCACATGTCACTGCAGGGCAAGGGGGTTGTGGGGAAGGTCCCCCACCAATTTTAGGTACTACTGTTCATTTTAGAGGGAAGCCCTTTTTTAAATTTGAGTACCCCCTACTTAAGGACCCTCTGCAGGGCCCTGAGAGAGACATCGTAATAAGAAACATGTATCCCCACAACATGTTTTTGGTGTTAGGGGCTGCATTGGATGCCGATGATGGCCCCACACTGGGCCTGCAAATACCAGACACTTTTCAACTACCAGGTATTTAGTGCATAATGTACCTTGTTAGATTCTTGCTGGACTCAGGAATAGGAATATCTGTTTTTTGCAGCGTAGGACATATTTTGCGGCATTTGCAGGATATTAGCATGCAGTATAGGAATATTGTGTCATGCGGGGATTATACGGTATAGCTGTGTAATAAACGTCTTATTGTTCATTGCTTTAAGCTGTGGGGCTTATTAGGCTGTATTTGCAATTACACCATATCAGACCAATCAGCATAATACACCCTAAGACTACCTTTTATTGTTTATCATCACCATCATCATCTTCATTGATATCACTTTCTCTTGTGGGGTTTATTTTACCACTTAGGTGATCAACCCTTAGGTTTAGGGTTGCAAGGTGGTCACCAATTTTGTATGTGGGCAACAGTTCTAGATGGGGAATACCCCTTGAAGTAAAAATAGAAACAATTTAGCTAAATTTATGACCAAGACCTCATGCTCAAATCCAAATGAGTAGGTTAAGGAGGATCAATTAGGGTTATCAGTTAGGATTTACCATCAAATAATAGGGTTGGAAAGTAGGGTAGGGTCCCCTTAAAGCTATAAAATTGAAGGTTTCTGCGTTTTCTCTATGTCATTTCCAAATTGCATAAAATAGCCTCTTCACACCTTTGTAAACATTTTCCCCTTGATTTTAAATATCAAACTATTTGTGGACCTTCCATGAAAATGTGATTGCAATTGGTTGCTGTAGTTTCAAACAAATATCTGAAAACCCCCCAGAAATTTCCACCATTCAATTAATTGTTGTTTAGATTGAAGACAAGCCTATATGTTGCTATAGGTAGCATAGGAAGTTTACTGCCTCATCCACTTACTCCTGTGTATCCTTCTTAATTGTTTCCACTCCACTACCCTCTAGATTGTAAGCTCGTAAGGGCAGGGACCTCATCCTATTATTTTTTATTTTGCTTTAGTTTACCATATGAAAGTGTACCAATATCTCAGTCCACACATTAACTATGTATGAATGTATGCACAGTATGTATTTGTACTTGTATTACTGGATGTCATGACTGTACAGTGTCTTGAACTTCTCATGTATATACTTTATATACTCTAGTATAAGCCTAATTTTTGGGTAAAAAAAAAAGTGGCCCGAAAGTGGGGGTCTTGGCTTATACTTGTGTCTTTGAGTAACCCCCACAGTGCCACCACTATATACACAGAGGTGCATCATCTGAGGGAGACCGCACACTTGACATTTCCATGGGAGGTCCCAGCTAACCTCATCTCGAGTTGTAGCCTTGGAAGACAGTGTCCACTGAGTGGTGAGAATCCTTGCATTCCTATATCAAGTTTTAGATACATGACTATGTGGCTCTGCATTCCTTGCTTTATCTTTATTCCAGCTTAAGCTCAGCAACAGGAGTTCTTCACATGTCCATCTCCATTGCAGGCCTATGTTCTGGCTTATTATTGCAATCTGCTGAATTTATCCTGCTTTTATGATGTATGGTTGTGGACGGCCATGGCTGTGAGTGGTGTTGTGGTTGTGGCTTTTGCCACCGCTGGCTTATACTCAGTTCAAACATGTTTTCCAGTTTTTTAAGGTAAACGTTGGGGGGTTGACTTATACTCGGGTCGGCTTATACTCGAGTATACAGTATGTTCCCCAATATTTATTTTGTATTACGTACAGCTACGGAAGATGTTGGCGCTATATAAATAAATAATAATAAAAAAATAATAATAGTAATAATAATAATAATATCTTCTGAATGGCAAATATATATACTGTATATATACAGTATAAATCATTACAATGTCAAACGTTTGGGCTAAACAGGTTTATCCTCTCTGCAGGCATCTCATACCAGTGAGATATTATTGCTTCGATAGAATGACTGGGCTTTTATCATGTTTTATCATGTTTTGTAACAGTGAAAATAGGCTTCAAGCTTTTCTTTAGTGTTCCATTTGTTCATTATTATCTCCCATCATGGGAAGTATGGGAGGCGATAAAGACATATACTCAGTATAGAAAGCAATCAATGACTATTTGCAGTAGCAGTTGAAAATTGGGAGATAATCAGATCATTGAGTTAATACAGTCTTCAGCTCGCTGAAGTGTCCTAGATCAATGCACCGCTAGACAGCAATTCTGTTACGGCAAAGTATATTACACATTGAGCAAACTCACCAAAGCTTTCTTATGCTCTGAATAAACTGTACTAATATCTCAGCAAACATAATATTTAGAGTCTATTTTTATTTATTTATTTATTTATTTTACTATCTTAGAACACTCATCATATAGCTGGCATTTGATAGAAAGTTGATGACAATGAGCATTGTTTAGGCATTTACTTTGTTATTGTTAGGTACCTCCTAGTCATTAAGACGTTTACTTTGATTTTCTACTTTTATTTTATAGCTGTTGTAGTTAGTTTTTCAAGACACCAATTTTTATTAAGCAGTCTTGCCAAGATTTACATCGGATGAGGCTGATTTGCAGTGGACTGAATATAAGTCCATTTAGAGGTATTTTTTGTCATGACGTAACATATGCAACATTATTAATGTTCTGTCATTATAAAAGTTTTGGTATTATTTGAAGTTAAACAAGTGAAAAAAGTTAGATGGAGGTGGAGTGAAGGCGAAGCAGGCAATTTTGACATTCACTATAACCACTTCCTAATAGTAAACAAAGGCCATGCTAGCTTAAAGTGAATGGGAACCGCATTTAAAAAAAATGAGACAGATACTTACCCAAGGAGAGAGAAGGCTCTGGGTCCTATAGAGCTTTCCCCCTCCTATCCTGGTCCCCGCGTTCCGGTTCTGGCTCGCTCGGTAGCAGTATTTGACTAAATTAGTCAAATACTGCTTTACCCGGCCGAAGGAGGCTTCAAAAGTCTTCAGTGAGCCCGAGTGCTCCTGAAGAAGGCCGGCCCTGTACTGCGCCTGCACAAGCATGCTCTCTTGCACGCTCACGCCTGTGCAGTATGGAGCCGCACGTCTTTGGGAGGACACGGCTCCCGAAGACTTCCAAATACCCTTTCGGTGGGGGATTGAAATGGGGGGAGCCAGCACAGGATAGAGGGCACCGAGAGAGGAGACGGAAGGCTCTATATGACCCAGAGCCTTCCCTCTCCTTAGGTAAGTATTTGCTTCATTTTTTTTAAAATGCGGTTCCCATTCACTTTAATAACAATAATTGCAAGTTTGGTGCAACATTTCAGCTATGCATTGCAATGCCAAAATGCTAAAGTAAATTAGTGGCAGCTGAATATCAATAATTGCAAGTTTTTTATACCACTTTTCAGCTATTTATAGCCAAGATGCTACAGCAAATTATTTGCAATAGCTGTAAACATTTGGCTCATATTTTTGGCTGTTGTAAAGCTAAAACATCACAGTTGGGGTTTGCATAAAAAGTTTGTTCCTGTAGCTCATTTACTAGAGTGGGTTGAAATGATGCCTTTTTAAAATAACTTTAAATAAATATGAAGTTATTTGCACCTAGGAGCAATAAATATCTTTCATGGGATCTGCCATCTTGCTGAGGATGTCAGCAGACTGCCTTGAACAGGAATCACTCACAGCATCTTTAGCCTATTTACTGTTTTTCACCTCAGTCTGTCAGCTAAAACAGTTAAAGGACACTTGATGTGAGGAGGCTATAGAGGCTGCCATATTTATTTCCTTTCAAACCATGCAAATTGCAGTTCTGCTGATCTTCTGTCTCTAATACTTTTTAGCCATAGACCGTAAACAACTATGCAGATCAGATGTTTGATTGAAGTTTGACGGGATTTGTTGCATGCTTGTTTCAGGTGGTAGCAGTAGAGTACTGTACCATGTTAGCCATCAGTAAAAACAAGAAGCTCTGAAACAGGATGATACCGTTTATTGGCTAACGCAGTAAGCAGTAAGCTTTCGGCTAATAAGCCTTCTTCAGACTCGATTCCTGTATGCTGACACACAGCTTAACCCATTCGCGTTCCGTCGTTTTCACTTGAGAAATGTTCACCTCCCATTCATTAGCCTATAACTTTATTACTACTTAACACAATGAACTGATCTATATCTTGTTTTTTCCGACACCAATTAGGCTTTCTTTGGGGGGTACATTTTGCTAAGAGCCACTTTACTGTAAATGCATTTTAACAGGAAGAATAAGAAAAAAAACGGAAAAAATTCATTATTTCTCAGTTTTCAGCCATTATAGTTTTAAAATAATACATGCCTCCATAATTAAAACTCACGTATTGTATTTGCCCATATGTCCCGGTTATTACACCGTTAAAATTATGTCCCTATCACAATGTATGGCGACAATATTTGATTTGGAAATAAAGGTGCCTTCTTTCCATTTTGCATCTATCACTATTTACAAGTTTAAAATAAAAGAATATAGAAATATTTCATCTTTACATTGATATTTAAAAAGTTTAGACCCTTAGGTAAATATTTACATGTTTTTTTTTATTGTAATGGTTTTTTTTTTTTGTAATATTAAACATTTTATTTGGGTAGTTTTGGAAGGGTGGGATGTAAACTATAGGTTTATAATGTAAATGTGTGGTGATTTTTTTTTTTTACTTTTAGTTGTAGTATTACTTTTTGGCCACAAGATGGCGGCCATGAGTTTGTTTACATGACGTCACTCTAAGCGTAACATACGCTTAGAGAGACGCATGGGGGAGGTAACAGCCAGAAAAGGCGCAGCTTCTGAGAGAAGCTGTCGCTTTTTCAGCGGGGGAGAGGAATCAGTGATCGGGCACCACAGCCCAATTCACTGATTGCTTGGCTAATGAACCGCGGGCCGGGAGCGCGCATGCACACGCGCGATCGGCCGCGGGAGCGCGCATGGTTCCTGGACGTAGTTTCTACGTCCAGGGACTAAAATAGGTTAAATACACTGCACATAAAAAGGAGATACATTGTTTTGCAAACATATATAAACATTATTAGATGCCTTAATTACAACATCAGAAGGGTCTCACAGGGATGCTAGCTAATTTATGACAAACAGATAAACCCACTTGTTTGCTTAAACATTACATACCACAGACTCCAGTGATGAGACAACATTGTAAAACCAGAGTTCAATAGTTAACCTATGCAGAGAACATACAATATTTCTTATAGGCTAAAAAATAATTGAGTCATTTAAAACCAATCTTACCAGCACAAGAAACAAAAAGAATTGTGACATTTAAAACCCATTGTACCGGTACAAGAATTTGCAATCCTTGTTTAAACCCTAAACTACAGTTTTGAACTAATGTATACATTCTGTCTCTGTTGTTAGTCTTTCTTTATGCGATTTTAAAGAGAACCTAAAGTCACAAAAAAACCCCGAGATGAACTCACCTGGGGCTTCCCTCAGCCCCCTGCAGATGATCGGTGCCCTCACAGCCCCGCTCCGATGGCCCAGGACCCGCCGGCGAACACTTCCGGTTTGGCCGTCACCGGCCAACAGGCATGGGAACGCAAGTGATTGTTCTCGTTCCCAGCCTGTATATCGCCCCCTATGCTGCTATTGCGGCCAGGAGGTAGCCACCTATTAATACAGTGACAAGAAAATCGCTTAAACTGTGTCCACGTTAGCAGAAGTGTGTGAGCACTAGGATCCGTTTATATATTACTTTTTTTTTTTTGCTGTTAATAGGAACCTGTGCTGGTTCATATGCTAACGTTGAGTTTGTCCTGCTTCTCCCACATAAATACTTTTGGGGCATTTTGCACAAATGATCAGATATACCAGATTAGAAGAATCACAGGAAAGATTCTTTGTACCTTGTTGGTTTTGTACCTGGTATTTTGTCGCCAGAATGGATGTATTTACAGGTCTCACACCTTTTCTGTCCGCAGGGAAATGTTCTGTTCTGTTTTGGCCTATTCAAAGAACTCCTGACAATCATCTGTTTAAGATTGGGTGGCTGTCGATATTCCAGGAGGAGGGGTAATTTAATGTAAATTGTTTCATGACTACATATACATGTTCTTGTATAGGTGTGCTTTAGTATTAGCGCAATATCACACATTCACATACATAGAAAACAGCTGAAAGATGACAGATTCCATTTAAAGTGTACTTATGAGTAATTCTGTATACAAAGACGTGAGTTTTCATTGTATAAGTGCTAAAGGTTTGTATGGCACATGCTTCTGAACATGAGTGAATGGAATGTGTCTGGGAGATGCTAAATGCCTAGAAAAAGCTCAGGCAAGACATCACTTTTCATTCTAAGTGAGGATGTCATAGTGCCAGTTAAAAAGAAGATAAGATCTCTCCAACTTCTATAGGAAGTGATACAAACTGCCGTAAGAGGGAGAGCTCACATCCTCTCCAATGATGCACAAATTGTGCTCTCGGTGGGTTTACACATCACCCTTACATGAATGCAGACAAGTAGACAGGAACCTAGCCTTTAGATGAAAACCCTCCTGATTTATTATTTCAAACCCCTAAAATGGTTCAGAGGTTTGAAGGTTCAAAAAAAACCTTTTGCAGGTATCTTTTTTTTTGTCTGCTATGGAAATAAAATCTGACATGGCCCTATAACACGTTTGCACAGCAGTGATTTGATAAGACAGTAACGCTGTCAGAAAGAGATATTTTAATGAGGTCTGGATAACACAAAACAGGTACAATTTTCATCATCTTTTAATATGTCGAAAAAAACCAACAGGAATGCCCCAAAGCAGAATTAATTTACCTGCTGTCTGTTCATCCCCAGTCCTTTTCTTGTTTAAAATCAACAAATCCAGTAGATATATACTTCTGCTAAGGTAAGTGTCTATGGTAGAAGCCTTGATAGGAAAGGCAAGCATCCTGCTCACTGAAGTCTGTAGTTATGTATGGAAGCTAAGGGTAAAAATGTTCTGCTCTGGGTTTTGCTGCAGGCCAAGGCTGTGTCCTGACATCACTGGGAAACCTTCCTTGTGTTTTGATGTGACTGTTGTACTGTTCATCATCATGTTTTGCTTGGAACATCAGCAAGTGCACAGGATGATCTCTTGCAATAAGGGAAACTCTAGAAAGAACATCACAGGCTCAAGTGCAAATACCTAACAAAAGCCAGGCTCTCAAAGGTGCCAGGAGAGTCCTTTCAATGTAAAAAGGTCTTTTCATTATTCACAACCTAAGCTTAAATGAGAGAATAAAACTTCAAAAGTGTCAATCACATAGGCATTTATTCTATGATCCAACAATGCCTTGATCCATGAATTAGCAAGTGTTTTACATATACAGTAGCTAACATGTTTTGTACTCATTTCTAGTGTTGGGCGAACATCTAGATGTTCGGGTTCGGGCCGAACAGGCCGAACATGGCCGCGATGTTCGGGTGTTCGACCCGAACTTCGAACATAATGGAAGTCAATGGGGACCCGAACTTTCATGCTTTGTAAAGCTTCCTTACATGCTACATACCCCAAATTAGCAGGGTATGTGCACCTTGGGAGTGGGTACAAGAGGAAAAAAAATATTTGAAAAAGAGCTTATAGTTTTTGAGAAAATTGATTGTAAAGTTTCAAAGGAAAAACTGTCTTTTAAATGTGGAAAATGTCATGTTTCTTTGCACAGGTAACATGCTTTTTGTCGCCATGCAGGCATAAATGTAATACAGAGAAGAGGTTCCAGGAAAAGGGACCGGTAACGGTAACCCAGCAGCAGCAGCACACGTGATGGAACAGGAGCAGGCGCAGGAGGAGAAGGCCATGCTTTTTGAGACACAACAACCCAGGCCTTGCATGAGGACAAGAAGCGTGCGGATAGCATGCTTTTTACCGCCATGCAGTCATAAATGTAATAAAGATAAGAGGTTCAATAAACAGGGACCGGGCGTCAACGCTAACCCAGCAGCAGCAGACGTGATGGAACAGGAGGAGGCGCAGGAGGAGAAGGCCACGCTTTCAGGTGCAACTCAGGCCTTGCATGAGGACAAAAAAATGTGTGCGCAAAGCAATGCAATGAGTAGTTTTCAGGACACAATGGGCTATTCGGAGGAGCTATTCCCACCCCCACAATCTTCTACCTGTGAAAGGTCAATGGAACAGCCACAAATGTTGTGCCCGGATTCACAACCTTTTTCTGTGGAAAATGCACCTCGCACTGAAATGCAAGGCGAGGCCGAGGATGAACATGACGTCAACAACTCAACATGACGCAAAATGGGGGCGGAACAGAAAGCTGCTTTCAATGTTTTGAAGGCCTTAATTGCCTCCGGTGGCCACTTAGATGCATCATTCATCACACCCAAATCCCAGAGCAATGTGTGCAGGAATTTGAATCTCAGGAGGTGTACCGAGATCATCTGGACAAGTGACCAAGTGACAAAGTGACTAGTGACAAAGTGACAAAGTGACAAAATGACAAAGTGACAAAATGACAAAGTGACAAGTGACAAAATGACAAAGTGACAAGTGACAAAGTGAGAAGTGACAAGTGACAAGTGACAAAATGACAAAGTGACAAGTGACAAAATGACAAAGTGACAAGTGACAAAGTGACAAGTGACAAGTGACAAAGTGACAAGTGACAAAATGACAAAGTGACAAGTGACAAAGTGACCAGTGACAAAGTGACAACTGAGAGGTTGTTCTGGGGAGCTCCACTGCACTCAGTCGCATATGAGGAGAGGTCTCGTCGGGACTGCTGATCCTCCTCAGCTTGCTCAAAGCCTTGAGGGTTCCTGAAGATCCTCTGCTTGGAGTTCGCCGGGGTTCAGCTTGGTGTCGGGGTCGGCGGCGTCCTCCTCACTCCAACGTGGCAGATCTTCTGTTGAAGGAAAAAAAAAAAACATTGTTAAAAGTCCAGTACCGCTTCTGAAGGACTCACCAAGAGATGCAGGAGCGCTTCAATCCAGCGCACCATCGCTCGCTGGGTGATGTCCCTGCCTACGCGCTGGAATTCTACGCTGCACATGCTAGCACGCTTTTGCGCAGTGCCGAGGCGCATTCCAGCAGCTAGTAGCTACCAAGCTTCTGTGGATCTGATTGGGCCACCATGTTGGATCTCTGCCAAGTCCTCCAAAATTTTGAGCAATCCACGTTGCGTGACTGAGCAGTGACAACTCTACAGTCAGCATTACAATACCACTGCTGTGTTTACTGAAGAAATCAATGTTGAGGATGGAAACCGCTGGCATGATGCAAGTGGGGGATTCTGAAGATGAAAACGATCAGCGTGATGATACCAACATCAGGCAACCTGCCTCAGGAAACGCTGGTCCCAGCTATGACAAAGAACAGGACTAGGAACAGC